>NW_026596064.1:21653253-21795010 GCF_907164565.1 Psammomys obesus
TGTGTGTGTGTGTGTGTGTGTGTGTGTGTGTGTGTGTGTGTGTGTGTGTGAAAGTGCCAACAGAGGTCAAAGGAGGGCATTGGGTACTCTGGAACTAGAGTTTCAGGTAGTTGAGAATCACCCAGCATGGGTGCTGGGATCTAAACTCTGGTCCTCTGCAAAAGCAGTCCGTGCTTTTAAGCATTGAACCATCTCTCCTCCCAACAGTAAATGTTTTATCCCACCAGGATATCCAATATTTTCTTTTACTGTCTTGTAGCCACCTATTCTAAGCTGTTTCTGTTTATATCATTAGTTTCTTGATATATTACCTTGTGTTCCGCCTTTGACCTCCTTTTTCAGAATCTGTCTGTGTCTCTACTTGAAAGCCTGTTGCTGTGTCCTTTAAGAGTAGTACTCACTATTTATAAATTCAGTACCAACTCAAAAACGACATGACATCTAGAGAGTCCTGCTTTTACTCTGCAGCTCTGAAGGACTGTACTAACGTTAAGACTTGCATGTAAAGAGAATAGGGGCTGGGGACTTTATTATTATTACCAGCTTCTTCATAGGAAAATAGGATGACTTGCCAAAAGTCACTGGGAAGCCAGTGGGAAATGTTGAAAATTTTATGAGCAGTTCTAGAATTCTTGGATCTAAGTCTGCCAGGGGTCCATTTACTGTGAAAACAGCAGCACCAGGATGATCCCAAGTGTAACTTTTATATTACGATACTGCTTTTCTATCACACAGATAAAACGTTTTCTAGCACTGTATTGGTCCTTTACCTGTTAAAAGTTACCTGTGGAAAGCAGAAGGAAGGCGCTGTAAATTCCCTGTTCAACGGCCAAAGCTATCCTTGTCACCAAAACTATCGTATGTTAGATCACATGTCAGTGTCTGCAGCAGAGCCAGGCCTTGGTGTCTCAGGGTCTACTTGTCACCAGTGAGTTTATGTGCCCTTGAAGCATATGGCCTTGATATATGATCCCAGAGCAAAGGAGCAAGGTATTTAAAGCTGGCCACAATTTTATTGACTCTCACAGGCTTGCTTTGTAGTCATTCCAATAAACTAGATGAGAAATTTCTGATGTTCCAAGCTATCCCATCCTCAGGACTCCATTTCATGATTCAGAGTCCAACAAAACAACTCCAGTGCTTTTGTGTGACACTGTGACCACAGGGATAAATAATTGCTTAGTAATTCTCTTTGAGGCAGAAAATTCTAAACATGGAGGAACCATTTCCCCTTAATGGGAGCCAGAAATCCTCTGCATGCTTGAAATGGCATTCACAAGTCTGAATGGTAAACAGATAAAAACAGGAGCTCACCAGTTGCACAAATGACTCGCTTGTCACAAACTTGTCATTGCAGTAATCTAACATTTCGCTCACGGAGCCCGATAGAAAGTATGGAACAAACAGGACCTGCTGATGCTTTGGCTCCACTAAACCTTCCTCCAAACTAACGCGTCTGAAGCACATCTTCCTGTTCTAGACTCTTTATCTGCTGATACTGTACATGGGAAAGAAATGTTTGACTATTGCATTAACAAGTTGATGACAAGGGAGTTATTCAGGCAAATGAAATACTGCTGCTTTTAGCAGGCTGCCATTTTGACCTTCACGTCATCATAAAGAAGAACCTAACAGAGTAGAGCACCAGGAAGCTATCAGGAGTACTGCCACAGGCCTGTGCAGATTAGCAAACACCGCCTGTCTGGGTCATAGGTATTATGGTATCGTACATATAGCAGATGGCCCCATGAGAGTTAGAGAAGGTGCTTCCCAGTAGAACATTGATGTTATGAACACATCTGAACTGTTGAAAAGGAGTGCTCCTGTGGCAGCTAAGTGTGCTGAAGAAAAGTCATGGTCTTCCTGCATTCCCTCCCCACACACATATTTGTGCAAATATGAATATATGCTCTATAGACTGTTAATATTTGGAAAATATATAAGTAAACTCTCATCGTCCAGCTTTTACACATAGTATTTGCCACTTCTTGAGTTTTTCCTGTTGATAACCTTCCCTCGGTGTGTAGTTATCTGCAGTTATTTAAATCTAGTCAGAGCCACATTCATGTCTCCCAAAACCTGCTGTCTTACTGTACCTCTGTTAGCCTCCTCACAGAAAACTCAGATGCCCTCCAAGCCTTACCAGTTTATTTACAGCATAAGCTACCAGCAGGGAGTGCTCATACACTGTGAAGCCTCCAGTCTAGTGTGCTTCAGGAGCCCTCCTCCCCTGGGAACCCACCCTTAGTGGTTCCTGTCAAGTGGGCCCAGAGCTATTTTCACACAGAGCCTGGATGGCTCGTGTAGTCAGAGCCTTGCCTGTCTCCCAGTCCCAAGGGTTCTGCTTTGTTGGTGCCACGGGGTATCATTACTTGGAACAATGGCACATTTGCCCTAAGACTACTGGCTTTTTATAACAGCTGAGCTTCTCTTATACGCTGAGGTGTCAGGTACCTTGTATTCCATTTAGACCCTCTAGGTGTATTAACGGGACAATTGATAGTGTCTGCTGTGGTTTAAATATTCACATGGAAGACTTTCATTCTTTCTTATTTTCCGGCTGATGCCACAAGTGCTTTTATTTTCAGAAGTCTTATGAAAAACAGTTATCGTTGTTCAGCCATGAGAACCAAATTTCTTGCCAACATCATGGTAGACCATAACTTTCTTTGAGACTTGGAAAATTGACCACAGAGCTGTCTCTCAGTTGAAATGTTTTGATCTCATCCAGATATCTCCTGCTGTAATCTAGACCTCTGCTTTGTAGACCTCCTACTTCAGAGGACAGGTGGGTGTAGGAAGAGGGGTCTTTCTTTGTAGAAGTTACGATACTGTCCCTGCAAAAGGAAATGAGGGTAGCTTGAAGCAGTAACTCAAAGTTCTATAAAGAAAATACGTGGATGAAAATTTGAATTTTAAATGGAGTTTTACTGACTTTTTTTTTCTTTTTAAAAATTCTTAATAGAATTTCCATAATGATTTTGTGTTTTCTTTCTTAATAGAACCTAAATGGCAGAGAAAGGATAAGATATATTTAATTCAGAAAAAGTAAAAATCTTTTTTATGGGAACTCTTTTTTTAAATATGCATTAGGGAGTAAATAGGTAATGGGTAGGTGGAAGGGGGATAGAGAAAGAGAGAGGACTTTTTTCTTCCTATTCAGAGAAAAAACTCACTACTGTAGTGTATTTGTATACTTATTTTAATATGCATGTTCTTATCTTATTATTTTAACAAAGAAAAGGAAAAATACCTCCTGTACTTGAGTATTATCATTAGACTCAGAATTTTAGGACAAAAGTGAGTTCTTTAATAAGAACATGAGTTTATGTCTTATTACCACTTAGGTAGTGTGTGTGGATGCTAGGCCCCAAAGATGTTTACTATATGAACCATGAACACAAGATTGAAACAAGGCCCTAACCCGGGGTCTAAATGTCAGTTCAGGCAGCTCCTCCTCAGAGAGTATGTACTTTTAGTTTTATTTTAAACAAAAGTTTCCTTTTAATTATATGCATCACTGTGCCTAAATGGAACAAGACATTTGCTATTGTGATAACTGGAGCTTCATGCAAGCTGTACTACCTAAGGAACATACATGAGCAATCCAAACATCTTTATTTCAAAGTTCTACTTTTTCTTTGTAGTATTAAAAGAAGACTTTATGATTTCCATTAACTTTCCTCACCACTTAGAGTTCAAAGAAGCACTTGATGCCCATCTTAAACCTGAAAACATATTTTAAACAGTATGTTTCTTTAATAACTAGTCACTTAAGTAGGTCATAGTCTTTGATTCTTGGAGATTTTAAATGTTTTCAAATAATGGAAATCTATTTTATATTTCCACTTTCAACCATGTTTAAGATGATCATTGTAATTAATTGTTAGTTTCAGCAAAACACTGATTAAGTCAAAACATCATATTTTTGTTTGCAGCCTCTGCATTTAACAGAAGATACATGAAATAGGCATTTACCTTTCCGCAGTTATGATAACGATATACTTATTTTTATTTATGCAAAACTTATTTTTAGTGTTTTTTGTTTCATTTCTTGTTTTACATCTCCAAATATCTGTACCATAGCTAGTGATGAGAATAGCAGCAGTAGCTGGCAGTTTCCCTCCACACTGTAAGGGAAAGAATTGGTTGAAATAAAACCTTGCTTTCCATATGGTCAGCTTGCAGTGCAGCACTGAAAAGGTATTGTCTCTTGTTTTCTGAAAGCAAAGGTGAAACTCATGAGCAAATAGCAGTGCTGGTGCCAAATCACCTGTTGATTAGTATCAGAAAAGTGCTTGGCAGTGCAAACCCTGCCGCATCTGCCAGGAAACCTAGATGGATGGGCTTTGTTTGGTGGAGGCATTGGTCTGTATCAAAAGCATATGCTTCTAGTCACTCACTTAAGAAAGCCTAAGATTCTCCATGTGGCAGAAGTAAATGGAAAATTTTGCTCATGATTCAATGGAGCGGTCGCTGTATGAAATGCTTGTTAATTGGTGAAATATTGGCTTCCATTGTAAGAAACAGAGAGAAGGTGATACTTTCCTTTGCATCCATGTGGATTAGGGAAGACATGAGTCTCAGAGTTATATTTTTGTAATGTAAGGTGTTTCAAATATGAATAGAATAAAGAATGGTCTAAAATACAGGAATCCAGAGTCCAGGTGAGACAAATCTTAATAATTTGAATGTTTGTTTCTGAGCTTGTTTCTATGATTTTAATCTGTTACTAGTTGCAGAGAAGTGGGCAATTCAGTGTATAGCATAGTGAACTAAAACATCTGTATGTGCAACAGGACCTAGTCCACCATTAGGCACATTCGCAGTGCCCATTGGGAGCTCTCCATTTCTTCTTACAGTTGATAGCATCCCCATAGCTTTAGCAGAAGGCTGACAAGCAAAGCTCTTCTGACTTCTCTTACCATGAGTTATATTTTTCAAGTTATGTATTACAGCTTATATAAAATGATTCTTCTGTATATTATCATTAAACTTTACTGATCAATTCTCTTTGTCAGGCATTATTTCTAGTGTTCCCCAACTAGCAAACAAGTTCACACTTTTATGTTTGTAAATATGGAAATCGTTAAACACTAGAGAAATATGTCTGTCAAAGCTTACTGGGTATTACAAAATGCTCTTCAGCAAGTGCTAGTGCCTTGTACTGTCCTAAGTAAGCTCAGAGCCAGCTCAGGAGTCATAGCCTAAGTGTTCAGACCTTTAACAGGTTTCTCACCAACAGAGACTTAAACAGTATCTCACTAGTTTCACTTTGTTTGACATTTCCTTTGTGTGTTGCTTTTTTGTATTTTATACCCATTTTTCTACAAGGTTAATAATTTTGCTTTTGTTAACTGTAGTAAATTCTGAGTTGTCATGTTCCTTGTTGTGTTGCAATAGTGGTATCCAGAGTTTTGTCCCTTTGACCCATAAAGAGTGCAGATATCTTCAGTTTATAATTCATCTTTTAATGTCTTCAGCAGAAACTTTTCTAACTTCTGATTTTAGTGCAGTAAATCTTATTGATATTTTCCTTTATAGCTTGTTCTTTTGTGTCACACATCCTTCCTAGCCATAGCTAGGTCATAAAGCATCCTATGTCTTCTGCCAGTTTGTAGTTCTTGTGTTGCTTTTCAGAAAGGGTCTTGTGCCGAAGGCCTCCAACCTGAGATCCATCTGCCTCCCCACAGAAGATACTGTAATTTTATGCATGTGGGAAAATACCCAGCCTTTGTTCTAACCACTTAGTTTTGCTTTTTTATATTTAGGTTGTTAATCTTCCAAAAACTCTTCTAATTTCTGATATACGACCTGTACCCTAGTTCATTCTGTTTTCATGTAAACGATCCAATCATCTCAGCACCATTAAATAAAATAATCTTGTTTGATGCTAATTAATAATTGCATCTCTCACCTACAGCAAGTTTGTTCTTAGGCTCATTTTTTTTCTCCAGTGTACTTTTTCCAATCACTGGGCAAATACTGTAACTCCTGAATCATCATGGCATGGAGATATTCTTGCCTGTCACTATGAATTCTGGGACTAGTAAAGTTTGTCAGTGTTCATGTTGAATATATTTGTAATGTTGAATATATTTGTGTACATTAACTTCAGAGAGTTACCTACAAGATCAAGGACATTTTATGTGTGTATTCGATTATCCATGTTTCTATATTTATTTAAATCTTCCTTCATGTTGTTAGTAATAATTTATTAATTTTCACATAAAAGTATATAGCCTATTATGTTAAATTTTTCAAAGATGACAGTTATTTTTTTAAATATTCTCTTCAGAATCAACTTCCATTTCATTGTATATTGGCAGATCCTTACCAAATCCTCCTTTTATTTCTAATAACTGATAATTCACTTAAATTTTCTACATTACCATATACATCATCAATAATGATGTTCTCTCATAATTTCTAATTCTAAATATCCCTTTTTCTTGTCATATTGCGTTATGAAACTTCGATATAGTATCAAATAGAATTATACTAAGAATGTATTTTGTTTCTTGTTTTTGTAACATATTTGGGAAAAATAGTGTTTGCTTGGGATTATGATAGATCAAAATTACTATGTTACAGATGTTTTCATCATTTATACTTTGCTAGGAAATTTAAATCAGCAGCAGTTAAATAAGTCCTCTAATGCACTTTCTAAAACAATAATACACATGGTCCCTTTAATGTGTCAACATCTTATATGATATTAATAGTTTTCTTATTTGAAACACATTATATTTCTGGAAATGTTCTGCTTAGTCAACATATTTTAAAAAGGTTAAAATTGTACACTTAAATATAACATATTTTAATCATATCCTTCACCACACCTCCTTCTCCTACCAAATTGCATGTCCTTTACTTACATTTTTTTTTATGACTTTGTCCAGCTAGTGCTGCCCATATGCACATGTGTGTAGAACCAGCCATTACTACCTGGGCACCACAGCATGAGCCACGCTTGTAAAGACAACTGACTTTCCTTCCCATAACAGCTACAGCTACGGCCACATCGTCCTGAATCTTCCCAAGCTTATCTGTCAACACAGTTTTAATTAACATTATTTTAAGATTGCATATGAAATATTGGGTTTAATTTTGGAATTCTCATGCATACTTCTTTTTTGTTCTCTACCCCATTCCCTCCTATCTTCCTCTTCTTCCACTCTTTCCTTCAATAATCTCTCTTCAGTGTTCTTTCAGATATATTTTACTACCTTTTTTTTTTTTTCCTTCTAATCCATGATGGTCTTTTTTCTAGTTTTGCTCAAACACATACACAGAAAAAGGGAGGGGGGAGAGGGAGAGGGAAGAAGGGAGGGAGGATAGAGGGAGGGAAAGAAAGGTGGTAAAGGAGGGAGAAAGGAAGAAGAGAAGAGGAGAGGGGAGATGAAAGAGAACATTACAGCATTATGTAGCCCAGGGTGGCCTGGCCTTTTCTCCTTATCTGGTAGGAAATGTAACCACTCTATTTCTTTTCTCATTATAAGTAATGTGCTCTTCCCTTCTGGAAACTGGAAGCAGTTCTGTGTTTTGTAGTTTCTCTCAAATGTGACTAGTTACAGATTGATGTGGAATTATCAATCCTGAACTCAGAATATACATTTAAATTTTAGGATTAAATTTGGACAAATCCTAAACTATTCTCTTTCGCCTTATCATTTATTTGCTATTATCGCCATTTTTTTTTCTTCTTTACTTTTTACAATATACATATGGATGCTTCTGGATCAATTTGCCATTTTTTCAACTGCTGCTTTTACTTCCTGTGATTTGTTTTCCAAATGAATTCCTTAAAATTACCTTCCAGGTCATTTAATTTTCCCTTTCAAATTACACTTTCTTAAGTTATCCAAACTAAAGCAATGAATGTCAGTGAATGTGCTTAAGCTTCTTAATATTTTGATTGATTTTCATTTTATTCACTTATTCTTATTTTTCATTCTGTTTTTATTTAATACTTTACTGTTTTCCTATAGATTTTACTACAGTATATTTAGCATCCCAGCATATTATGTTACGGTCATTATGATATTATTCTTTAAGATAAAATTCATCTGAACTGAAGGTAATTGATTTTTGTGGTGGCATTAACTTTCTTTTTTTTCCATATATATAACTTTTTGTTTTTACATTTAAATATAAAAATACTACACTGTGTTATAAATGGAGGGCCATGAAACAGAAACTTTTTCTTTCTACCTGGTAGGGCTGTCTGTCAAGTGATACACTGAGCTGTGTTCATGGGAGGAGGAGCATGCAAGCCCCTTCCCCAAGCACAGAAGCATGGTACAAGGGACAAACCTCCAACACCTCACCTAACTTCCATTTGTAAGAGAAAGTTAGTTTCACCTGAATAACAGCTAACAACAGGGAACATGTCAATCTGAGCCATTGGGCCTCCCCTTTCAACTATCCTTAAGGAAAAAAGTCCTCCCCCACCACAAGTACACCTGCTCTGTGATAGCTGTGCCTACCGGACAAGCATTCCTGATGAGATGAAGCAATGTTACCTTTCCCTACCCTCCTCCCCTAGAAAGCTAAGTAAGAAAAAAAAAAAAAGTGGGGTTGGGTGTGCAGAGATTAAGAACTTGACCCTTCTCTTCTGACCAATAAAGCAAGATTAACTGGGCATAAGGAATAAAAAGACCTTGATATTCTGTCCTTTTGTATTACAATGGGGACAACTGGGAGAGGAAAGCGTTGGAGTTGGTAAACTAGGAAGGGCTCAAGATCACTGCAAGTCTTGTCCACTTAGTTTTTGTATTGAAAGGGCTCATTGCCAGTCTTGTTGAGAAGACATGTGCGGACAATGGCTTCTGTCACCTCATAAGGGACACATTTGGCAGAAGGGTGGTAGTCTTCAAAGTAACCCTTCTTCTCCTGGCTAACAGTCTGGGGAATACAGATGCTGGCACTTCTTGAAGCACTTTAGAATTTTGTCTTGAAGTTGATGCTAATCATAAGGCTTTCCTTTTTTCTTTCTTCCTCCAACCCCTCTCTCTTTCTCTTTTCTTTCTTTCTTTTTTCTGTTTGTTTGTTTGTTTTGCTTGTTTGTTTGGGTTGGTTGAGGTTTTTGGTTCACAAAAGCCTGAATGGTGACTTTTCAGTTCCCTCTATCTCTTTGAGTTCCTGCTGCCCATGCAAATCTTTACAGTGAGAAGTCAGTGTCCTCGCTAAAGGAATATCTTATCATATGGCTGTATTAATATTCTCCCGTAGAGGTTAGAGTCCTATTTGACAATTACGTGACAGTTGGGCAAACTTTGGCACCTTCTAGCTGTAGAAGGCAGAATAACGTCCACTTCTTATGCATCTTTGACTCCGTCATTCCCAAGAGCAGAACATCCAACCACTTGTCTGCACTTCCAGGCTTCATGTCAGCATTCTTGTGGCTTTAGCACCGTTCTCATTCACTGATTTCATTTTTATATAATAATCATATGTTTAAATCTACACCCCTTGGTTCTTATTTTATATTATATTAAATGTTTTGCTGATGCTACATTATAGAAAATGGTGCTTTGAGTTTTATACTCTTTTATGCATGTAAATATATAATTTATGTTTTATGTATTTATGATATTTTTATTATTATTTGTGATTTTATGTATGTATTTACTTGAAGTGCCATAGATAGAACTGAGCGCTTCATACGCACTAAGCACTGTATCACTAAACTTCATTCTCAGCCAAAGCAATGTCCTACCCTTTTGTCTATGTTTGCTCACATGGGCAGATGCACTGGTCTCTGCATGCTGAAGCCAGAGGTGGACAAGTGTCTTCTTCTGTTCTCTACCTTATTCACTGAGACAGTCTCATCTCTTTTAATATACATCATTTAATAATAATAATAATATAAAATACAATTATTGCTTAATGCCAAAATGTACTTAGCATATAATCATATTTCACCCTCTGTTGTTATTTTCATTTTCATTCTATATAGTAGAAAATTGAGCCAAGTAGGTAAAATAAATTGCACTCAAGAAAAAATATTTTTAACTAGTTGACATAAATATTTGAATCCTGTTTTCACTACTATAAAACAACTATTATCTTATGGTGAGATTTGTTTTTTATATTTGTGGGTATTTACTTTTAATAAATAACTTTAAATAAGTAATTTCTATTTTTAGAAAGAATATATCTGGTTGTACCTCAAAAGATTTGTTTCATATTGCCTGGTCTTTAACGACTTTTTGGTCTCTCTCTCCTCTTCTTTCCTTCAATCCTTCCCTTTCTGCCTCCACCTCTATCCATCCATCCCTTTGCCCATGTTTTTTTCTCTTTTGGACTATAACTAGTTTGTTTTGTTTGTTTTTCAATTTTTAAAATGTAATGTATTGTTCAAGTAACAATCACTGTAATTTTTCTAAATAAATATTCAAGGCAATTTTTTTTTACATAAAATAAAATTTTAATATATTTCTAAAATTTGACATGTGTAATGGTTAATCTTTTTTTATTTATTTTATTTATTTTTTTATTTTTTTATTTTTCTTTTTAGTTACATTTTGTTAACTCTGTGTCCCAGCTGTATCCCGCTCCCTCATTCCCTCCCCAACCCCACACTCCCTCCCTGGTCTCCTCCCTGCCCCTTTCCAAGTCCCCTGATAGGGGAGGACCTCCTCCCCTTTCATCTGACCCTGTTTTATCAGGTATCTTCAGGGCTGGCTGCAAACTCCTCCTCTGTGGCCTAACAGACTGCTCCTCCCCTGGGGGGGGAGGTGTCAAACAGCCTGCCCTTGAGATCCTGTTAGAAATAGTCCGTGTTCCCCTTACTTTGGAAACCTACTTGGTTACTGAGCTACCACGGGCCACATCCGAGCAGAAGTTCTAGGTTATATCCATAGATGGTCCTTGGTTGAGTGTCAGTCTCAGAAAAGACCCTGTGCCCAGATATATTTGGTCCTTGTAGAGCTCCTATCCTTTCCATATCATACTAACTTCCCTTCTTTCATATGATTCCCTGCACTCTGCCGAGGGTTTGGTTATGAGTCTTAGTGTCTGCTTTGAAACACTGCTAGGTAGAGTCTTTCAGATGCCTTTTGTGGTAGACTCCTGTCATAAGTTCAATGCACATCCCATTTGTCTTTCTAAATGAGGATTAATCACATTCGCCTGTGTCCACTTTCTTGATCATCTTCTTTAGGTGTGTAGATTTCATTATGTTTATCATATCTTGTAGGTCTATATAAGCGAGTATATACCAAGTTTGTCTTTCTCCTTCTGGGATACTTCACTCAGAATGATCTTTTCTAGATCCCACCACTTGCCTGCAAATTTCATGATTTCCTCCTTTTTGATTGCTGAGTAGTATTCCATTGTGTAAAAATACCACAATTTCTGTATCCATTCCTCCGTTGATGGACATCTGGGTTGTTTCCAAGTTCTGGCTATTACAAATAAAGCTGCAATTTTTAATTTTCCAAATTGTTGACGTTATACACTGCATGGAGTGAAATTTTTCAAATACCCTTTTTTCATTCCTCTTCATTACCCAGTTCTCTTTGCTGCTGCTGCTGCTGTCGCTGCTGCTCAGTACACTATTTCAGGGATAGAATAGTAATTTTTATTGGTGCATCAATAGAGAGGATAACCAGAAAAAGACAGATCATGCATTTGGGGCAGTAGGGAGTTTCTAATTAAGTTTCTGTTAAGCAGGTGCATAATATTTAGTGAGTTGAATGAGTTGAGCGGGTCGTGTTCATCTCTTCACACAAAGAAAGAAAACAAAGCTTAGATAGCTTTAGAGTCTTCCTTTGCTACTGACTCAATCTGTGCTTGAAAACTTGAATTTTATAAACTGCTTTACCATATAATTGATAAATGCTCTTTGTATTTCTTTTGTTAAACAAACACATGTTTTGTGATTGACTGTTGTATAAGCAATGGCTAGAAGGTCATGTGCCCTTTCAACTGTGTTCTTAATAACTCTTTGCATAGCAGTGCCTTTTTTCCTGTACTCCTGCCCCTCAAATTACAAATGTAGTTGGCAAATTTCATCCTCAAATCAGTAACTGCTGTTAAGTTTTCTTAAATGTGAGATAGTAATTAAATAGCAATAATTGTATCATATTGAATGGCTATTACCCTGTGACCTTGCAAACTAGTTCATGCTGTTCACTATTTAAATGGAAACATTTTAAAGTGGCTCTCATTGTTTATTTTTAAGAATAAGCCTTTAAAATTTCTAGATATACTCAGTAGACAAGATACATATGAATCTTCTTAGGAAATGAACTTTTCCATCGATATTACCGAGAATCTTAATAACAATCTGTAACATGCTAGACTACGAACATCTAGTTTTGTCACACCAACGCAGCTTACCTAAAACAATGCAGAATGGCAAAAGTAAAGCAAAGTATAAGCTGGGACATTTGTTGATGTGCAAATTTTATGGAAATTTTAATGACACTTTTGATTGATTTATGAGAAGTACATATTTGTGTTCGAAGAACACTCAACCCTTCTATGATTTTCAGTAATCTTTTAAGCATTATAACAAATTGAAATTAAACTGACTTCCTAGCTGCATCTATTCTTCATATTATAAAAGTGATTTTTAGTAATTTGTAAAAAGCCAATGAACTGGCACTCAGAACTTTCTAGTCCAAAAAAGACTAGAAGTCATTGAGTTCTCGGATGATGAGGAATTCAATGAACTCTTTGGGTCATTTTCTCTTGACAAATGTTGAAAGGTGGCAGAGACTCTGAAGCCTTTCACTGTCTTATGTCCTAGTATTTAGTTTTTTTTTGTCTGCTTTTGCATATATAGAGTTCCCACATATAAAAACTGAACCTCATTTAGATTCCATATAGCAATAACATAAGCTGGTCAACCCGACTCATGAGGAAATATCCAATAACATGTTGAACTTTCTTTAGCTGATGAAAAACTGGAAACTACTATACGTACTTTATTGGGAAAGCATTAATTTCAAAGGTACTTTTGGGCATTGGAGTGCAGAATGAGGCACAGAGAGAGGAAGCAGTATAAATGGGCTTGTTAGGCTTTCTGCCATGGTTCACAAGGTAAGAAGAGTTCAGAACACAGTGAAATAGTGATGAAACAGACACAAACATGTTAAAGATATTGAGAAAATGTTATTTTTAAAAAGAACAGCTAAGAACATTTTTAAAAGCAAAGGAAATGGACATACAGATGTCTAGTCATCAGTACTTACTAGGACTCAAAGGCATGACTTATTTTTAAAACTGAATCTTAGTGCTGGTAAGTATGCAGCAAAACAGATGTTCATATAATGACAGGGAGCAATAGTAACAAATGTCCTATAGGATAATATGACATATTTCAAGAACCTTTCATAAGAAGTACTTCTCCTGAACAGATAGTCTACCATCAGTATACCCATGCTGGGCAGAAGGCATGAAATCTTATGAAAGAAGGGGGAGATAGAAAGACCTAGAGGGGACAGGAGCTCCACAAGGAGAGCAACAGAACCAAAAAATCTGGGCCCAGGGGTCTTTTCTGAGACTGATACTCCAACCATGGGCCATTCATGAAGATAACCTAGAACCCCCGCACAGATGGAGCCCATGACATCTCAGTCTCCAAGTGGGTTCCCTAATAAGGAGAACAGGAGCTGTCTCTGACATGAACTCAGTGGCTGGCTCTTTGATCACCTCCCCTTGTAGGGTGGGGGTGGGGGACAGCCTTGCCAGGCAAACAGGAAAGACAATGAGAACAGTCCTGATGAAACCTGATAGGCTAGAGTCAGATGGAAGGGGAGGAAGACCTCCCCTATCATTGGACTTGGGGAGGGGCATGAAAGGAGATGAGGGAGTGTAGAATTGGAAGGGGACAAAGGAGAGGGTTACAGCTGGGATATACGAAGTGAATAAACTGTAATTAATAAATAAATAAATTAAAAAAGAAAAAAACAAAGTGTTAATCATAATGGCATACAAAAGAAAAAGAAACATAACCTTAGTCAAAATCTAAAGAATCATTACATAAGTAATAGAAAGTCCATATATAATGTATATATTAAGTAGATAGGATTATTTTATTCTTAAAGATGTCTTAATGACTTTAAACTGGGGAATGCTTCTGATATAATATAACTGAAAATACTCACTTCCAAAGAGATAAACTTGTATATCCATCACAAATTACAAAATGAAAGTCTTTTTTAGGATAGAAGGAATGCATTAAACTGTAAAGAGCAGTTTTCTCTATATGGTGGAATTAAGTGATACTTGATTTATCCTTTTTCTTAAAATTTCCAAATGTTCCAAAAATGCTGTAATGATGTGAAAAATACGTTTTAAGCAAATAGTAAATAATCTGAATAATGAGTCACAAATCTGCTACTACAGTTTAAAGAAAGAACACATGTTTAATTTCAGCTATTTATCTTCTAAAATCCAGAGAAGTACTGATTTTCAGTTTCCTGCCCTGTACCATGTCATCTTGCTTTCATCGCCTATTATTCTCATCCTCTTCTGTATCCTTCTATAGGCCACTTTGGCATTCTTCTTGTTAATTGGGGAGGGGCTGTCCTCAAAATTCCCCATGAACCATGATGCACATGTGGAGGCCAGAGGACAACTTTTAAGAGTCATTTTTGTCCTTCTACCTTTCTCTTCTCCTCCTGGGTTCCAGAGTTTGAACTCAAGTCCTCAACTTTGGTGGCAAGCAGGGCCCCACCGTGACATTCTAAAACTTAACTTTCTGTAGAACCTCATTGTCCTTGGTCACTTCTGCCATTAATATGCCCAAACCATGTTCACATGCATGTAACATTATCTTCTCATGGAGAAAGGAGAGTACAAAGAGTAGATTACCCAGCAAGTCTCCAGTTGTCCTTGAGTTCTGAATTTCTCTTATTATATTAAAAAGTGTTAACCTAATAATAGCATTTTGAGTAATTGAAACAGATGAAAATGAAGTAAAGGATAATCAATATGTCAGTATAGAATAATTTCATTGGGTGGAATAAAGTGCTGCTGATAAATTTATTAGGCACCCTTTTCAAGAATAGACTCTCGGCCGGCTGCTCTCTGTAAAAATGAATAAACATAACAACTCACTTGGCTCTCTACCCAGAAATTTGGCCAAAAAAGAAACCCAGTTGGAAAGAATGAACCAGATAAAGTTTTTTATCAGTTGTAAATATACAAGAAACTTAGTCTGCCTCTTTTCTAACAAAATTGTATAAGTAAAAATGCAATCTTCTTTAAAATCTGAATTCCTTACACTAGCCAATGGCAAAGTACTAAAATATCTAAAAGTTTCCAGACCTCACCTTCCTTTTCTTCTGCCAAAGCTGAACCACTCTCTCTTCTCCGGACTCCCCTGGCTGTTCAAGTTAACTCAGGACCATTTGTACCAAGCTCATCTCATTTTCAAAACCGTAAATCTAGTGAAAGGGAGTATGACTGTTGCCTTAGGTTCAGACAAACTACATGTCTAGTTAGTAGACTGAGGAAGAATTAGCAGAGAGTTTTGATGATTTTAGTGGCAATAAGTAAACTGGGAATAAAGTCACTGTTACAGCCTTATACCATGACCAACCTAAGTAGCACTTAGGCAGTTGTTTCAAGCTAGATGATAGTAAGGTAAAAGCATCGATAAAAGTGAGCATCGATAAAGAACATATTTTTCTGCAAAGCCATAAGTTAAAGTAGTATAGTTTCTAAGAACTTTTAGATTTTTTTTTAATTTAGTAACTTCTGGGCATTGAGGCTTTTTAATCGCTGTGACCCCCAGAAGTTTCTAAACATCTCTGAATCTCAAGTTTCTCATCTGAAAGATGGGAAGAGCAAAAATTCTATCTCCCAGCTGTTACTGTGGAGATCACATGAGATATTGCTTAGCAAATATGTCATCCCAGGCTGAGCCCTTGACACCTAAGTCAGAATTTTGTATTGACACACGTCTCTTGACTGCTGGAACTGAACATCTAAGTGTACAGCCTGGGAGGGTGGAAGTAAAAAAGCTTGTTTGGCTCAGAATATTTGGAAAGCTTGTTTAAAGAGGAGAGCCCTGAATGCAAAAGATGTTAGTTGGTTTGCTCTGAGGTGAGACACTGAAACATGTCTTTGTAGCATGTTCCCTCAGCAGTTCTGATACAGCTGCTCTATAGCCAAGTGCCAGGAAACCCTGGCATCATAACCCCACCCCAGCTTTGATCATTGATCAACTCCAGCCCTGTGGCATCTTCCTCAGAATTTGCCTTGCTCATTGTTAGGTGGCTTTGCTAGAGAAAAGTTGCTGCCCCACCCTCCCACCCGACTAAAGACAGAAGAGAAGAATAGGGAAGACAGGGTCAATTGAGAAAACTGAGTGGCTATGTCAAATTATCAGTTATTTTGTATTATTTGGACTAATGATCTGCATTATTCCGAAAGTGAGCTGACTTGAGAGGAAAGCTTGAACTTTATAACAATAGTTTTCCCCAGAACAGGAAGGGCTGACTATAGTAAAGGCTATCTCCTATGTTTTTTTGCGGCATTGCTATCTATAGAATTTAGATGAATAAGCACAATTGAAGTGCAAAGTGTTAAATGCATGCTTCGATTTAGGCAATGCATTTACACATTGAAGTAATTAGGGTGTATTTAAAAGCATTCTGCTTGCAATACTTTGTTCTCCATTTCCTACAAATCAAATTAGTGAGGGGTAGATTTGATTTTTACATCATTTTGAAAATATTTTCTTTTTCTTTTTTTAATTTCCTTAGTATTACATTTTTACAAAGTTCAAAACACAACCAACTGTGACTAAATTCATAAAAACAAAACAAAAAGTCCAAAGTACAAGAAAATGAAAAACAGCACCAAGTAATAGCAGTAGAGCAATGCAGATCATACCTCACAAATGTCACTGTAATGATATGCTTTATCCATGTCTGATCAACTAATAACAAATACTTTGATTGCAAATAGCTCTTTTACATTGAGTGAGAACCTCAAATTTAATTATTCATCCCAATGCAAATAAGTATGAAAAGAGAGCCAGGTCTGCTTAGAAATACTAACCATCTCCTGTTTTCACTGCACTGTATGCAACGCCAGGAACAAATGTGAAGGAAGAGCATAAAGGGTGCTTTCCTTGCTTGCTAAAAAAGCATTCAAGCAAGATTAATTATTTCTCAAATAAAGTTTGATTTGTAGAACCAGCAGTTATGGAACTGTGTAACATAAAGAAAGACAGGCTGAGCTAAACCCCAGCCTGAATACTGGGTTACCCTTGAGAAGTAACTTCCTCTCTGTGCCTTGGTTCTCACATCTGTAAAGTGAGCTCACAATGTCTATAACTGGAGTTGTTGCAGCACGTGATGCTGTATTTGAAACACTTAATAGTACTCAACAGGTGAAAGTTATTAGTGCAGGATATAGAGACAAAAATGAAAATATTCCATGCTTGTGCTTTTCAGAGGCTATTTACATGGATCACAGATTTTAGATTTAGAATTTATTAATATTCTTGTAGAAAGGAGTGGTTGTTTTATTATCATCTTTCCTCATCTCCAGATTGTTTTCTTTTTTCAAAATCAAGGATCTCAAAACACATATTGAACAATATCCTTATATTAGTGAATGAGTAAACCTCTCCAATACAAGTTATTCTCATACTATTCTGTTGAGGATAAACAGTACTTTGGGCTGGGTCAGTTAATTGTAGTTTCTGCTGTTATCCTATCAATGTTACAGTCTATGAAGAAAAAAAAACAGTGGAGTTTGTTTCCATAGGAAACAGAGATGGTGCCCTGTTTAAGCTTGCATCAAATTAAAAAAAAAAATGTCCATTGTTGAGTTAGAAGAACAAAATACTAAGAAAATATCTTCCTAACATAAAGAAGCTACTAAAAAGAGAAGTATATGTGTGCTGTTAAGAGCACTCAGACCTTGCCTTTGATATCAGTACTCTAGTTATGTTGGCCTCAGATGAAATGACAGCCATCTTCATTCAGAGATACTAGTTCTTAGTTGGAAGTAAATGAACCAGAAGAGAACACTGACCTCTGCCCAGAAAGAGCCATGTAAGATCAGCTAGAAGAAACTATGGGATTCTCTAATCCCAGGGCCTCATTTCCCACCTGAACAAACTGAATGATGCCAAAACACTGGGTGGCTATGTTTGTTGGTACTTAGACTTGAGTTTCCTGATTCTGGTCCAGTTCATTTTAAAATGCACCATGCTACATTCATGTTCCCCAGCTGCCTGCCTCCTGGTGGTTTCCATATGCCCACAATGGCTGTTGTTCCTGCGAGCAAAGCAGTGCAAGAAGCATCCAGCAGCATCTCTGATTAGAATCACCTCATGTGTTATGGAATTCTCCATGCAGCCTGAATGTTTACAATTAAGAGATGTTTTTATTCTTAAACTGGAAGTTTCTCATTAAAGATAAAAATATTGGTATATCATTAATAGTGAACAATTTATACAAGTTTCTGCAGGACCTTTTCCAATGACTACTAGATGGAGTGAGAGGGGATGGGGAACAAAGAACATTCATCATTGAGGAAAAACTGAAAGGAGAGCTCTATTCTCAGGATGTTACATCAGGGAAGGCAGGGTCAGGTGGGACATGGCACTGGCCACCTGAATCCCCAGCAAGTGCCCTAAAGAGCTGTACCTCAGAAGAGCAGAAAGGACAAGAAGGAGCCAAGTAGGAGGGATGGGAGCAGTCTCCTTGTACTACAACCATTTGGTCTTCAGCACATTCTTTTCTGGCTTTGTAACTCCTTTGCTCAGTGGAAAAGTCTGTGCTCGCGCCATCATGTCCTGTTCTATTACTACTGTCATGTTATTTCAAGAATCCCTTGAATCAAGTATTAATGACATCCATGAGAAGAGACATCCAGCGTTTGGTAGGTAAACATCTTCCCTCCCACCTAAAGAGCTCAGGAAAGTGGGGTAGTGTTGATGGGCTGTTGATGGTGAGGTAAACTGGCACACGAGGGATTTTTATAAGCGACTTTCCCATGCGCCACTGAATCTGTGCCTTAGACTTTAGTTGTGTACCAGCTGTGCATGCAAAATCTCATAATTATTCTTACTGTATTAAGCATTTTATAGCAATTTTAGCTCTGAAATGCTATGCAATAGTTTTTATGCAAGTGTACCAGACATGTAAGCTGTTCCAATGAAAACATTTCCTTTCTTTTAGACACATGGTTTTAGGTTTCCAAACTTAGCTTTTTGCATTGATGGAAGAATCTTTAAGACAGACACCAGGTTTTTTCTTTTTCTTGTCTCTTTTGGGGGGGTTACAGTGGGATTCGGGGGGGGGACAGTTGGGTTGTCTTGCACATATTTTACTCCTTCAAACAGCCTCATCAGAATAGGAGCATTTCACTGATTATATAATGCTGGTGTTACAGTGTTGCTGCAAAGTGCTAGCTGTTCCCCAGCCCGCCCTGTCTATGGAGAAAGGAACTAGAGAGGAAGCTAGAATGATCTCTGTCTCCTTCTAGGACACAATGGCACAGGGAGGGCTTGGACTTAACCTCACAGAGGAAGGCTGAGCACTTTCGCACTGCTGAGCAGGCTGCTGAGCCCTGCGGTGGCAAGCGTTGGGCCTGAGCCCAAAGCTGGGATGGAGTTTGAACCCTTGGCATTCTGGCCCAGGGCCAAGTACTATCAATGGAACCCCACTGACACCTTTAGTTATTCTTCCTAGATTAGGATAGTAATTTACTTGTCTCTTTGATTTTAAGTGTCTGGTTTTGTTTCCAGATGCCTCCCAGCTCATCTGTATTCCAGGGGTTTCAAAAGACTTTAACCTCATTGGTTCTTTCCTTTGTCAGTTCCATTTGGTGAACACAGAAGGGATATAGAAACTAGAGAGGGCAAGGGAGGGTCGTGTGTGTGTGTGTGTGTGTGTGTGTGTGTGTGTGTGTGTGTGTGATATGTAGAGCATATGAGGAGGGCTTAGTGCGGCCGCAATAAATGAAAGACATATATACTTTCAGCATATCAGCTATTATACTAGAGCAAAGTCAGGGTGGAATTTAAGAGGTGATGTGTACGGTGTAGTAAAACCGCTATTCGACAGATTTGTGTGGAAAAGCCCTCTAACCAGCAGTAATCACAGTCTCTCTGAAATGATTGCAGTATATGAAAGAGATGGAGAAACCATAGACATCTTAATGCCAATAAGGTAACAGCACTTGGATTTAAACATGCAGTAGTCAGAAAAGGCATCTATACATGGGTGTCATTCTATGTTTACAAGGGCCTGTCTAGCACTGTTTATTGATTTTATTGCAATTTTCCTCAGGATCCTGTAGATAGATAATTGCTAGAAATGTCCATCATTAGCACAACAACAAATACAACTATTGCACTAAGAAAAAGATGCATATAGGTCCCTGCGAGCAAGCATCAAATGACAAGTAGGAGAGTCACATAGTAACATGTGCAGCTATAACTCCAGGCAAGCACACACACTCAACACCCTGTGTAGCCATTGCACTGAGAAAATACATACAGCCCCCTGTGCAGCCATCACACATCAGGAAAACACATACACGACACCCCTATGCAACCATCACACCAGGCAAGAGCAGAGACATAAAATGCTAAGTCAATAGGAATGAACAGCTCATAAAAGCCTACTGGAATAGATCACATCACAGCCAGGTACATCTGTTCTCAGCACTAACCATTATCGTTAGCTTAAAATGCTTAAAATCACTGCGCATCCTCAAGTCTAGGGACAGATTATTCCAAGAAGATTCTGCTAAATAGATTTGGCAATGCAGTGAAGGGGACCTCTACTACATTAAAGTGATGCATTTTGCATCTCAAAGGCTGTCAACTGTATTTAGAGGGATTGTGTGATTGAAGAACAATGCTCCAGGACAGGATAGCAATTTTTTTGGCCCTTCTAAATCTGAAGGTGATTTTTACCCCAAGTTGAGCTAAGTGTGCAATTGAATTCGGTAGCTCTCAAACTGGGAGGTGGCTAATAAAAGCAGAATTGAAACTAGCTTTCAAGTTGTGCTGCAGAGGAAGCCACTGCATCCTGTTTTAAGCTGGAACTCTCAGGTGGGATGTCCTATGAAAGGTCTTTGTGAGGTCAGGCTTCAAGCCACCAACAAGAGCTAAATAAGTAGTAACCACTGTCCTTGCTTCACAGGACTACATGCCCCTCAGGGGGAATAAAGGGACCACCTACTTCTTCTTTGCCAACACCTTCTCTTTATGCCCTGGCCTTGGTCTGTGATGTTATCCAAACTGTGTGACAGAAGGGTCAGCACACAGCGAGGGAGACCCAGCATGTCCTGAAGACTGGCCCGAAAGAACTAGGGAGAAAGGGTTTCAAGTTTGTAGTTCTGTATTTCAATCACAGTGGCGTTTCGTCTTTCTACTGAGTGTGTTTCTACTGAGAAGTTTCAGACTAGCTTGTTAAGAATGATTTACACCATAATTCTAGGAAAAACAAATGTGAGTGACTGAGATTTGAAAGGAAAGAGTAGGGGGGAAGTGCCAGACCAAACAAATCCTAAGTAAATAGGGTGGCTTTGCAGGGGTGGCAATAGGATTTTTACTTGTTTTCTTACTTAAAAAAAAAGGTGGGGGGAATAGATTATTAGTAATCACTTCTCTTACCTGGGTAGAGCCAAGCAAAGGACAACCATTGCTTTATTAACTCCATGCAAGAGCAAAGTTTCCATGAAGGGCAGGTGCTTCCCTAAATTCACATGACAACATCTTAATGAGAATGAACAGAACTGAAAATGAGAACTAAGAATTCTAAGGTTTAATTTTTTTTTTTTCCAAATGTGGCAGAAAGGGTTTTGTTAGGGTGAGAGATCAGCATTTTCCCTAAAACAATGCCCCTGTGACATGAGGTAATTACATGGTGACTGGGACACACCGCATGGTTTACTGGAGAAATTGCATGATACCTACGTGATGACTACAGTAACACTAGTTACCACTACCACATTATCTCCTGATAACTATATAATTAGTTTGTGTCATCAAAGCACCCTAAGCGTATGCCTGTTCTAGCTGCTCTGGTAGGGAAAAAAAAATAAACTTTTTTGCAAATGGAAAAAAAAGCTAATGAAGAAAGTTGCCAAGAACAGATATTTTGTAATCTGTGCTAAATCTCTGCTGGAAAACATGAACAGTAACGAAGCTGAGAAGACAGTAAAAGAAATTCGGGGCAAGGTGCCAGACGCCCAGACGGAAGGAGAATGTGGACCAAAAGATTGCGACAATCGGGTAATTATGGTTTATGAATCTCAGCTTTAATCTGTAGTTCAGTGAGTCCTGATTAAATATCTGTTAAACACAATTAAAGTTTGTTTTTGTATTTCACCGTCTTGATCAGAATAATTAGAGACTGCGTGTTTCATGTCAAAAGTAGCAAGAGGAATTTTAGTGAATGAACATCGTTTTTAAAAGCCATTTGTAGCACCAGCTGTTGGCATTATTTTATATTTTAGTGTTATCAGCATAAAGATGGCCCTCTGGATGCTGAACAGTTTCCAGCAGGACAAGGATGGTGTGCAGTTATGATGGGCCTGTGCTGACAAAGCAGGCATGCTGAGGGGCGAGTGTTCTCTATAAACAGTGCAGGGGAGATGGGAACCAGAGAAGGGCCAGGTGACAGGAGAGAGGATGCAAGCAAGGCACTAAGCAATGGGACTTCTGGTGTAGTCATTTGCATCAGCCTCTGCAGATCTTGGTGGCTTGTTGAGATGGATTGTATATTGTGGCTGGAGGAAAGACTCAAGAAAGGTATGTTGGAGAAATTCAGGGAGTCTCTTCTGCCTTTGGCTAGAGATATAAGCCCTGCTCCTAGAGTTGGTAGAAAGGTGCAGAAAGCACTTGTCATATTAATAATTCTTTTCTGGGAAAACTGAGAATTCTGCAAGAAGGCCATGTTTAAATATAAATAGGACTAGCTAAAACTAAGTAAAAAGGTAAAAAGAGGGCTATACAAGCCAAAGTTAAAATTAAGATTTCCACATTCTTGTACCAAAAGAGAGGCTAGCCAGTTGTAAGATACTATTTCTTTAAATACTTTGAGGGCACATTAAGATACCTGTGTAGCTTACCATGGTACAAGCTTAAAGAAATGATAAGATATTATATACTTTGTTGTTTAAAATATAAGTACCTAGAATATTTTATTTTCTGTTGCAGATTAATGGCCTCCAGAGAAATGTATACCTTAATCTTAAGAACACATGAATATGTTGTCTTTCATGACTAAGGGCCTTTGCAGATATAATTAAAGGTTTGAAACTCATCCTAGATTATCTGGGTAAGCCTAACATAGTACAGAGTCCTTAAAATGAAAAGAGGGAGGCACAGTGTTCACACACAAGAGAGACAGGGGTCAAGGGGGATATGCTGCTGGTTTTGAAGGTGCAGAAAGAAACTTTTTACCAAAGAATATAGTCAGCCTTTGGAATGTGGAAAGTCAAAGGAAGTGATTCTCTCTTCTAGGTCCTCCAAAAAGAATAAGGGCTTGCTGACATCGTGATGATTTTAGGACTTCTCACCTTTAGTGTGGTGACAAGTGTGTGTTTCAGATTTTTCAAGAGTTATTAGTTTATGGAGATGGATCAAGAGGTTGTTTATTTTGTTTTGTTCGTGGTGCTGGACATGGAACATAGCTCCTTGTACAGGCTAGGCAAATGCATTACCAATAAGCTACAAAAAACAACCCCAAAAAAGAAATGTATATGGTCTCATGAACCTGCCTTACATATTTGAAATATTTAAAATTGTCTAGAAAAAAAAGTATAACTTGGTATGAGAAGAGCTACAAACCTCTGAATTTACCCTTGTATGGCCCATTTCAAGGCTTTCTTTGTGGCATCCTTTGGAGATGGTGCCTACAGTCAAGAAACCCTGTAAAGTCAAGGGCAAGTTTAACCCCATCCCTCTACCACAATTTAACAGGAGTACTGTGCTCTCAGGAGGAACTAAGGATAATTAGTTTTTCAGTGGTGTTATTTATAGAGATCCCTACTCTCTTCTAATTAACAATTTCTATTGATCATCTGATGAAAACAGTTGACCCTCACCTCAAAAGAGTGAGTTACACCCTCAAGCCTATCCATAGGTTTCAATTAATTATCAATGGTTTACAATTGTGAGCCACAAAAACACTGCAGCAATGACTAGACTTGCAGGATTTGAGACCAGAATTACGTAAGATTTATTTAACATGAGGAATTAGACCAGCTTTTAATGTTCACTGAGGTCCTGTCTTTTAATTACTAAAATAAGTACTTTTGTTGTGAATGTACCAGGAAAGCACCTTTTGTTTTTAACGCTTTTAAAAGTTTGTTTGAAGACCCATGAGAGCAAAGGTACTGCTGTTGTCCTTTGTTCTCATCATTTAGTCATTCATTCATTCAGCAAATATTTGTTGAGCCCTGCCTATTCTGCTATTATAGACAATGGGAATGTGTTAGAAAGCAGGACTCTCAAGTCTTCCTTCCTTCTGGAACATTCTAGTTAGAGGAAATAGGCAATACGTAAAGCCTGAAGAATAAAATGAAGAAAATAAAGGTGCAGCCTAACAGAGGTGGCACATAAAGAGATATCACTGAGATGACAGTTAAATCATGTCAGAAATAGCTATATGAAGATCTGCAGGAAAATCATTTCAGAAAAAATTGAAAGTAGAAAATACAGAGATTCAAATAAGCCAGGCATGTGAGTTATGAAAGGTCACTGAATGAGAAGTAAGTTAGAGATGTGGTCAGAAGAGGAGTCAGCAAGCAGAGTATGCAGGTGTCTTGGGAGGAATTTTGAATTTCATTCTAGTTGTACTAGGCAGCCATTGATTTATGTAGGAGAATCTGATTTCGTGCTTAAAGAAAACATTGCAGTTGGTATATAGAGATCAGAGAGTAGGGAACCAATCTTAGCTAATACTTTGGGGGTTTTTCTGTTTATTTTTGTTATGTTTTGTTTTATTTTTTAAGCTAAAGCTGAAGTTAGCAAGCCATCTCATGGAAGCGTGATATGTTGCCTTGTGGAGAATTTGAGCAGCCAAAATAGAAAACTAGTTTGTGAAGGCCCATATTTCCTGCCTGCTTGATCTTGTGTTAGGGCCTAAAACCGTTCTTCCTGAAAGGAAAAGAAAATGTGTACACAGTCCAGTGATGTTTGCAACGAAGCTGTGCTATTGTGGGTTGAATGGGTGGTCGGGTTGGTAAAATAACTGACAACTCATTGGAAGACCAAAACATCACTATATGAGGGGGGTCCTCACTTAGTGTGGACCCTCTTTCCTAAGGCTCACTTCAAATCTGCCTCTCTTTCTTGAAAACTGGCCAAAAACAAAAACAAAAACAAAAAACAAGTCGTTTAGATTTTTTCTGTAGTTTTAATATGTAGATTTCAATGACCTGTTCTTCCATCAATGTCAAAGTAGTTCACAGAAAAGATCAGTGTATGATGGGAATATACAATGTAATTTGAATGAACATCAGGAAGAAAAGAATTCTATTGTGTTCGCAGTTGTTTCCCAGTATACTTAAAGGACGGTTAAGTCTAGGGATAGGTATATACTTCAATATTTTGAAGTTTTTATGAGTCACTAATGTTGCTCAGAAGAAGTGTAGTTCAATTTATCTTTGTCATCTCACTAAAATACTTTAATAAGTGGAAAAATCATAATTAATACATCCAGAAATAATGACCTGTGTGTAACTAGTGATTTATTGCTAGTTTATGAACAACTTATTTTCATTAATAAACTAAAAAATTACATTAAACATTTCTCAGAAGTATTCATAGATAATACATACTGGCAAAGTATATAATGCTATATGGCAATATAGGTAGATGGTCATTCAAAAGAAAATCGCTTGAAGCCTTTTTCAAAGGGCATTCCTGAGATTGCGTGTTACGGTTGTATGAAGAGAAGAGAAACTTCATTAGAGCTAAGAGTAACTGACTTAAAGTGATGTTGGATTTGAGGAGCCTCCCTTTTCTAGGAGAATGGGAGGAGGCGATGGGAAGGATATAAGGAGGACAGGGCTAAGAGGAGAAAAGGGAGAGGAGGGGCTGAGATCAGAATATAAAGTGAATAAATAAATTAATGGGGGAAAAGTGATGTTGGATTTCATTATTAGAGTTCCCAGAATGAACCTATAGACTTCCAGGGAATCATGAAGGTAGCAGTGTACTGTCATAGAATACCCTTATTCTACAGGTCAAAACCATTAAGTACTGTATATGAAAAATATACTGCAAGTACCTAGTACACTCAGCCTAATGTAAGTGAAGGCTTAACAACTGGTTATTGGGGGCAGCTATCAAAGCTGAAAGACCTTATAATAGAATCCCCTACCCTCCAGCTTCCACAGGTTCTTCTACATCTTAGACACCCTTTCTTCAGTTCTCAAACTGCCCTTCCTCTGGGCAGCAGAACACAAGTTACCCTATGTAAATTTCAAGAATGACAGTTCCCACTGAAATCATGTGAAAACTGAGAGGAGAACAGCAAACTCTTTAAAACAGTATACTTCATACTAGTTCATACTGCATACTTGTTCATCCTAATAAAACTGGTTGTTAATCTTGCCTGATTTGTCTCCATCTTTGGGGTAATGAAAGCGTCTGAATCATAATGCATTCTTTCAGAAGAGTATTATCAGGTGACTTAATATCTCTCTGCCCAAAGCAACAATGTCTTTTTATATCTAGCCCTGAACTGGATTGGCATTTCCAGCTGACACTTTACATCAAAGGTCATTTTGTTCAGTTCACTATCTGATATTTCTTATTGTTTTCTAGAACATTCCTAATTCTCAAAAAGATTTCTTCCTCAACACCGGTGTACAGAGCTTCCGATTTCATTATGTCATTGGTATATTTCATTAATTATTAGGATCTATCCAATTATGAGGTTTTTAGTCCCAGGGAAGTGTCTAGTCTCATCATTAAAGATATAAATAATCAGAATATTGTGAACACTAAAGCATAGCTAAGTTGGGCACAACCCTGAAGTGACAAAGGCATAGATCATTTCTAAATGAAAAAGGCTTTCCTAACTGTAATAATTTCATAAGGGTCATTCATTAGTAAATTTTGTTAAAATTAAATCAATCAGCCTAAAACATTTTTATTTTCTTCATTTATATACCAGGTTGAAAGGCAATTTTCACAGCAGAACAAACATCTTTTTAGATACCATGCCTTGAAGTTTATTTTTTTCAATGGTTTATGCTATCACTGCAACCTTAAAAGAAAAAAAAAAAAGCATCAAAAAATGTGATTAAAGGTACCAGAATTTCCAAAAATTAGTTTTATTCATTACCGGCTTGGTGTTATTTAGTTATTTACAAAAACAAAATTAAAATCATTAGAAAATAACTGTAGAAATATGAAAACTAAGAAGATGACACTCTTGCACCAAGTTCTGGATAAAGTTTGGAATGGAACTGTGACAGTTCACATTCCTCCTATGTTGAGGGTATTTGACAGTAAATGAGATCAGTTAGGAAGATGGGAAGGATTTAAAAGACAGGAAAGGATTTAAAAACATCAAAACTGATCAAATAAATAACTTGAAAATAGTGCGTTTTTACCACACTATCCTATGTAGAAACTGCATGTGAACAAACCATTCAGTTTCTACATAGAAGTTCCAGGAGGGATATAGTAGTTACCATTCCACTGCATGCTACTCTCATCTTTTTATGTGTGCTTGTAGTGAATATAGGATATTGTTGCCTTCCACTGATAGGATTTTAAAAAGAATGGGGAGTGAAACACAGCAGTACCTATGCTGTCTTCAGTGTAACTTTGAACAACTGTGGTCCAGCTCCCATATTCAAACTGCTGGAATCCTTCTCCCTGACAGGTCCAAATGTAATCCTAGATGTTTAGGACAATTACAGTCAGCAGGGTCTGTGGCTGCCTAACCTAGGCTTTATTGGGGACTGGGTAAAGAGTCAGTTGTAATTTAGTCAGAAAGTGCAGGTCTTCCATGATGGGCATACCCACCCCACAGAAGACTGATCTGTTTCCACGCCTGGCCGTGGCATTCACAAGTCCCCTATGGAGTATTATCCGGTGCCTGAGAGTCATTACTCTCCACAGAAGCACTGACAGTTGTGATGAATGGTGGTACCTGGGAAGAGAAGTGTTTGGATATTTAAACAGATTACACTTTCCTTTTAGAGCAAGAGACATTAGATCACATTTTCGACTGTCTATGCATATGGACAGGAAGGACTGCAGTCAGGGCAGCTCACATGCGAGCTTGCAAGATCCAGATGTTCCAGACATAATTCCTGTGGGAAAACAGGCTGTATTTTGTTCCCTGACATAGTGTTGTGCGTGCTGCAAAGCAATTGGTGATAGGCATGTATAAATGCTGAGATGTGAGGATGTCAAAAGGCATGAGATTCTGTCCATCACCATTATCTACAATGGTACTTACTACCTGCCGACTGGTAAACACCCTATTCATACCATCTGCGATGAATTAAAAAGTGACGAGAAGAATCAGGATCAGTTTGGGTTACACTGTGATTGTCAGGTTCATTTTCGTCTCTCAAGGTTCTTTATAGTTATGTGAGAGACTTTAGGGCAAAATGTACAGTGATGAAACCCAGGAGTAGTTTTCTGTGGCAGATCTGAAAATTTCATTTTTAATTTACATTTTATTTACTTCTTTATTTGCTGTGTGTTTATTTGTGTGTGCATGTGTACGTACATACATGCATACCCAAAAGTGAATATTAGAGAACAACATTTGGGAGTCTTTTTTTTTTCTCCATTCATCATATGGGTCCCAGTGATCCAACTCAGAGTGTCAGCTTGGCAGCAATCTCTTTACCCACCCAGCCATCTTGCTGGTCCAAAACTAGCTTCCTAAATAATAGAGAAAATACAGACCTTTGTTGATTTTGCTCTCTCTGTTCTTCCTTCTTGCTAGGTTTTTTTGTAGCTGGAATTATAAACTAATGTTTGATTTCTTAAATTGATGCTGACTACAGTGAGAAATATTTCATAAGAATGTATGTTTCAACATAAACTCTGAAGTATAACTGCCACTCGCTCCAGAAAGAACGTGGTGACTAGTTTCTAATTTACACTTGCACTGATTGCTTTGGCAAGTGCAAAGTCCCCATCCTTCAGGAGGGCTCTTTATAACTGTTTCTACTTGAAATTCTTATTAGAGTATTTAAAAGTTACAAGAGGTCTATCGATCCTGGAAGATATTTAGTTAATCTATATAATCTGTATAAGCAAATTGGCTGTCTGTCCAGATTACACATCCTATTACAGCTACTCCAGGGAAATGATCAAATAGAGATGTGTATACAAACCATATGAGAAACAACAGAAGAGTTTGACTTCCATTCCTATGCATCTCTTCTCACCAGCAGAACCTTTTTTCATTTTTCCTCTTCTTCATCAGGCATTCTATCAATGTGAAAGTAACTTTCAGTCTTATGTTGAAGATGGAGAGTCTAGGTATGCCCACAGTGCTGTTCTGAGCAAAGAGACCAATTGTGGAATGAGAATATTGAAGATCCACCCTTCGGAATCTATCCTTGTGTATGCAGTGGGATTTCACTCTCAGTAATGCAGCTCTTCCTCCCCTCAAATAGCCCCTGTGGTAGCAACATAGGAAGGATATTATGTATTACTTCATCTCCTTTCAGAGAAAAGGACACATGCTAAGGGAAAGCTTTGCTTCTTTGAATGATTTCAGGCATCCCTTGTCTTTAATATTTCACTTAAGTGGTCCTTGGTTGGCTTTAGAAAGACTCTCTAGTGAGACAGGAAGAAATAGAATAATGAAAATGATGCTTCATCTGTAAAGGCTTTCTAAGCAAAAGGGATAAACTAGCCAGGACCCTCCTCCTCAGGTTCTAGTGAAGCTGACAAAGACAGAGCATACCTGAAGCTATGCTGCCTCAGTATTTCTTTGTGAACTGCCCTGTGCAGTACTCCAGTTTGCCAGGAGATGCCAACGCCTACATCATAAGCTCATCTCTATGTTTCTAAAGGAAAGATGCAATCCTTTTGGGAAGTGTTTTGAACAACCCATTTTATGTGGGAATAAGGAAGATGAATTGTCACACTGAATGGGGAAGCTATTTTGTAAAACCTCCCAGGGGAGTGAATGAACTACATTCTTCTTCTTCTCATCTATCTAAATTTAAACTTGCACACTGTATTAATTCTACCAGGACAAAGGTGTTACTGATGAGGTCACAGAACCTAGGAAGTATAAACCTTCCTTCTTCCAAATATAATCATGTTCAAAGTTTGCCTGTGGGTCTCTGCATCTGCTTCATCTTTTAGAGGACATCTGTGGTAGGCTCCCATCATGTTCCCTCTCTTCTGCCGCTTCCAGTGTCTGTCCTGTTTTCCTTTCTGAATGAGAATGAAGCATCTTCCCTAGGATCCTCCTTGTTGTTTAGCTTCTTTAGGTCTGTAGATTTTAGTATGGTTATCCTATATTATATGGCTAATATCCATCTATAAGTAAGTATATGCCATGAGTGTCTTTCAACATGAGTTACCTCATTCAGGATGATATTTTCAAGTTCTATCCATTTGCCTGCAAATTTCATGATTTCCTTCTTTTTAATAGTGAAGTAGTATTCCATTATGTAAATGTACCACAATTTCTCTATCCATTCTTGAGTTGAAGTAATCCAGGTTGTTTTCACATTCTGGCTATTATGAATAAAGCTTCTATGAACATAGTTGAACAAATGTCCTTGTTGTATGGTTGAGCATCAGATATATGCCCAGCAGTGGTATAGCTGGTTCTTGAGGTAGCACTGTTTCCAGTTTCATAGCCAAATTTTGGACAGAGTACAGGGAGTCTTATGGAAAAATGTGGATATAAAAGGACCCAGAGGTGACAGGAGTCCCACAAAGAGACCAACAAAGAAAAAAAAAAGCTGGGCCCAGAAGGGACTGCAGAGACGTGCATCAACCAAAGACCATGCAAAGACCCTGCTCAGATGTAGCCCATGGGCAGCTCAGTCTCCATGAGGGTCTTCTAGTAAGGGGAGAAGAGACATCCTCTGATATAAACTCAGTTGCCTGCTCCTTGATCACTTCTCCCTGGTGGGGCAACCTAGCCAGCCTGCAGGGGAAGAGGATCCAGGCAGTCCTGATGGGACCTGATAGGCTAAGGTCAGACAGTACAGAAGGAGGACTTCCTCTATCATCAGTGGACTAGGGTAGAGACATAGGGGAGGAAGAGGGAGGTAGAGTAGGACCAGGAGAAGCGGGGGGATACAACTGGAATACAAAGTAGATAATTTGTAAATAATAATAATAATAATAATAATAATAATAATGAACAAATATAACATGTTTTATTTCTAAGAAAAAAAATGTACACAAAATCACAGTCATGACTTCATGGTTTACAAATCCTAAGTCTTCACCTTTGTCCTGAGTAGAAAAACATCTAGGATCATGTAGGAGTACTTGACCATTTTGTCTAGATGTATCTTACTCTACCAAACTCCAGAGGTTGTTTGTTTTGTTTTGCTTTGCTTTTGCTTTTATGACAAGCATAAATGTAATTGCTTAGTGTAGAAGCCAGTGGTCACAACAGAAACATATTTTTGCTGACGGGTCACAAAATTCATAACTGAGGAATAAACTATAAATATCTCATTTAGAAATATGTGTTTTGGGAAAAAAGTCTTGATATTATCATTTCTCAATAATTTGGAGTTAGAAAACAAATCCAGAAAGATTTACTGAGTCTTTGTAATTTGTCTATTATGATTGTGAAGTAGGATTGGTTGTTGAGTGGCTGAAAGAAGAAAAAACAAAAGAAAAGGTCATGCAAAAAAAAATTTTCAAAAAATACTTCTGTCTGGTTCTTTTGCACTGTTTCTTAGTCCTTAAGATTATTTCCCTTGGTAAAAATTCCCAGAGAAATTTGAACGGAGGCAAATAATAAGAAATACAGTAGAGTTGTGTGAAGTGACTGGGTACCCGAATATCTAGAAATTATTTGTTTTTAGCAGAAGATGGGGTTATTTATAGAATTAAAAGTGTTCCTAAACAATAAAATGTTTATGAGTTTTTTTTTTTCCTCAAGGACCATATGGACAAGTTTACAGTAATGTCTAGGTCACAGTCAGGGTGCATCTATTCATAGCTGCACATCTCCTCACATGCTTTCTGACTTAAGGATCCATGTGTCTTAAAAGCGAGGCATATAATTTTATTGAATACCACATGATAATTGGCAACTTCTCCTACAGCCGTTTGTAAAAATAGAAACTAAAATGTTATCCTTAATCTTCATGAAATCATATTTATCTGAATATACCACTTTAAATTTTTTAATTAAATTTATTTGTTTATTATAGGTGTGCTTGCATGTGTATATGTGTGCCATGTCCCAGGGATCAAATGAAGGTCCTCAGACTTTGTAGCATTTACCTTTATACACAGACCAATCTCACCAACACTGAATGTTGCAGTTTTGATCAACATTCTTTTCTTCCAGTATCTTCTTATCTCCATCTGTATCTTTATTTCCATCTGTTAAAGTCTTCCTTAGAGGTGCATCCTTTTGAAACCCTAGCTTTTCACCTGTCTTATAAAATGAAGGACATCAGCTTTTCCTCTAACTGCCCTCACCAGAAACTTCTGTGTAATTATTTTTATGAAACTTGAAGCTAAATTCATATCTCTGTATATTTGTCTAATCCCTCTGCTATGTATCAATTTTTTAAGTGTAAGGACTTCTATAGCGTTTCTTAGTGCCCAGTAGGTGCTCAGTAAACATAGTTAGCAAAAGTGAGGCTCTTTTCTTTTGAACAGGAATGCTGCTTTGACTTTCCTGTATTACTAACAGAATGATGGACCGATAAATAAAAAGGGATGGCTCTGCTCAAAATTAGAAAGATAATCAGTATAATTTTTAAATCTTGTGACTTTATAAATCTTTTCTTATGGTAAGTATTGTCTATTGCAAATTCTCTTTGTCTTTAAAATTATTTTGGAATTTTTGTTTTCAAAGGATAGCTCATAAGTTAATACCTTTAAAAGGAAGACTAAATTGACAAACTTAAAGAAAATAAAGAAGTCAGGAATGAGACCAGAAAATAACTGAAAGCTTTTTCCTGTATATTGAATGGAGCACACCAACAAAAAAATGTTCCTTGGGAACTACAAAAGGAGACCAACAAAACCAAAAAATGCTGAGCCCTGGGGGCCCTGAAGAGAGTGATACTTCAACCAAGGACAATGCGTGGAGAGGACCTAAAACCTCGGCTCGGATGTAGTCCATAGACTCAGTCTCCAAATGAGATCCCAAGTAATGGGAACAGGGGCTTTCTCTGGCATGAACTCAGTGGCACTCCCTCTAATCACCACCCTCTGGAGGGTACAGCCTTGACAGGCCACAGAGGGAGACAATGCTACCAGTCCTGATGAGACCTGATATGCTAGGGTCAGATAGAAGGGAAGGAGGACCTCCCCTACCAGGGGACTTAGAGAGGGTCATAGCTGGAGAAGAGAGAGGGAGGGTGGAATTGGGAGTAAACAAGGGAGGGATACAAATTGAATAAATTGTAATAAAAGATAATAATAAACTATTTTCTGTAAAAGAAAAATGTTCCTCAGAGCTAGAAGAGCCCACTTACTGACCTATTGTCCTCAAGACTTCCTCTATAAATGAAGAGGAAATACCACTAAAGAATGGCAATCTTGTTTGGCGTCATCACTTCTCAAACCTGTATAAAAATCAGCTCGCATTTTGGACTTTCCTTTATGCCTAATTAATGTGGGCCATTTTGGTTAATGCATATATTCTATGCAAGACATCATGGAAACTATGAAAAATTATAACAACTTTAGCACTGAACCAAAATACACTGAGGAGATATTATGATTGCATAAGAAAAATAGGATCAAACGTGGTAAGAAAGAAAAATTAAAATGACAGAAAGCAGAGGTTATAGGAAGGAAGCTGAGAAGTACAGTATAATGACAACATAGTATAAAGTGGTTGGGGTAATTCCTCAAGCAAGGATAACATTTAGCATGAAGTGGACTTTGCACTGACAAAGTTGACAAAAATATAACATCACTACAAATAAACAAGCAAACATTATATAGAGAGATACATAATATATGTGTTTATTAATGGGTAACATTCTATGTGAAAGTCCAGTTTCCCTTTACAAAAAGCAAATGACTTAGTAACGGAGAATGAACTATACTATCTAGATTGTAAACAGGAGGAGCCATTGTGGTAGTGATAGCATCAGGCTGAAAACACTTAGCAGCAGGGATACATATTGAACATTGAAAAACATTTTGCCATTAATTTTCTGTCTTAGAAATACAGGACTGGTGGGATCTTTACTTGCATTTACCCCATCCTGCTGTGCTGTACACTGCAAAATTAGTACCAAAGCTATTGCAAAGAATGTATTTAATCATAATTAGTGCATAAGATCCGTTGGTCAAGAAAGGGTCTCACTTAAAATGATAAGGGCTACTGAATAAGACTATATAAAAATGAGTACAAAAACTACGTGGCAGAATAGATGTCTAGTGAAATGTCATATTTCCTCAATCTAAGAGGACCATCTACCATTAATAAAATAGCTAAGAACTGTCATCCTTCATATTTTCTCAGCAGCCAAAGATCTGAAATAAATATAGTAATACCTAAGTATATGAAGTGTTTTGTTTGTTTATTTCTTTTTCCTATAACCTCTGTGAGGAAATAATTTTTTTATTCATTGTTACCTTGCTACAAAGTAGGCTTTAGGCCTTACACATAATGAAGAAATAAAACTGCTACATACTTTTTTGCCCCCTGACTTTTCTGTGTGATAATGTATGCAAAACAGACCCACCATGTTTTTTAAACTTTTTAATGTCCTCATAGATGAACTTATTATGAAGACTAAGTGATCACGTGGGTTCTTTCTTAGATGTAAGTGATACTCCTTGACACTGAGGTGGCGTGAGAGCTCATTTTTTAGTTCGTTGAGGTAAGATTTTCATTTTACCTCAACTGAGGACCAATGGGGACCATGCCATTGCGTTCCTACATGGTACCCAAGCAAAATAAGTATGTTTTTTTTTCTTTCTTCTCTCACTCCTAGACACAAGGAATGCCAGGATATAACTATGGTTCAAATACCACATCCTTAAGGCCAAAATCTGAGTGAAGCATAGAATATGCATGTGCACATACACCCCCTCCAGGAAACACAAGGTCTCCAATTAACGTGGAACTGCATAGAAACTAATGCAGTGTAACCCAGAGGCATCTTATTTATTGGCTTCGTCCAAATGCATAAATGCTATTTAAGAAAAAAGATATGCGAGTACACTAAGAGAAATTACTTGATTTTCAGTCAGATTGAGAAGGCACATCTGTCACTAATGAAAGCACTACTGTGTCAGTGGCCTATGAATTACAAACAACAAAGCCAACATAAAAAATGAAAATGAAAAAAAAATGTAGTAAGGATTTAAAGTAGTTCCCATTCAGTGACAGAACTCTTTGTTTCCTTGTTGTAAACTTTATACATGGTCTTATTGTACACCATAGACAGAAAAGATAAGAATACATATCTAATAAAGAATTGGTTAAGTGAATAAAGTGCAAGCTGTATGTAATGTAGCAAAACCATCATTCATATTTTTGTGTGTCTGTGGTCCACAGAAATGTACATGGGTACATACAAACACACACTGTTCAAAGCATCTTCTACTGTGGACATCCATTTACTTTTCTAATTCTTATCTATAGTGCTCTTCTCTCTGCTCTCAGCACTAGGACTATTTTAAAGGTCACGCTTCCATTTGTCTTTCATGTCCTTTGAGCTAACCACGAAATTCTGACAGCTCTCTCCCAACAGTATCTCTTCAGTTGGTCTCTTCATTTTCATTTCAGAGACTTGAGGTTGAGGTTGCCTTTGAAAAGAGAGAGCTTACCTGCTTTCCAGACCACTAAGAATAGGCCATTCTTCCCTTAAGTTGTTCTCACAGACGTCTGTTTAGTGATTTAGAATAATTATTCCTACCTATCATTCCCACCGTTTTTTTCCTGGCCTGAGTTTCAGTTTCACGGTGTCCATCAGTGTCTGTTTCCCCTACAAAGGAATGAATGGGGCTTTATTGAATAAATCTTGGTGATCTCTGGGAGGTAACTGAGTTGGTTCTTCATCAAGCTCTGTCTACCTGTAGTTATCCTTTGCTCTTCATCACCACTTTTGAAGCTTTTGGCAAGTCAATTGGCTTGCCCTTTTCCTTTTCCATGCTTGTTAAGCTATTATTCTGTAACACTCTTTGCCTCTATAAATTTACTCTATTAAAGATTATTTGTCTTATCCTATTCCCTATGCTGACATCATACTTTTTGTATCCCTCTGTATTTTGTTATTTGTTAAGCAGTTTGGCCTGTGTAGGTGTCCTATTTCCCTCACTCACAGCAAGAATTGTAAACATCTTGCAAGAGCAGAGGGTCTCTCCTTAAGTATGGTGATGAATTCTCCACAGAGTATTTCTTTAGTAAATGTTTGCTTACCTGTCTGGAACTCAATGGCCACTGTTTATCGCTGACACATTTGTATTCTCTGCTTTTTATTTTATAAACGACAATTGTATGTTACAAAGGAACTCATCGTATCTGTAACCTGTTAGTACAGGGCAAGATGTTGAGAACATTAGAGGACCAAGTGAAGCACTCAGGACTCCTCCTGGATTTTTAACTAGGAGGTCTTAAACATGCAAAAAAAAAAAAAAAGTAACACATATTACCTTAACAAAGAAGTTTCACAGGCGGTGAACCTGATTCACCACTCAGTGAAGGAAGAAAGGTGGCTTTTATGGTTGTTTGTTTGTTTGTTTGTTTGTTTAGCCAACTCAATACAAGCTAGAGTTATCTTAAAAGAGGAACCTCAGTTGAGAAAACACCTCCATAGGATTGGCCTGTTGGATGGTACCACCCCTGGATACTTGGTCCTAAGGTATTTAAGAAAACAAATGCAGCAAACCATAAGAAGCAAGCCAGTAAGCAGCATTCCTCCATGGCCTCTGCTTCAGTTCCTGCCTTTAGGTTTCTGCTTTTAGTTCCTACCTTGAGTGCCTGCCCTGTCTTCCCTTAGTGATGGAGTGTCACCTGAGTATAAGCTGAAATAACCCTTTCCTTCCTAAGTTGCTTTGGTAGTAGTGTCTTATCACAGCAAAGGAAGCAGTTGTCCCATGTTGTTATAAAATACAAACGAGTTTATCTTCAAATGAGCACATCAGATGCACCTTCATAGGCTAGAATCTGAAGATGTAACTGTACAACATGAACTAGTGTGACTGAATTAGCTGCCAAAGACTAACCTGAGAAACAAATGCGTGTCCACCATCTTACATTGTGTGAAATGTTGCTGTGTGCTCCAGCTGTGACTGCCTAGCGCTTGAGAATTATCAATGAAACCGAAAGTGGGAGAGAGACCCAAAAGTTATTCCCTATACTTGTGAACTGTAGAAACTCAGGTCCAAAGGGACAGAGATTATGTAAGAAAATCTCCTTCCAGTCCTCTTTGAGTCCACCAAATAAACTCTGATGGAAACACATAGTTTGCCGCAGGGGAATTAGTTTCAGGGCTAAAGAAGACCTAGAATTAAATTTTACATCTTGTTCCAAATCATCGACTCTTTTCTCTGAAAGTGTATTAAAGGCTTTCTTTTTTGCAATGAAATAAAGACCCATTTTAGGAAGATGGTTTGGATTTAAGATTTGAAGAGGCCATTACTCTAACTACATGCTTGTTGCGTGTACTTGAAAGTAACTGTGAAGACCTTCTTTTTCCAGCGTGGTGAGTAGAAACAGACTCCTGAGAAGTCCTTATTATCCCTGCCATGGTTTATTAATGGCATGAACAGTCCAACTGCATTATTACTAATCACTACCTTATTGAAAGTTAGAAATGAGTCAGTACCTACTTACAAATGAGAATAGTTGATGCTTAAAGTGATAAGTGGCTCCTCCAAAGTATACAGCTAGTGGTTGCTTTAGTAAACACGCTAGAGTCTTGGGTACCAAAGTCAGTCATCTTAATCTCCACACACTGCTGCCTTCTAACTAAACAATGCAATGCATGTGAAAGCATTTTATAAACTATAAAATGGAATACAAATGGTACTTTATGTGGGAGACAGGAAGTATTGGGAAGGGCAATTTTCAAATCACCTTGAAGAAATAATGGTTTTTACCCTGCACACCCTAGAGGCTATAACAGTTCTTTTAGTTATATGCAAAATCTGAGGATTATTATTCTATGGGATCCAGAAGCAGAAAGTTTTATTTATTTGACTAGACTAGCCAGAAGCACAAATAGTCAAGTAGGTTTTCTCCTTCTTCATATACAAGAATGTATATCAGCAATGCCATACCAAGGAGAAAGAGGAGATATGAGCAGAATTAGTATGTCTTAGTGTATGCATCAAATCATTTCATTTTAGCTTTCTGACAGAGTTTCTCCAGGACCTCCATAGGAAACAGGTAGTCATTCTTCTAAATTTACTGTTAGAGTAAATTAGTTTCTAGAGATACTTACTGTCTTCCATGTTTTGGGCATTAAGTAGTACAAAAAGAATGAAGGAGTCATCAAAGTTGGGATGTTTCATTTAGCTGAGAGGCACCCTTCACATGAGAGGGTCATGTTTAAACAACACTACAGGTAGTGTTATTGGCCTTAGGTGATGAGCCCTTTTTTAACTAACTAGTTTTTATTGATTTGTTTTAGTAATTTAAAAAACTACTATAGTTGACAATTTTGGCATTTCAGCAAGAGAGTAATTTGTGAACAGTCACCTGATTGGTTTAAATAAAACACTGTTTCAAAAGTTTTGAATGAAATGAGATTTAAGTTATCACTCTTCTAGATGGAATTAATCTCTATAACCAAATCCACTAAGCCCAACTCCAGGAGATCTTTCCTTGAGGATAAGAGAAGGAAAAGGAATTGTTCACACTGTGAGAGCAGAAGTGGAGAGCCCACGTTCCTTGCCAACTAGAGCACTACCAAAACCAAGGACAGTGCTCAGTGCATAGTTAGCGAGTGCAATTTCTCTATCATTCAATTTTATCATGCTCCTCGGATAAGAAGGGAAATGAATCTTAAATGAACAGTATTTACCTATTTCTGTAATTTTTTATGCTTACTCTTAATGGTAATTCTTCTTTAATATCTTCAAAGAATCTACAGCCTTTGATTTAAACTGTTCTAGAAAACTTTCTTTTCCTCAGAAAAATAGCCATTGCTCTTGGTTTTGTTTTCTAACTGTTGAAATCGCTTTTGCCTTGTCTTAAAAGTATATCCTAGGTTAATACATACTGAAGTAAGTTTAGAGACTAGAAATCTTTGGTTTAGAAAGCTGTAGGTATTTGTTTGTCTTTTAATTCATGCTGCAAACAGCTTATTGACTAAGACAACTCATATTATCAAAAATTCTATACTTCTCCTGCTTTGATTCCCTGCTGCTGTAATAAAACCTTGACCCAAAGCAACTTGAGGAGGTAAGTGTTCATTTTAGCTCCTCTTAGAGAGAAGCTAGGCAACGACTGAAGCCAAACCATGGAGGCATGCTGCTGACTGACCAGTTTCCCTGGTTTGCTCCGTTCTTATGTAGTCCTGGCCCACTTCTCCAGGAGCAGCACCACCCACAAGGGAGTGGGTCCTCCCACATCAAACAACAACCAAGAAATGCCCACGCTCGCATCTTTTTGATGTAGTAAATTCCTCAGTGGAGGGTCCCTCTTCCCAGGTGATACTAGTTTGTATCATGTTGACAAAAACTAACCAGCATACATCAAGGTAGTAGTTATTCAGAAACTGAACTATCAGAAAAGTAGACCCCTTGTTCCAAATTACAGAAATGGGGGCTGACACTTGCATGAATGGGTTTAGTTCTGAGTCCCTTTGTGACCTTCAGTGCATTGATCCAGTTGTCCCTCTATTTTCAGAGAATTAACATAAGAAACCAATAGGACTCAAAAAGCAGGGGGCTGTGTATGTCTTTCTAGAGATCACATGTTTGAGATTTTATGTTTGTTTCTGGTTTTGTTGTCAGTTGTCATTCATACTTTCTATATGACTTTTCTACCATGCCTTTATCACTTTGCTGTATCATATGACTCCCAGGAGTAATTCCTAACTGTGAATGTGCCAGGAACTGTGCTCTAAATTCTCTATTAAACAGCATGCTCTCAGAATTAGTACTTGTATCTTTGGAAAGGACTTTGACTGTTTTTCTGAGTGTATCTGCTTCGCCCAAGCCCATACCTGTGCACCTCATAGCAGAGGAGGAGGAGCAAGCAGGTAGAACACATGTATCCTTTGTGTACCAGTCTGCCAGACATCAAGTGAGGTTGCTGTTGACAGGAGCAGCTTTTTCTTTTCATTCCACAGGCTAAATTAGTTGCTTTCATATGAAAAACCCTTTCCCCTTTCCTACCTCCTTCCTCATTGCAGACACAACAGACACCCCAACACACTAATTCCTCTGTGGAATGGATTCCTCCCGAGTAAGGATAACCCTGCTTCAGCTGCTTACTCACCTGGTTACCTCCTATGCTCCGCACCATCCACCCGTAGCAGGCTTGGCCATTTTTATTCATTCCTGCCAGAATGCGCTTAGGAGTTTTTATTATAACTATGGTTGAGGTAGCGTTTTAGCTGTGTGCCCTTAAATTTATGATTTATAGCTTTCCCTCTAAATTGCATGTTGGACTAGAATTTCTCAAGCATATTTTCTTTTTAGACACAAATGTTTCATTGAACTTGAGGAAAATATTAAGCATGAGACCCAGTACTCAAACATTCATTTAACTTACCTGTTTTCAGAGTTAGCGCATGTGCTTTGATGTGTCAGGTATTGAACATAGGTGGCACTCAGTAATAAACCATAGAGTAATGTATGCATTATAAAAGAAAAAGTCCTCTTTGTGCCTTTCAATAAAATGAATATTAAATAGTCTAGGTTTTTTCCCCAGAAACCTCTAGAGACAACCAAATGATGGTTAAATTGTGGGTGTTCCTTTTCTAGTACTGAGTTGATAATAGTATCATAAATCCCAGAAGAACTATATAGAACCTTTGTAACATATATTACTCATTTAATCTCTGTAACAGCCATACAAAGTGGGTTGTTTTGGTGGCTTTCCTGGTTTTGTTTTTGTGCTTGCATGTGGGTCAGAGTACTGTATCTTTAATAAAATGATGCAAAGTGGTTAGTTAAGCAGTTTGCTAGCCGTCGCATTGATTACACTAAGTACCTTTAATAAGAGCTTTGTCCCTGTCTGCCATTCTCACAGCCTTTGATTTTTCTGTAGGTTGTACCTACAAACATAAATACATACTCTGAGTTAATCTCTTAAGTATTATTTTCACATGACTATTCTTTTGTTGTGTGTTGAAGGAACAAGTCAATTTATCACAGTCCACAGAATGCTTGTTTGGTTCGTAACATAAATGTCTTTTCCTTTTCCAGACAATGGCTAGTCTTACTTAATCAGAAGACCAGGTTAAAGAATTTATAGAAGTAGGCAAATTGTTGAACAGGAATATGTCACTCACTCCACTGGTACATAAATTGTATTTGTCCGTTTTTGTTGATTATATTATGCTCTAAATAGACATTCACAGGTTCAGTCCTAGGCAGTTATGCTTTACATTTTCCTCCAGGAACTGTAAGTCACACATGTGAATTACACATATATTGTAGAAAAACATTTGAAGACTGACTATTCTCAGAATGAGAGGGTGGTGCAAGAAACTTTGATTTTAAATTCCATGACGTTTGTAGAATTAGAAGCTCAACCTTAACATTACATGAACTTAGCTTTTTTTGCATTTAATTATAGATATTGGGTTAAAGTGAGGGAAGTTAATATTTTAAGTCTCCATTAATGGTTATAATCAATTTTTTTGTATTTTTACTGTAGTAATGAAAAGGGCATTTTAACCTGGACAGGAATTAAATCTGGGATTCTAAAGATTAGCGTTAAATCTGATAATGTATTTTCCTACTGGTCCCGGAAGCTAGGTAATACGCTGCTATAAGCAAGAGCTTACAGGTAACAAGAATTTGAAAATATCCTAGGGTTCAATAGTCCTCTTTAAATCATCATGGTAGCATTGTGTTTTTAGTTTCACAGTGGGATAGATTTTAAGCAAATGAAGGTAGAGATTCAAAGATAAAAGGATTTGACATAAAAAACTAACGGAATTGCTTAATTTGTGAATTTAACCCTGTATCATGATTCTTCATTAAGGATATTTGCTATACTGATTCAGTACCAAGCACAGGGGGCAAATGGGACAGAAAGGGCACTAACTATTTTGAAGATGACACTAGAAATTTGGAGGGCTCTTAATAATTAGGTACTTAAGCTCACCTAGAGAAGTGATTAGTGTGTGGAAGTGGAGATGTGGCTCCAGGAACACAGCTATATTGGAATGGAACAAAACGTCTAGCTTGCAACAGTTCTAAGCCATTGCAGCCTGCACAGGGATATAGAGACACTGTTTGTGTCACTTGCTTGGCCTCTCCTAAGAGTCACTTTGGTCCTCATACATGTGATCACTGTGGTACAGATGTTACCTGACCATGAGGAGCCCTGGGTCTGTCTCACTTCTCTGTTGCTGACATTCGCTTTCTCTCAAATCATGCTCCTGATTTTGCCATACTTCTATTTATGGGCAAAATGCCTTCCTCCCCAATACTAATAGTCAAAATATAGTCTTTAAAGCTTATTTGCAAGCAAAAGAAGGTGTACATTCATAGCATAGGAGACATGACAAACACATGGCAGGGTCTTGTTAGGGTCTACGTAAACAAAGATGGCTGGCTCAGTGTGCTGATGTAGCTCCTCGTCTCCATAGGGCTGTGAGGAACTGGCTAGGTAGGCGTATTCTAATAAAGAGATGCATAACTGTGTAAGGGTAAGCAAACAGCAGTGATGTAGTGAGGACTTTAGAAGCGTTGTTTGTTCTGGCCTTGCAGCTGACCTGTGATTACAGTGTCCTGTGTACTTGTTTCAGTGTCTACAAGGGATACTGCTTATACCATAACATACACCGAAAGTCAAATAAGCACTGTGTGCAGGGAAGCAATTTGGAAACTCCACCATGCTTAACAAACTCAACGTTATTATTTCTGTATCACCAAAAATGGTGGAAAATCCACCTCATTAACTGGGATATTCAGACCAAAATTCATTTCACTAAAATATGCAAGAGACTGTGGAACTAAAACGCTGATGCTTCAATTGTATGAATAATGCCCCTGACCAAAATTTTGTCATAAGAATTGATACGTTCTGGCCATGGACTAACAGAATAATTGCAACTTTCCAAAATTATAATCTTCTGAAGCTAGGAGAGAGAAACTTAAAATTGGAAAGAGCCTGGACACTTATACATTAAGAAATGACAGAATGAAAAAGGAGGTTTGTGCTTTTCCAAATGTCAAAATTTAAAATGCTAATAAAATCCAATAAACAGGGTATTTACCATGGCTATGGCAACTAGCAAAGGTTAACTTGGGCAAGGAATGGAAAGTGTTAAAGGTGCAGAGGGACAGCTGTCAATGAGGACACCCAGCATAGGATGAGACTCCATTGCTGGCACATCCTCAAGTTATGAGGCAACCTCTTTGAGTCTGCACCGACTGTAATGAGTATTTAGTGGAGACTTACCCACCACACAGAGTATTTCATAACTGTGCCTTTTGTGCATAGCAGACGTGACTTTTGACTTAGAGTGAGAAAACTGTTCTTAGGTTTAAGCAAGAGTACCAGTTTGAGAAAGATGACAGAATGTTCAAATACAAGCAGGGCCTGTCTCTACACATCTTAGACAGAAAGCAGGATATTCAAACATGTGTATCTTGCACTTAATTTAAACTGCGTGGTTGGTTACCTATCTCTCAGGCAATTCAGTATAAAGTTTTATTACTGTGAAATAGAATAGGGTAGGGATTTATGTCACACAAAAATGAATTTCCATGGATGGAAACACACATGAAATAATTTAAGTAAGCAGTATGTCAAATGAAAATTTAAGATGTTAGAGCTGGTGGTACACAGGCAAGAAGCAAAAGAGGAGGTTTGTGTAATAGATGATAAATATATCACAGTGAGGAAATAGAAAGGACCACGGTTGCTACAGAGGTTATTACTAATGTTGAAGAATTGTGGAAAACACTGAAGAGTAAATTTTAAGGTCAAGAAACCAATGCAAATTATTAAACAGGGCAGCTTTATTATATAGTAAATAATACATTATATATATCACTTAAGTGTGAGCCCATAGTAAGGAAAATGTTCCATATTGTTCCAAAATGAACAGCACCCACAAACCTGGAATTCCACGAGAGACATAGCCAAGAGAGACATCTTTTTAAACACTGATTCACAGAAGTTACTAAAGGACCACCAGTGAGCATAGCTCCTTTTACCTCACAAAACTCCTTCCTTTTCATTGGTTCCTTTGGTTTCAAGCAGCGAGGACTGGGGTGTAAAGCATGTGTTTCAATTGTGAAAGACTGTATCTAAGAGCAGTCTCTCTTTTAACCAATGTTATGGTTCTGTGCAGAATTACTGGAACTCTGGCATTATAGAAGGATGTGAAAATCTTTTTCATTCTATTCGGTACTTCTGAACTTTTTTTAACATAAGTCTGTGCAAGAAATTCAGAATAGTAGATATTTGACATAGGGCTTAAGAATCGTATTTTTAATTTGCATCCCACTTCTTTAGTCTTAGGCTTAGACTAAAAATCTCAAAAACACTGTAAAACTACTACAGGGCTTTAATTAGCTGGTTTCAGTAAGAGACAAAACAGAAAAAAACAGAGAATGTAACTGTCTTACTTTGCTTTCTATCACTGATAGAACCAAAAGCAACCTGGGAGAAAAGGGTTTGTTAGGCTCACATGACCAATCATAGTCCATAACTGAGGGAAACCAAAGCAGTACCTCAACCACAGACCATGAAGGAATGCTGCTTAGTGACTTGTTACCCATGGCTCACTCCACTCACTTTTTTATACAACCCAAGACCACCTGCGCAGGAGTGGTATCACCCATAGTCAACTGGGTCCTCCCACGTCAATCATTAATCAGTAAAATGTTCCACAGACTCACCTACAGGCCATTCTGGTGGGGCTAGTTTTCCAATTGAGCTTCCCTTTTTCCAGATGTGCTTAGTGTGTGTCAGGCACAGTAATGTGCTTAAAGTAGTACTTCCAAGTTGATGTCATCCTCCAAGAAAAACAAAACATAGGGAAGGAAGAAGAGGTGTGCTCTGGAATGGCAGATATTCTCTTGCTTTGGGACATGCCCTTGAAGGGACTGCCAGATGTCCCAGTCACCCAGGACACCACTGGTCATGCAGAGCTCAAGCTCCAGCAAGGTCTTGCTTAGAGATGGAGAGTCAGTAGTTATCTTTGAACACATCCTGATACTGGATGGGACGGCTCAAGTAGAAGTTTAAGGGGGAAATTCCAGGGAATAATACTAGAACATCCCAATACTTGTGAAGTAGAAAGGATAGAGGAGCCAAAGAAAAGATGAGAAAGGATCTGAAAGAGAAGGTAAGAAAATTAGCTACTGTTAATAAACAACCAAAGGTTATTGTCTCAGGCACAGCACCCAGTGAGCTTCAGTGAAACTGAAACTACAAATACTCAGCTTGGGCACGGAGAAGGGATGCTGACAGAGCATGCCCAAAGCACACTATTGTGCTTGAGGTCACAATGTGGAGCTGTAATCTCATAGATGTAAAAGCCCGTGTAAGGAAAATTTTGATAATTGTCTTTATATGGTTAATTAAGTGTGTGTGTAGAGGGTATGGGCGTGTGGGTGCAGGAGCTCAAGGGACCCAAGAGCCTTGGACCCACCTTGAGTTGGAGTTACGGAAGTTTATATGAGGGTACTGGAAACAAACTTTGGGTCCTCTATAAGAGCATCAAGGGCTAGTAACTACTAAGACATTTCTCTAGCCCTCTAAGCCCTTTTTTACACACCCCTAGTTCTTTTCTTTTCCAGTTAATGTCCTTTTCACTTGGTATTGTCCTAATTTTTAGAAAGAACTCAATGTATCCTTTAAGACTAGTTGCTAGGAAAACAGTACACAAAATATACTCAAGAGTTTTAGTTGGCCACAGTATATTTCCAAACCAAAACTAAGTATAAAAATATCATCCTCCACCTATATAGAGTACAACAAAAAGCAATGACACTCTTTAATCAAAACTATTTTTATAGTTTTGTAATTTCCAAACTAGTTACGTTCTATTTTGAATTCATTGAAATAACTACAGTTTGGAGAGAATAAGTAAAATGAATTTATTGTGCACAAAGCTCTTACGTATAAATAAAAAAAATCAACACATGATAGAAAACATTGTGAGACATAAATGGTCTCTTGGATGAGAACCAATGTGTCTGGTTTAGGAGGGCTCTTACTTCAGGTAATATTAAATTCTATAATATATAAACCCGCAAGGCTTAGTGGATTAACATAATAGAAGTTTCTACTTTGCTCATAACAGAGACTCCATCATATCTTGGACATAACCTTCTAGGATCACCTTGAGCATTACATCCAGACAGAAGACTAGAGAAAAGTAAAACAATAGAGAGACCTTTTTCCGGGCCAGACTCAGAGCAGTGTGTATCATTCCACCAGAATTCCAGAATGTGGCCACGAGGCTCTGTTTTCATGGAAGGCTGGGGAGGGAGTTTAGCTGCATGCCCAAAAGAAAAGGAAATGAGGTTTTTGAATAATTAGTCAACTACTGCCTAAGGGCCACAACTGGCGTCTTGCATAGGATTCAGGATTGCTGACAATTAAGTATATAAGGGTGTTACAGAATGAGAAGGGAATGGTGAGGGAAAAGTCCATTTCAGCCCCCACCCCCTGGGGTAGACATAGTACTATAGGGTCATGCTAGCTCTCATGTAAGCTCCTTAACAGCAGTGCTCTTTCATCTGAGAATACTGCTCAGTTTCAGAGATAAAGAAATCTGCCATGCATAGCAATTTACTGAGCTGGATATTACATTTATTAAAGCAGAGAAGAATCATGGGCTTTCACCTTAAAACACTCTCATTTCAGAGGTGAGGTGGCCAGGGAGGTCATGGCCTCTGGATTTCACATAGTAAGTCGTTGTCAAAGCTAGAACAGACCTAGGTCTCTTGGCTTCTATTCAGTGCTTTCTGTGATCAAAGGACAGGTTGGCATTTTTACCACTATGCAGAAATAACCACAGAATTTCATCATAAGTTAGCTTGGTCTTACTTTAATTCCTACTTTCAAACTAATAGAAATAATCAGTGCTGTTTTGAAATTTCTTCTAAGAGTATGAATAAATATAGACATGCTTATTATTTTTTGGTGTGGGGTTCATTGTATGTTCTATTCTGAAAACCAGTATATATGCCGTGTGTGTGTGTGTGTGTGTGTGTTCTTATGTAAACATTTAATGTCCACAAACAAGGATAGCTGAAATCAACATGTTACTGTTATTCTTTTACCTAAATTTTAAAAGAAAAGAGAACAAAAGGTGAATGACAAGTAAGTTACATGACTATAATTGAGTCTGTGTTACTTTTACTGTTACAAGATTTTAATTGGCATGGATGCCTAAATGTATATCAAAATGCATGTCACAGCTTTTGTATAAAAATAAATTTGACTTTAGAACACGTTTCTTTAGTAAGAATAATAAATTGTCTTGGAGCTTATGAGTCTCTACTTTTAAAAATCATAAGGTCAGTTTTTAATTAAAAGATAAAGAAAATTACTCAGTGTCCAAGTAGTTAAAATCAGGATGATGTAAACAACAACAACAAAAAAGTTCAAAGGAAGACTCAATCCATCATCAGAATAATTGGCCCAAGGACAGCTTCCTTTAGAGACTAAGAGGACCAGCTTTGAGGACTTTCATATCACAGTGTAAGAAAATGAGAACTGCACTGTCTACAACAAAGAAGTTCTTCTAAATTTACTCATTTCCTTCTAACCATAAGTTATAATTGTTTTCTTCTAGTGAATAATAGGTCTTTTGGAGGTAATCATTCTCTTTTTCAAAATAATTATCAAGAAGAGTAAATGGTTAGCCTCCATTACATGAAGTAAATATACATAATGCTGAACTAGGGCCATTGGTAAATAGAACATTTATCCTTAAATAAAATGCAGGTGTATTCAACCCCACCACAGCCCATCAAGTCTTGTCCTGTTTTTCAGGAGGCAGGTTAGGCAACTGTTTTTTACATCCTTAAGATTATGACAAGATACTAAAAAGGCCAGTAAAACTGGGTGAAATTTAGAAAACCCAGGTCTGAGAATGCCTCCTAATGAATATCTGAAGATCTGTCTGTTTCTGTTTGTGTGTATGATGGCAATATTCTACAACTCTAAATGCGGAAGGGCCGCCTAGGGCCGCCATCACTTCTGCCCTCAGCATCAGTTTGGACTTGACCAAACTGGTATGTACTGGCTTATAATAAACCAATGCTCCTTGGCTCGGGGACAGAAACTTTGGGGGTCCCATGGAAGACTTGCCCTCCAGTCAGGCTCCAGTCAGATTTTTGGACCTGCCATCTAGTGGTCACTGCAGAAACAGGATGATCAAAACATTTTGGTCTTCACTGAAAGGGATTTAAATGGAGCTCATCTGCAGACACAGGAACCGTCTCCACCCTTTTAGCGCTACCAGTCCCCTCCCCCTTCATTAAGCACACTGCCGTTTTCTTATGGCAGCTTCAGTCAGACCATTTGTTATATGCACAAGAAAAAACATATTTTTCCTGCAAAACGATACACTTCCCACCTGGAATAGGAAAAAAGACAAAAAGAAAGTCTATTATTGCAGAAAGAGCTGGAGTGGGAAAGTGAAAGGGGGAGGAAGAAGGGGGTGTGGGAGACCAGGCTGATACTCTGTCAAGTAGCTCTACTTATGAGACTAATTCTTAGAGACTGTGCACCCAGCAGAGTAAACCTCTTATTTGCTGCTTTTCTCTGCTCCCCCACATAGCTGTAATGTTCTGCTTGTTTTTCCCTGTCCTGTAAACCACATAGGCATCTGATATTATACATAGTGTTGGCAAAGGAACAATTTGCAAATGAATTAACCAGGTAATTATTAGAATATAGGTCCTTGGAAGTATGTGTTACTGTAACAAAACCCAGTAAGAGGTTAGTTTTGTTTCATTGTTTCTATTGTGGTTTCTTGTTGTTAGTTTTTTTTTTCCAGGGATTTATGAATAGAATGCTGAAATGCACAGTGGGCTATTATTATTATTTATTATTTGTCAAAGAAACAAGTATACTGAGCAAAGGCCAGCTTGTGAACTACTCCAGGCAGTCCACGGGGCCTCACCACAGCATTCTTCGGCAGGTCCTGTAAATTGTAAGACAGAATGAAAACAGATGGGTGTATGGTTCTTATTCAATATCTTAAATATAGAACTCAGTTGTACAGGTGCGTCTTCAGATGTTATTTGAAAGAAGAGACAGAATATCTTGGCATTATGTCATTTATTCATAAATATTATAAATTTTATATTATTTGAGAAACTATTCTAAATATACAAGGGGGTTTGGGGGAAGGTGTGAAAGTTGATTGATTTTCCCAAATGAGACAAAGAGCAAATTGAGAAGTGGTCACTGAGAAGAAGAAAGAGGGAAGAGCCAGGCCGGTGACAAAGTCAGGAAAAATAAACTCCAAGAGGATACATACAGACAGGAAATTGTATATTAAAAATAAATAGAAAATAAAAACCAAGGGGAAGATGATCTTGGCAGCTATGTCCTTAATATACTAAAATTGCCGAGAGAATCTAGGAGCAATAGTGTCATGAACAACAATTTAATAAGGAAATTGCTACGCTGGGAATTCTGCATGGCAAACAGAGAACTGGGTCCTAGGATTGAAGAAGGTACTGATACAGCAGAGAGAATACTCAGATTTCAATAAAGAGGTGGAAAAGGGCAATAAAGAGGTAGACTTTGTCATAGTGCTGCAGATGGAATTGGAGGAAGCTAACAAGTAAAGCCACAGTGGGTTTGGTTTTGTTTATTTGTTTGTTTGGTTAGTTGGTTGGTTTTGGTTTTTTGAAACAGGTTTTTTCTCTGTGTAGCCTTGGCTGTCCTGGAATCGTTTTGTAGACCAGGCTGACCTCGAACTCACAGAGATCTGCCTGCCTCTGCCTCCCAGACTGCTAGTATGGGAGGTGGCATGCACCACCACCACGCCCAGCTTGATTTTGCTTTTTAACATCTATTATCCTTCAACATTGTCTGGTGTTCTTTTTTGTTGTACCATAAATGAGAAACTATATCTCTGAGCCAAAAAATAAAAATATTTTCAAAGTTTGAGGGAAGATGAATAACCTGGAAGCAGTGGGAATGAGAGGCAGCAGACATTAAGATGCTTCCCGTAGGCAGTTCAGTCTCTATGTGAGTCCCTGAGTAAGGGTAGCAGGGGTGGTCTCTGACATGAACTCAGTTGCCTGCTCTTTGATCACCTCTCCCTGGCGCTGCAGCCTTGCCCGGCCACAGAGAAAGAGGATATAGGCAGTCCTGATGAGATTTGATAGGCTGGGGTCAAATGGCAAGAGAGGAAACTCCCCCTTTCAGTGTACTAGAAGATGGGGATGGGGGTGGTAGATGGAGGGAGGGTGAGACCGGGAGGAGATGAGGGAGGGGGCTATAACTGGGATATAAAGTGAATAAGTTGTAAAAAAGAAAATTAAAAAGAATTTCAGGACTTGAGAGTCAGCAGGCCGCACAATGGAGATGGGAACGCTATACTTAAAGAACTGGTGTGTTCTTCAAGCATAGGAACAGACAATATTAATTTGATGAAATTCATCAAGATAGGAATTAATAAGCTGGGGCCGAGGGTGACTGCTGAGTGAGACGGATGCTGCGAGTGGAAGAGTATAATTGTGTTAAAAATGAGGCTGTTGTGTGAACTGAGAAAACACAGGCTTGTTGGTATGTTGTGGGCCATTCATTCTTGAAGTACTTATTGGGAGTATATTGTATTCCATCCCACTAATGGAACTTATATTCCAGTAAGAGAAAATAGAAATTGTCTCCCCAGAGAAAAAAACACAGCAACAAATACATGGGACCGATCACTTCAGATTGCAATGAGTGCCATCAAAAACAACAAGGTGTGACAGTAAAGAGAGTGATGGGTGCTTGTAATAGTGATGAACTCAAATGGGGAGAGCAAAGAAATAAGGAGTAGAGAGAAGGAAGGACAGGTGGGTGTTCATAGCTGTGGACACTGAGGAATTAAAGTTTACAGATACTAGAAAGACGGGAAGATGGAGAGTTGGGGTTGTAGAGGCTCAAGGTTCCCATCAGCCCTCTTTGTTATGGTCATCTACTAAGGCTCAGCCTCTACTCACTAATCCAGTACATTTCTAAAACTCTCTTGATCTGCTCTCCACCCTACTCTAGCTACTTATTGCTCTTGCTGTAATTTTGACATTTTAATGACTAATAATTACAGCTGCCCATAATCTCAATTACAGGCATCCACTCTCCAATTACTACCTAACGTAGTCACAGCCCACTCTCTCTGTTAGCCCTGTTAACAATTTCTGAAGCCCATAGGACCCCTTCATTTATTAATTTTGTCCATAGCCTCTCATATCCTCACTTTCTTACCTAGTTTAGAGTTTGAGTGCTATCGCCTCATATATACTTATTTTACACCCTGTGCTTTTCACTGTAAAGATCAGAACCAGCTACCCACTTTGATCCAAACCTGTGTGCCATCTGACTGAGGCTAGAGCCAAAAGCAAGCACACTGACTGACCTCCCTTAAATTGCATGATGACTGCCGGAGGCCTTGGTCCTGTCCACAGAACCTTTCCCCACATCTCTTCAGAGCATTCCATCCTGTTCCCTTTCTCCAACCTCTAACACCTCCTTCCCCATCCTTACTGTCACCTGATGCCCGTCCTTTCTCCCTCATTGAGAAAAGAAAAGCAGTCAGTCTAAAAGGAACTTCACATGTACCTGCTTTCCAACAAACCTACTCTCTCTGCATCGCTGCCCACAGCTTCTGCTTTTTGTCCCTACAACTATAGACAAGCTATACACCCCTGTCTCAGTGTTCACATTATGTGTTAAACCCATTCCTCCCATGCTTATAACTAACTGTTTCTGAAAGGCATGTTTCTTTCACGTGTTTTGTCTTCTCACTACTAAAAAATTCTTATCCTCATACAAACATCTTGGAATCCCTCTCATCCTAAAGGTTTTCTTGGTCCTCACCCTCCCTGAGAGCCTCATGTCCCAGTGACTAAAAGACAGTTCCCATGAATATCTAAGGTCATCATAGACTCTCTCCAGTACTGTTCTTTAATTTTCTCTGATCTTCCTCCAATTAGCTTTGTCACCAGTAAGAATAATGAAATTGGCCATGGCCCCTTGGCCATGGCCCCAGTGACTTCCATGTAGCCAACCTCAGTGACCAAGTCACACTCTTCCTCTTTCTTCATCTCAGCATTATCTCACCCACCTCATTCCTTGTTCACGGAAACACTTCCTACACTTGGCTTTCAATTCATTCACACACTCCTGACTTCTCCCTCATCAGGCTACTCCCTTGATGTGAGCCTCCACGATATGAACATCAAAGGGGCCTAGGACTCGATCTGCTTCCTGTTTCTTCAATCACTCCCTTAGTGTTGACACTAGCTTCAGTCCTAGCGTGGGTCACTAGTCCACACTTTGATCCTATGCACCATTCTTGCTACATGTCTAATAAACACCTTAATGAAGATTGAGCATCTTACCCAGGGGAAAAAAAATAAACACCTTAAACTTAACATACTAGGAATACATATTTTATCTAACAAATACGCAGTCTGACCCTGTGAGTAAATAGGATCTCCATCCTAGTAGTTGTTCAAGTTGAAAATATATTTCTCTGCCAGTCCTTTATTTCTCTCACAAACCCAACCAATAAGCAAATCCTTCAATTTTACCTGGAAATCCTACCTCTCATCCCGTGACTGTACTGATTCAGACTACTTTCATTTCTAAGGCAGACTATTCAGGACTTTCCTAACTCTATTTCTTGCTTCTGCCCTTAACATATAAGGCTATTCTGTAAAGGAAGCTGCTCAGCAGCGCGCACTGTAACTGCAAGCAGGTCATGCCAGACCTCTGCTCACAACTCTCTCAGGGGTGGGAGGCTTATCTCACTTGAAAGGACAGGCAAGGTGAGCACAGGACTCCACAGAACACTCCCCACCAGTTCTCCATCCCTTCTCTGTTCTCAGCACTGGCCCCTTCTCTCGCTCTTCTCCAGCCTCCCAGGTGTGTCTGCAGTGCAGGTCCTTTGCACTTGCTTTTCCTGCTGCCTCAAATGTTTCCCTGTTTCTGTTCATGTTCCAAACAGCAACATCCAAAGTGTTTATTTTTCTTTTTCATTCAATAAATGTTTGTCAGGAAATATGGATACTCTAGACAAGTAGAGTCATGTGTAAAGACCTGGAAACATAAGAAAAGATAATATGATGGACCACTGAAATAAGTGGCAGGCAATACCAGCCTGGATGTGAGGAGTAACAGTGTAAGAAATGTGTGGCCAAAAGTTACCAGAATCCAAAACATGTTCTACTAGCTGTAGAGATTATTTATAAAGTTAGATAAGATAAAACTCAGACATCCAGGAGGACACAGCTGGAAACTTCCCTAGTAAGGCATAGACTTAAAACCCCTCATTGTCAAGTGACTATAAAAATAGCCAATGTGTTTATTGATGCCCTTGGTGCCTCTAAGTAACAGCTGAAATAGTCTGAGGTTCCAGATTTCCTGTTAGTAAGTAGCCGCATTCATTTGGAAGCATTTTTTCTTAATTTATACAAAGAAAAATCTCTAAGAAATGGATTAATAATATATATTCATAAAAGGTAAAGTTGTAAAGAAAATTAGACTTGTAAAATTTGTAAGTTTAAAGGTCAATATTGGTTATAAACCCAAATAGCTGAAAGTCATGCTTTCTCTGCACAAAAGAGTTTTTCGGTTATTTTTAAATTGCATTGGTTTTACATGTTTATATGGGGTGGCAGTTAATTGAAGGGTAATTGAAAAAAAAACAGATAAGGTATATCAGTTGGGCAAGTGAGTGAATAGTTAATGCTGCTTACTCTCATGGGGAACAAAGGAAAGAAAAAGTTTGGAGAGTATGAATTAGCTTCAGATATGTAGAATTTGGGATGCTTTCGAGATATCCAATTGTATTTCCTACTCTACCAGAAATAAAAAAGGTTTATGTTCAAGAGAACACTAAGGCCCAAAATGAATGCTTCAAAAGCATTTTAAAACAGGGGGAAATGAATGTCCAATGGGGATTAGACATACTATTTTGAAGTGTTATGAAACATTGCAAGGCCCAGACATTCAAAATTTGTCTAATACTTTTCTCCTAATTAACTCTTACTCATCATGACACCAATATACATTCTAGCTTTAGTTTTTCTTTCTGTTTAAAACTTCAGAAACTTGATACCTAAACTCTTATATTCCAGGCATGCCTGATTTTAGTAACAGCTATGTACATCAAATTTTTAAGGACAACAAAATTGTCTACATGAAACCATCATTGCTTTAGGAAACTACGGAATAAATCTGTTTCCATATGAACGATATCCACATTCACTTACCTATTCTATTTTACAGTTTCTTTTCTGTGATGCATCATATTCATTGGCTATAATTTTTTTAAATCATGGGGATATTAAAGGAGACTCCCCTCTTAAGGGATGGGATGAAAGACATCTTTATTCTCTTTCTTTCCACCCACATGGAAGGAAATAGCCACTAAGAACTTGCATACTTTTTAGGCCAGGTATACCTCTTAAAGTTGAGCACTCAACGGGAAGAGGCAGGTGTGTGTACGTGAGTTTGAGGTCAACCTGGTCTTCATAGAAAGTCACAAGCTAGTTGGGGTTATAGAAGGGGGCCCTATCTCAAAACAAACAAAAGTAAAAACCAAAGTTGTTTCATCATATTTCTGAGGTCACTCCTATACCTTTCGAAAGTGTGTTCTGCTCCCATATTTGAAATTTTCCAGAGACAGCCAATGAGAAGGAAGCTCATGGTAATTTTATTATAGTTGTAAGCTCTGTAGTTTCTGTTTCCTAGAATCTGTGATCATTTGGCACTTCATTCTGATTTGATTCTCTCTTAGTAGTCTCATTTTTTTTTCCTGGTATCTTATCTGTCTATCTTTAAAAACTTCTAAAAAAAAAAAATGTTCCTTCCCTATCAGTTACAGTGCTGTTCTCTCAATGTATTCAGTCTCTATGGCAACTGGTTACAGGCCACAACACCATGATTGCTGGAGCTGCCCTCATAGTGGGGAAACTGGCACATGCCCTGCCCTGTGCCCTAGGCTTCTCCTTTGGATTGGGAATCAGATACCAGCATTTCGATGTGCAGGGCAAAGAAGGCTGCGGAGGCCGTGCTTCAAATCCAGTGTCTAGGACGAATTATTGGGATTTGGTAGAATGAGTGATACTGTTTTTCATGATAAAAGGTAGCCTGGTGTGCTGATCCTCACAAGGCATCATAAACTATCTTGTCCTGTAAGAATGGAGGAAGTTCCTTTCTTACTAGTGTCTGAACAGTCTACTTTTAATGAAAATAGGAAGTATTTTTTGGCAAACTCCAAGAAATTAGCAGTAGTCTGTAAGGAAAGACTGTATTTTGGGTACAGTGTTTCATGCAAATGCCCCAATAAGTGCATATTGATCTAGTAGGGGCAAAAGGCAAGTCTGATTTTCTCCAAGCATGCCTTAGAGTGGGATTAGTTCTGCTGGGTTAGGAAAGCAATGAAGGAAGGCAACGTGGCCCCTCTGGAGTACTGCTTCTAGGACACAGCTTTCTTCCAAATGCAGGGCAGAGCAGACTCTGATGTACATCACGGAATAAACAAAGGGTGTGAAGCAGGCCTTTATAACATTGTCCCAACTGATCTTTAGAGTCAGCTACATCTGTGGTCTGCGGGGCTGTCATGTGCATCGAAAGATGTTTAGCAGCATTCCTTGTGTCAGAAGCAACTTCTTGAACTTTCACAACTAAAAATGCACATGTCCTAATGAGGACAAAAACACCCCCAGACTGAGAACCACTGTCCTAAATCAGATAAAACTCCAGCAAGAACTAAGACGAAGAATTCCTTAAAGACCCAGAATATTGGCTTAATTAGTCATTCAAGGGATACTTCAGGGGTTAGTGAGAAAGCTTGAGTTCAGATCCCCCACACCCAGACACTGTGCTCAGCCATGCTTGTCTGCAACCATAGAACTGGAAAGCTAGGGGAAGGAGATGGAGCCAGGTGGATTCCTGAAGTTCATTGACTAACCAGCCTAGCAAAATTGATGAGTTTCTGGTTCAATCAGAGACCACCTCTCAAAACAGGTCACAGAGGAAGACAATACAGCCAGTCCTGATAAGACCTGATAGGCTAGGGTCAGATAGAAGGAGAGGAGGGCCCCCCATCAGTAGACTGGGGGAGGGGCATGGAAGGAGAAGAGGAAGGGAGGGCGGGATTGGGAGGGAGCTACAGCTGGAATATAAAATGAATAAATTGTAATAAATAAAAAAGGGGTTATTTATCGAGCCTCTTCTGTTTACCAGGCATTCTGGTACTTATCAGGGATTTAGCTGGACTGGTCTCATGAAACTTACATTCTGTATGTCCCATGTTTCATGTTTCCACCCAGTGAGATCCCTTTCTCTCCAAACAGCTTAACAGCAAGTGCTTCCAGCCATCTAAGGGCCAAAGAAAGAAAACACAAGTTCATAATTGAAGTTTTTCTCAGTTTATGAACCTCAAAATGGCTTTGGGTTTAAAAGAAAACTTGGCAAGTGATTATTTCATATGTTTTAGTTTATAATGTGTTTTGATCATTTTGGGGTGTTTCCAAAACAAGTGGTGAGATTAGGGTTCCCCCCCCCCGCTTCTATTTTTGGTCTCTTTCCTCTAGAGAGTCCTTCACTTTTGATTAGATTTGGTGTTCTTAGGATATCTGAAAAATGCTTTCAAGTACATGGGTGAAAGGAGATGAGGAAGGAAAAAAACCAAGGCTTCAGGATCTTAGCTTGAATAAATAATGCACACCCATCCCCACTTCCTCCAAGTTCCCTCCTCAGAAAGCCCTTGTGGGCACATTCCCAAACCCAGGTACCTTCCTAGTGCCCTCGTAAATTCTTACCAGAGTCATAAGGGAAACAACCATAATGTCCCTCCTTTCATGTTTTGTCCATACAGTGTAAATGCAGTGAGGACCAATGCCAAGTCTGACTTGAGCACAATCCTATCATTCCCATCACTTGGGAATTGCTTAATGTGTGCTGAGTGGCTCCCTGACTCATGGAGAGACCCAGCTGCTGAGGTGCCTAAGCATTTCTAACCTGTGCACTCACTGACACTTGCTCCACACTCACTCTGAGAAGTCCCTAGACTGGTCATTATTTTAGAGACTATGGAGTAACATGTTTACTCTCTCATACCAGTAGAACTGTGTTTAATCAGAAATTCTTGAGAATAATTGAGATTCATTAATCTTAAGGATATCTCAGACTTTTTCAGAGATGCAAAAATATAAGAGAAATAATAAAATATTTGTGATTTAAGAATATTCTTAGGTATTGTTGATGTCCAGAGTATTTCTCAAGACTTACAGGGTTTATGTAATAAGGTTTATTATTGTTTGTGTGAGACACAGAATAAAGTTATATGGCTTATTACAGGTTTTCTTACTTAATTTCTGTTTCCTCTTGTAGAATTTAAGCTCCTAAAAGATGGAAAATTTGATCTGTCAACACTTTTATCCTTTGGGCCTAGCATACTGTGTGGCTTATCACAGTTACTCAGGAAATGTTTGTTGAATGAATAAGCGGTAGACATTCTGTCATTAGCATGTGGCTGATTGGTTTCTTACTTTTTAATGAACTGCACATGCAGGAGGATGGTGACGCTCTTATTCATTCATTCAACATTCTAGAAAAGTGCCTGATCCAGAGTAGACAGTAGGAATTTGATGAATGGAGAAACTTAGTATTCCAGTCTGCTCAAGGATGGTGCACACGTATTTTTTCTAAGACATTTTGCTAGACCAAAGTTTCAGAAAGGCTGGTTTGTTAGCTCCCATCTAGCTTTTGCTAATTTCCTGATGATCTTTGGTGTGATTGCTAGAGAATCATGACCCAGCCTCTACCTTATCTCCATTTAACATTCTCCCTTCATGTGTCATTGTTCAAATTCTCTCTTTTCAATCAGGTCATTGGTCTTATTAAATTAGGCACTCTCTCGCTCTCTCGCTCTCTCGCTCTCTCTCTCTCTCTCTTCTAGCATAACCTCATTTCAGTTTGGCACATCTGCAGTGAAGTTGCTGGCTGAAGTAGTAGGCAGGGAAGAGGTCCTTCTAGAACCTTCATCTGTGAATTTAAGAAAAGCAGTTTAAACATAGCTTCTCAAGACAGCACTTTAGTTTTATAATTCTGTATGGAAACTGATTTGGTGATCACCAATAGGGTGAACTGTCGTTTGAAAATTGTGTTTATAGATAGTAGGCATGGGACATCAAAAGGCCCCAACTATACATAGCATATTTCCCGAATGCTGCTGAAGTACCTAATTTGACAAGACAGTGAGTTTTGTAGGAAAAGCTGCTGAAAGATTCCAAATGAATTTGCATATGAAACAAAGGAGTTTGTTGGGAGCTTCATTTTAAAGATGTCAGACAAGGGGCATAGGAGTTGCGTTAATTATTTTTCTCAATGTTGTGGCAAGAATGCTAGAAGCAAGGTAAGGAAGGTCACATCTTGGCTCACAGTCTGAGAATACAGTCCACCTTAGCCAGGAAGGTGTGGCAGCAAAGCAGTTGTAAGGCAGCTGGTCACATTGTGTCCATAGTCAGGAAATAGAGAGAGGTGGATGCTGGTACTCAGCCACCTCTCTCCTTTTTATCTATCTTAGGACCCCGGCCTCCTATTTTTGGTGGGTATTTCCTCCTTAGTTAAAGCGCTGTGGAAACACCCTCATAGTCATGCCCAGAGCCTTGTCTCTTTAGGTGGTTCTAAATCCTGTCAGGCTGACAAGATTAATCATCCCAGAAGTCTAAGCTTATTGACTGGTAAAAATATAAAAAGGGTGAGCTGCATTGAATATAAATTACACATCAGTGAACTTGACTTTAAAAAGAAAGACATGGTAGTGAAGAATAAACTTCTCAGAAAGCAACTCAGACCTTTTTTTGATGCTCATCACAGTAGTTCTGATTCCCAGTTTCACCTGGAAAACATACTTTTGTGATGCTGTGATAAAATGCCATGAAAAAAAGCAAAACAGGGAAGAAAAACTCTAGTTTGACCCATCAGAGCCGCAGCCTTCAATCTGGTTAAACTTCAAAAAGACTCATCCATATCTTTCTCTGTGAAAGAAGACTACATTGGAAACTGTGACATTGTCAACTCCAAGTAACTTAATCAGGTAGTTGATCAAAGTTTGGCAGAACCTCCTCCTTATGACTATCCATTCCTTGGGGGCTTGCTCCCAAAGAACACCTTAGCAAAGGGTAGAATAGGTACAGAGAATAGACGAGTGGAAGGATAGTCATTGACAAATGCCATCATTAACATAGCCCTGTGCATCATTTGTAACAAATGCATGTCTTGCCCAGAGAAGATACTCACCATCTAAGAAGAAGGACCACCAGTATCACAGCTTGCACCTGAAGCTGAAGGAGACTGTGTTCAAAAGCAGGCAGATTCTTATAAGCTCCATCTACAAGCCAAGAGCAGAAGCGACTGACAAGGCCAGATAAGCCCACAAGTGCCAAAGACAGGGAAACCAAAGAATAAAGCTGAGTACACTGTGGTCTTTGTGCTTACGTTGGCCAACCACTACAGTAAAATAAGCTTTTGGCTGCTTAGTATTAAATAAAAAATAGATGAACTTGACAAAAAAAAAAAAAACTTTAATTAGAAACACAGCTAGATAAATCAGATTTTAATTGGGCTGAGAAGGAAGTAGGAGTTAGGGAACTTCAAGTTGACACCAAGGAGGGAAAGATCAGATCCACAGCAAAAGGTGTCTTATTCATTAGTTTATTATGATTATTGTCCTTGTTGGTGACTTGATATGAAAGATGCTAAAGTGTGTTGGTAGCAGTAGAAAATTGAAAAACAAATGGAATAAGAGGTACAATATAAACCTGGAGTAGGTCATCAGTGGTCCCTTTGATGTTAAAGATGACTTCTGTGTCAGACATGAAGTGTGACCTCTGCTTTCATGGTGCAGAAAGAGGCCAGGCTCACTGCTGAAATCAAAGGGTAGCAGAGCCATCCTAAGGAAGCAAACCAAGTGATTAGTGAAACTACATAATCAAAATAGAAAGCAAATAGGAATAAATAAGGAATTTCACAGTGGTTCAGACTGCATACTTTCCAGTCACTGTGATAAAATAATACCATGACAAAAAGCAGAACAGGGAAGAAAGGGTGTGTTTTTGGCTTGGAGTTCTAGAGGACAGACAGTCCATCACCATCACATGGGGAAGGCATAGCAACAGAAGTGTGAGGCTGACAGGTAAGTCAGGAAGCTGACTGACTGCCGTTCATCAACACATAGGAAGCAGAGAGTGAGAGGCCCCACCTTAAAGCCTCAAACTTCCTCCCACAAGGCTCTGTCTCCTACCCACACAGCGCCGCAACCTGGACCAGGCCTTCAAATACATTCTACAGAGGACGTGTCTCATTCAGTTTGCATCTCCATAATTCAGAGAAGCACCAGGCTTTGTGTTTTTCTGGTTTGTTCTTAGCATCAGTCAGCTGCTTAGGCAACAAGGAAGAAGTACAAGATCATGTTGTGTGAGCTCAATAACGAGGAAGGCTCAGCTGGAAACCACAGAGGCAGGGACAAGAGGAGCTGGAAGGCCTCAAACCCAACAATGGAGAGGAAAAGAAAATGAAGATTCATAGTCTAAGAGAAAAAGGGAAACCAGGAAAACCAAAAGCTGTGGTGAGCAAGTAGAGTTTTGTTTGGTTCTGTTTTGTTTTGTTTTGTTTTGTTTTTATCCGAAACCAGAGATGTCCAAGTAAGGAAACCCATGCCTGCCACACATATGTTTAGCCATAGACCTTAGAGAGGCCACAAAAAGTGAGATGAGCATGTTGGAGGGCATAGAACACATTCAGAAACATCTGCGCTCAGAGTTTCCCTACTACTCACCACTATTTTGTGAGCTCTGTTGGTCAGCTTTGCTTGCCTATGAGAGACTCCAAGGATAATTAGCTTTAAGGAAAGGTTTATCTTGGATCATGTCTTTGGAGGTTTTTGGTTCATAACCCATTGGCCTGCTGCTTTGGACCAATGGGGTCACAGCATATCATGGTAAGTTTGTGACTTCTAGACTGGGTTCAGGACTGGGTGAAGAAGAAAGAGAAAGGTAGGGGCTGGAGTCCCAATATTTTTATCAAGGGCATGCCTGCAATGCCCAGACTTTTTTCTAGCAGACCCTACTTCCTGAAGGTTATGCCGCTTCCCAAGTCACCACCGCCTAGGGACCAAGCCTCTTAACACATGAGAAACTATCACATCAGCCATGCTCACCGCCATTGTCATAGAATGTTAATCTTAAAGGGATGAGTACTGTGTGTGAATGAGAAGAAGCAGACAAAGGGGAGACAAAGGGGAGACAAAGGGGATAATCACAAGAGGCAAACGTAGTCCTGTTCTGTGCTCTCCCATTCTGTACTCCCTCTTTGTCTTTGCTTCCTCATATCTGTGAACATCAGATGTAGTTGAATATTTCAGCCACCTTCCCCACCTAAAATCAAAATAAAGAATCCCCACAAGCTTAGTATTCACTTGAGTTTTGTAGGGTATTTTGAAACAGGTTCTCACTATGTAGCTCAGGGCTACCCTCAAAACCAGCACTACCGCTGGCTCAGCCTCAGTATTGCTAGGAATATAACAAGTAACAGCACACCCATCTCATCATATTACATTTTCTCCCCAAAACACTGTGCAAAGAAGTTAGTGCTTGGTTTCAGAATCCTTTTACATGCTTTAGAGATGACACTGTATAGCTAATCTCTTCTAGCCTGTACATTCAGCGAGAGGGTTGTCCCTCCCTCTATGTATTTTTAAGGATAGCTCTGTCCCTGTGGGCCTTGTCTCCATATGTCATCCTAGCAAAGTAACCAACCATGTTATTCACTGTGAGATACCATGCTCTAGTTATCCTACTTGCTTGAGAGAATGGAAATGAGCATAATATGTAGGGTTCAGTAGTTTCCTAAAGCCTATGAGACAGTTCCTAAACTTTTTCTCTTAGTGCTGTCTATACATAGGTTAAAAAGCAAATATCTTTGAAAAAAAAAATCAATAGGCATTTCTAAAGAGTTCATCCTCATATTCTGCAAATATGAATCCTTGTAGAATTCCATTTTTTTTTCCTTTTTTTTTTTTTTTCATACTCCTGATCCTGTTATAGCTCTCTCTAGCAATGCTGAAACCCAGCTGGTCTGGAGATTAATATGACCAGACATACCATGAATTTTTTAAATCTCAAAAGTCCCAGTTTCTGCTTCTTCATCAATCAAATATAGGTTATATATGTGTGTGTGTGCATGTGTCTGTGCAGTATATTATCATAAGTCTCTAAATTCTTTTCTTTTTGCTTCAATACCTCTTAAATTATTCCTGTTACGTGTTATAAATAAGTAGGAGAAAGAATGTGAGGAATAGAGAGACAAAGGGTGTAAAGATGGAAACAATGAGAGTGTTAGAAAGAAGGGGATCCAGCAAGAGGATGGGAAATTAGTAGCTCCCTACTTCCTTAGTCTCTTCAGACTACTTCTGGGTTAAGCTTCGTTGTCCTTTTCACCTACTGCCCTCAAGTAGCTTCTTCTCACTGTTAGCAAGTGTTTCCTACCTGCCTCAAACATGGAAATCTCCAGGACAGTCTCCTAACAAACTGCCCAGGCTACCAGGCACCTCGTTCATTAACTCAAGGGACTTGGACCTATTGCTACTAGGTCTACCAACTCCCTTCCCCATGTTGGCATGGACAGTGTTAATGCCTGATGTAAGTCTTAGGGAACTTAAGCAATAATTTGGTTTTACTTCATTAACATTCAAAAAATAAACAAGTAAACTACAAGTTGAATTCATTAAATTCCTCTTCCACCATTTAGGAATATAAAACTGCATTTTTAAAAAAGGGATTGATTGGTGTCATGTACGTATTTGTTCATTTCTGTTTATGCAAGATAATAAGACTATTGCCATGGAGGAGGAATAATGGTATTTATAATTCCATCACTACTGTTTATGTGAGATGAAAATGTCTGAAAAGAAAGCTGAAGGAACAGTGATGTTCTTTATACACATTAAACTCTTCTGTTGCTATTAAGGAGATATGTGAGGAGGAAGACTAACCCAACAGTTGTGGAAAACTTAGTGTTTGTAGGATTATGCTCATCATTTGCCTCAGTGACCAGAATCAAAAAGCACTACGAGGTAATGAAGGAGGTACCTCCTTGCAAAGAAGCACAGAAATATTCTTCATCGGGTCCTGAGATTTAGGTTATTGAAGATTATGGTTCTCTGATGAATGCTCAGATGCTTCTATCTGGAAGGAATAATGGTAGGGAGACCAGTGACTTGAAATTTGGCTATAATTTCAGATGTGCTTCTTAGGGACTGGGCCCTAAGTTGTTTACAAAAAGACAGAAAAATTCATACCAAGGTGTGAAGATCCTTGTCAAAAAGTTAGAAGATTCTCTGTAAACTTTAGAATGTCTTCCTGTCTATTTAAGAAGGGGGAGAATTGGAAGTAGCACAAGTTAGCTGAGTAGATAATGTAGGCCACAAAGAATGAAGTCATCCATGAGGGGTTAATGGTTGTCATGGAGCAGGTGAAAGAGCAACTAAAGATTACAAAGAGAGATGGTTTGGGTCAGGTTAGGATATTCATGATTACTTTGTAAAGTAGCTTAACAAGTGAAGCTAGAGGCATAGGACTCTGCAAAACTGGAGGAGAGCCTCCATGGCAGGACTGCAGTCTGAGGGACAGCTCAACCAGTACTAAGCTTTGAGAATAACATCTGCTGAGCTAATGAATAGATGTAAAGTTCCGTCTGAAAAATACTTCTCCCATTCTCTTTCCTCTAAAACTAACCCTCAAAGTAAGTTTTGAAACTTTAGCAGACTTCTTTTAATAAAAGCATAAAGTCACTAATTTTTAAATTTTATTCCTTTTAAGCTCCTTTCACATTCCTCATCCTATCTCTTCTCATATTTTATTGTCAGTTGGAATAATTTTGCATTAAAATGATGGGTGATGAATCCAGAGAGATGGTGAGAGGTACGCTTTATTGGGCCTCAGAGACCCTGGAAACTTGCAGTGGGCAAGAAGGTTATTTGAAATCGCGGTACAACCCTGTTGTTGCAGGAGGACCAGCTTTAGCCAAAGTGTGGAGATGCAGATATAAGAGTTCAATGTAGTTTACCTGTCAACTGTGACATTTCTAACCAATGTGAATAAAAGTGAATTGTGTCTTCCTCTACTTTGGGCTTTGATTCTGATACCAATTTCTCCCATCCAACCCTCTATTTGCCAGTCTTAACAAAGGGTAGCCAGAGAGAATGGATGATGTGCTATTGAACTTTGATAGGGCTTTTGGTTCCAAAACAGGATAAGATACTTCAACAAGAATTTTAAATATTGGATTGTGTTCCTTCTTGTACCATGCCCACCATAGGAAGAAAAGTAACATTGTGCACATTAAATACTGTATGTGTAAATCATTTGCAGAGGAGAGAGGGGTTGAAAGTTCACAAAAGTTTGTCATCCTCTCTTCCCAGTGGTACCAAAATGAACCAGTTTGGAGAATAGGGAGATCTGATAGTTTGCCTCAGGTAGCAGATTCAGAAAAGGTCATTTTCTTCTCTGTTTGCCTCTAAATTTTTGTAACTCCGAAGCCATGTGCTTAGAATTGAAGGAGCTAGCATAGACTTCTTCTTGTCAGTTACAGAGATGCAGAGATGACAGATTTGAAAATCTGATGACTTCTCTGAATAGTTTCCTCCACGACCTAGAACCTGCTCGCTTTCCTTTGGCCACAGTGCATTTCTGTGATTTACCCAAAGAGGTTTGTAACAGAACCTTACACTTATTCTCTAAATTGATGATATTCCTTTCTTTTGCCATGACAAAACCCACTGCCATCTCTATACATTATGCCTAAAGGTGGTTTTCCTAAGGCATGTGGACACATTCTGTAAAAACCTTTTCAGTTCCGTCACGTTGACAAGCTGATTCCATTAAGTCTCCCACCATCATCATGTTCAGCTTTTTCTCCTTTTTTGAAAAGTTAGAAAACAGTTATCATAAGAATTTTAGAGGCATTCACTTTAGCAAAAATAAATCTGGAAAAACATGAGTGTGTTCCTTGAAATGGAAAAAAAAATGAGTTATGTCATTCTCTGTGCAGCCCTCTTCTTGACACTGCTCGAAAAAAAGGGAAGGGAGCTGTGGCTCCTTTTCTCCTTTTGTTTTCCAGTAAAGTGCAGTGCCCTCTCAGTATTCTCACGAAAGGTCAAAGATCTCTACCTCTGGGTTTACTGTATATTATCTGGTATCTAGAGTGGACGCTGCAAGAATCTGAGTGAATGACAGAAAGGAGTTTCGTTGGAGGATTTTTTAAAAACTATTTCCTCACCCTTGGATAAAATGCTGTTTGAAAAGGTTTTAGGGTCCCATGGCTGTTTTGATGTTTTAGGGTACATACATTCCTTTCTCCTTCAGGAGCCAGGGTTTCCAGCTGACAAGGTAAAGCCCATATTATTTCACTGCTGCTGGGTCATTTAAAATACTGAGTAAGTACATGTGTGAAATAAGAGAAAAAATGCTCAGTATGGGGTGATTAGCTCTGTGGAGCTGTGGGTGGGTCACTTCCCAGGGAGAAATCATGCATGTACAGACTCACAGGATTAAAGGAAAGCTAGGATCCTTCCGTCTGGGGTGCAAATTGTTTGTCGATGAGAAAGGAACCCTTTTGTGTAGTGAGTCATTCCAGCTTCATTGGTCAGAGACAAATGGGCTTCCCTTAAAGGGTCTGGTACAGACCATGATCAGATACTGAAAATGAATTCAGAGTTTGAGACAGCCTTGGCAAACTGGTCCATTTGGAAATTTACCTCTGCTAACACTTAAAAATTCTATCTTCTCTGTTTCTTCTAATTTACCTTAATTTCTTAGGTCTCCTCTTGGAAGCAACATAATTTCTTTGTGAAAATATGATGACACCTTTCTTTTTTCATAATTGTGTTTCACAGACTGCTGTGTGTTCCCAGCTAGCAGAGATGAACACCGCCCTGGTTACCCACTAGGATTCCCACTAGGTTGTTTATAGTCTGGTCCTTTCAAGAAGTGTGAGATAAGGAGCAGAGAGAAAACATTCTCGATTCCCACATCTTTAGCAGGTGACTGCAAGAGTCCAGATACCTACTAGGGATATCTAAAGCCTGGTTTTTCTAGGGTTAACGAAATTATGAAGTCTTTCTGAGGTTATACTGGCAAACAGCTAGGAAGAAATGAAGATGAGGACTGATAAATATGATACTGAACTTTCAGCACAACCGTTGGTGTTTTTTTTTTTCTTTCTGAATAAATTGTTCTTATGTTACTAACAACGAGACTTTATTTATAAACTATCTGAACAGAAAATCTGAAATGCTTATAATTTTGAGAGGAAAACATATATAATATATGTGTGTCTGTCTGGATGTGTTTTATTTGAAGTTAAGCTAAAAGCAAAATTGTTTTTTTTTTTAAGTGAAGCAGATGACATATCAAAATTTTGAAGGCTGCAGACTAGAGCCCAGTATTATACACAGACACAGACACACACACACACACACACACACACACACATACACAGAGTACTTAATATCTCTCTCATTACCTATGAAAAAACTAAATTTGGATCTTGTAGAGACAGTTAAGAAAATGCAAATTCTCCTAAGAGGAAGTATTAAAGCAATTACTCACTACAAACTGTGGTGTAGAGGCTGATTGACTGGGAATGTCCACAAAGAAACAATCCCTATACATTTGGTCATTTTTCTGCAACTGCCTGGTGATCAGAATGTGGATGTGGAAATCAGAAGGAAAGGAGGGAGGGAGGCGGGGAGCAAGCTTTATAAATCTAACAACCTGCATTAAGCCTATTGTGCCACAGCTTTTCAAAATCCAGGCTGCTGGTGAGCTTGACCCTTTGCTGTCAGTTCATTCCTGGAGTTTGAAACAGCCAAAGCGGTGGCCACAGGCACCAACCATTATATTATGCTCGTTAGGCTATCCAAGTTAGCTTAATGCTGACTTTATTTTCTGTAGTGATACCGAACAAAATGTCTCTTTTGAAAGGTCTTAGACCTCTCTCCTCCCAACTCCTGATCACAGTAATAAACAACCTCAAGAAGTCATTAGTGAGGACTAGAGCAATCGCCTGTGACAAGTCAGCTATGAAGAAATTGGCATAGTTCGTCTCTTTGATTTGTGTTCTTATGAAAATAATGGGTTGGAGAAAGAAAACTACATTTCTCTCTAAGTCTTTTTTTGTAACTTTTTAATCTTTCTTTTCAAGTTCCATTGAAACTGACTTTGGAATCTGGTGCCTAGCTTTGGGTGTTCTAACAAAAGTCGAATACAACTGGAAAGTTTTAATAGTCAAAATCCATCTTTAGAAATAGCTTTCTTCTATAACCGTGTACTACCAGTTTCTTCTGTGTGTGTGTGATTTGACTTTGCTGGAGCCTTTGCTATGGGCCGCCTGTTGATTGGGGCATGTTAGTGTTTTGCTTATGAGTTGGGCAATAGCTCAGTGAGCCAGCCTTGATCTGAGCTGTATATAGAATGGGCTCATCTATTTAAGAAATGTGGCAAACTGTTCTAAATGAATTTGGTTCAGACAAGGTCATCCAAAGTATTTATCTGAACCAGTACTGTATGTAATGGACACTTCTGTTGAGTTCCAGAGCTCCAAGGTGAATAGACAAGAAAGCCAATGACTACCACCACCCATCAGCACTCCCAGGAGGCTCTCAGTGCATATGAATTCTTAAGCATACACAGCCTATTTCGTCATTTACAAGAGCTGTTCTCTGGCTCTCCTGATGTCTCGGAAGTTAGATTTGGGAGTAATAATACTGAGTTTTTATATCATGTTCTGGACTTTTCATCTACCCTTTTTTAATTGAAAATTTATTTAATATGCATATGCAATTCTAGATTTACGAAATATTCATCTTAGAAGTAAGAATGAATTGTTAGAATGTTGTTGGTCTCTAGCTAACCATTATGCTAAAGCTGTAGTAGATTCTAGTACATTTTTCCTCACTTTTATTTGCATCGTGGCACTTGGTAAATTGCACCAATACCTAAGTACCACATATACTATTTCTATTTTAATAACTTACTGTCTGTATTGCCTAATCCCCCTTTAAGTTTAGGATGTATTTTGTTAAATTATATTATGGTTCTGTGTAATTTGTATAGTCAGCATTTTATAGGATTTTGTTGTCATCTAAAGCTAAATAGCCAGAAAGGTTATTGAATCCACCCCCTGGCTGGAGGCAGAGCTACATTTCTTCAATCCAAAATAGATAAGGATCTTTCCTATTTTTAAAGAGCTGTGAAGAAAGAAATTTCATAATGGCTCTTAGCAATCTATTTGATTATTTACTAGCATATTTAGGGTGTTCATCTTGAAATTTTAAATTCTTCACTTACCTATTTGTTATCATTTTGCCCAAGGACAGAAATGCCAATCATAATCCTCTTTGTAACGACTGTTGTTATAGTCAGAAAACTGTGAAGATGCAGCTCAGCTGTTTCTTTCTGAAACTAAATTATCCCCATTTTTTAACAGTTACTTTTATTTCTATAGCTCTTTCTGTAGCAAACAGGACTATTTTTAAAAGTTCTGTCATATATGATGCTTCCAAGACAGGCACTGCATATTTTCATTCCACTGTGCTGGTGTAGAAATAGCCTCAACTTTTCATTAGACCCTGATGGACGGAGCATTTGTGTTCATTTAACCTTGAAGTTTAAACTCGTTCCCAAAAAAGTAACTGACTCATAGCATCGGCTAGACCCAGGAATAAAGAGCATCAATGTTCCTAATCTTAAAGCTCAACTTGCCCCCACTCCTAAAAAGCACTAAAATTAACTTTTCCTTGACCTCTCTTTCTAGTGCTATTTATTTACTGATTTAACGACTTTTTTTTCTATCATCTTTGTCTCCTAAAATAGACAGATGACATTTATTCAACAAACATTGGAGTGTCATGCTGTGTTTAACACACTTTGCAAGGCTTGGGAGATTCAAGTGTGAACTGTCAGCAAAGGCTCGAAGACATAGATGTCCTGGGCATGCGCAGGGAAAAACATAATAGCCTGTCACAGTATATAACAAAACTGAGATGGGATTGGGCCAAATTGTGAAAGGTCTTGGATGCGCTTAAGCAAAGAGTTGGTCGTGACAAGGATGAAAGTAACACTTTGCAGTCTGTATTACAGAAAACTGCTCATGAGTCTTTCTTTACCACACAGACCTTGTTTATGCTATCTCTGAAGCTTAGCCAGTCAGCAGGCCTAAAGACCTGATTAATTTCTGCTTTTTGATATGTGTGTCCTATTTTTTTTCTTTGTATTTTTAAGCATTTGAGGGAACCGTTTGAATGAAGAGCACTCTCTGTTCACATTGATCTGAATGCTTCTCTATTCTTCTGCTGAGTTCATATTCTATGATCCACTGCACCACTTACTTGTTATTCTCTGTGTTTATATAGAGAGTTTTCAAATGACATTAATGGTGGACTAGGGTAGCAATTTTGTGCCTTTAACTGGTTGGCCACATGATAACAGTGTCAGACCTTTTAAGGTCTCTCATACACACACACACAATTTACTATAGGGAAACAGTTCTGATACCCAATCCATTTAGAAGCTACTACTTCTGAAATTAAAAATATACAAAAAAAACTGGAATTAGATTATAAATTTTCATAAAATCTGCTTGGGGTAGGGGAAATTTAAGTTGCCAGGGTGGAGTGAGGAAGAGAGAGGAACTGAGGTTGGATATAGTCATGGTTCATTCTATATATGTACAAATTTACCAGAGAATAAAAAATATATAACTTAAATAGAACCCATCTTAAATATAAACAAATTCAGTTTCTACCACCTGTCACAAAATTGCTGCTTTCATTTCATTTATTTTTTCATATTTTGTTCTCTGTTCCTGTAAGCATCGTGGAGAGTTAGGAGACTTGTATGGGGTGGGACAAGAGATAATTGTATCTTGGCAAAGGCTCAGAGGCCGTGCCTAAACTGAACCTCAGTTTTCACATCCTCTCCATTGGTGATTACCTTATTCCAGCATCTGGGATTAAAAGGAAATGTTGTTCACAGTCATGTCATAACATGTTTATGATTCTTTTATTTCTTGAGATGGATACGAAATAATGTCTCATAAGGCAAACTTCAACATATGAATGACTACATAACAGTTATGATTTTCTCCCACTGACCAAAGGAAATAAAAACACTTACATAACTGCACAAGGCCTAAAGTAGTTTTGCAAAGGACCTGTCTGTACCTGTGCTTTGTCTTTAACTCACAGACCTTTCTCCAGGTTTATATCAAAAAAAAAAAAAAAAAAAAAAAAACCTGAAGAACTTAAAACTCCCAAATACAGGGTGCATGAAATGCCATTAAATCAAGCATAAAATCTCTTTAATCTGTCACACACAAAAAAGTCATGTACCCAGAGCAAAGAAGGAATATCAATATTAAGTAATAGGAGTCTGTGGAGCTGGTGCTCATTCTGAGAGAAGCATGTATCTAAAACTCCAGTAGTTCCCTGGCCTTTAGAAGTTCTGGAAGTCACATGATATTAGCAAAATCAGTTAGGCAAAAATCATCCTAGTGTTCAGGATGACTCCCACATGCTAATTACTTAGTACAATATCTCTAGAACACTAAAAGAATATTTAAACATTACCCCTCCCATAGAAAACAGAGATTCAAACCCCACTAAGCTCTAGGAGAGAAAAGACTAAGAAGATTAAAGACCTGCCTAAGAGGTCATTCCTGTCTGGCTGTCATACCTTTTACCCTCTTGGGCTAGAAAGATGAGTGTGGAACTTGAGTTCATCTGAATTCCTCAGCTCTGTCATCAGCACTGTGACACATTCTCATTTTCTGATTCATCTGTGATGAATAAGCACTCCTTTCCTATTCACAGTCCTCAAAGTAACCAATTTTGTGAGTTATGATGACTTATTTTTTTTCATTTCATTACTGAATTATTATTGTTCCCTTTTTGTCACCCAGCATTAATCCCATATGCAGAAAAGCCCGCTCGGCCAGTAACAAACACTCCCTGAGCTTTGAGCCAGCTCAGAGGAGTATAGGACTGACAAGCGGGCTTCTGTTCTTAACCCAGCCAGATACCTCAGCTGGCAAGCCGCTCAGCTTCCTCACCATAAAATGGGTATAATAATAGCTTTCCCTTACCACTGTGAAATATTTAGAATGCAAATCAAGCCAAACCTATCTCCTTCCAAAGCGAAGCATAACCCAGCCTGCATAGCCCGGAATGAGCCCAGATTTCAAGGGAAAACACCAAGCGGGAAACACCTAAAGGTAGTGTAATTTAGTGGTTAAAATATGTGGACTTTGGAATGGTACAGACTCACTCAGAGGCCAGTGACTGTGTGATTTGGGGTAAGTTTCTTAATTTCTGAAATCTCTTCTTTTTTCTAATAAGTGCAGGGCTTTTTTCACTGTAGAATGGGTTCAGTGATCCACTCTCCTCTGCTCCTCACACTTGACTCAGGCAGACCTTGGGCTGGAGTGGCCGAGCCTTCAGGATGACTACCAGGACTCTGCCCTGTGTGCCTCAGAGGAGGCACAGGTATTTCAGGGAGGTCTCAGGTATTTCCCCTGAAAATACACACAGATTTTTTTTTCTTTTCACTCCTCAGTACGTTCTTATTTGTTTTAGTATGCTAGAAGAAATGCAAGGCCAGGAAGAATGTCTGTTTTGTTCCTTCTAAAATATCCAAGAAAAAGTTAATGGAGAAATAGATACATGCACAAACAACAGTTTAAGTTATTTACCCACAAGGAAAACTACCCTCCAGGGAGACTGCTGTGTCTTAGTATTAGTGGCTCTGTGTACCCCTTGTTGCTTGCTCCCTGCACATCCCTGGGTTGACATAAATGCAAACTAGACACACCTTTCTTGACAGATGCTGAAAACCACAGCAGGTGCTCAGAGCATAGAACTCTTTCCCCAGCTGTCATTTTCCCACTCCATACTCCTCTACCCCATTACAGTAACTTTTCTGTGAACATCTTGAAAAGAAATTAGAATGGGTAGACAATGATCTAAGTACATTTTATATATATATATATATATATATATATATATATATATATATATATATCATCAAAATACTACAATGAAGCCCATTATTTTACACAATTTATACATGCTAATAATAATGCATGAGGAAAATATTATAAAGTTCCAGGCAGATGCAAGTCTAGGGGATCTGAAAGGAGCTTATGTGTCTGTAGTCACACATCCTTACCAACTTTGAACTCCACTTTTTTGCATTTTCTTTACTCTCGGCTTCAGCTTATGCATGGCTTAAACTTTCTGAAGACAATTCAAAGGGATTTTTTTTTTTTTTACTTTTTACTCAACTCTCCTTTCCAACCCCCATCTCCCCAAGCCATGGGTAAGCAACCCAGAGGAGTCATACAGATGGACTTCTTTGGGACCAGACATTCCTTGAAACTTGTTTTTGAGCTTTCTGGGAAAAGGGATTTTTCTAAGAACTTGCACCATCTCTTAATGTTGAAAACCACTACCCTAGAACATTATGTAAATTGAAATTAGGTGAACTAGCCGTTTCGGTTACAATTACATTACAGTTACATCCTTGGAGTTTGACACTTTTGGTATCACAAAACTAACACTAGATGGGACTGCTTATAACTTCTCCTGCCCCTCACTTTGTGTGTGTGTCCACTGTTGTGTTTTAATGTCCTGAATTATTTGGCCTTTCCAGTTTTATATCCTTGGCTACATATTTGTGTGTTGAACCTGGAATATTCAATGCAAATATTTTAAATCCTATGCAAAACTATCCTACTTAATTTCTTTGTATTTCATATAAAAAGCAACTTACGGACATGTAAGGTGACTATCACTTAGGTGGAAAGGGCATGTATCAGTACATAACAGTTTTGCAACTGAACAAAAGTAAATCTTTGTAGATTAATATATATTGTAAGATCGCATAGCAGATTGTAATTCAATCAAGAAGGAACCTTTTGACCATTATGGACATTTGGAAATATTACATGACTTATGAAATTAAATTTTTAGCCTTAGTATTAAATTTGTGATCACTTTTGTTGTTTGGCATTAAGAAAGCAGGACAAACATATCCCCCAAAATTTGCAGTTTAACTTTGTTTTGTCTTAAGCTGTAATGTACACTGTAATTTTCTCTCCATCTTACATTCTTGTCATTGGCAACCTATGCATCATTTGACATTACGGAAGACGGTTTATTAGTCTTCACATGTGTTAGTCAATCTGATAACTTTCTATCATCAGAATTTAATTTTGACTAATTTTGTGAGTGAGCATTCCTTGGAGTTCAAAGAGAAAAGCTGCCTGCTCAGATATAAGGACATAAACAGCTGATGTAGTTTTCAAAGGTCATAATCTATTTTCAGAATTATTTGTTTTATAAGATGCAATGCATAAGTGGTAATTGAGCATATTTTATAGAAAATTCACTAACCATATTTTCCCTTTTCTCCCAAATATTGAGAAAGAAATCATGTTCAAAAAATAGAGGAGGGGGAAAGAAAGATGAAAGAAGAGGGAAGAGGTATAATGGCAAAAACATATGCAGTGAAGTGGTTTATTTAGTAGTTTGGCTTATAGAGAAGACATGAACATACAAAACTGCAGTTTTTTAAGACTAGCTCCTTTTTATTTGTGTTTCCAATTTGTCAATACTTTTAATAATTCATATATAATCTGATTGTCTTCCCTACAATTTTCATTAACCCTATCAATTTTGTGAAAAAAAATTTAAAGCATAAGAGACCCCAGGTGTCCCTTGGTGTGCACTATGATACCTGCTGCAGACTTTCTTTTGAACTCTTCATGTCCCACAGGGACCACCACGATTCACAGCTGCACGTACCCAGGCAGGCTTCACAATGACCACATAGGAGAAAACATCTCTTTAGAGCAGCCTCTACAATGGTGCACTTGTCTAGAAAACCTCTAGAAAGTGAGGCCTCCTAAATGCAGTTTTCTACTGGGCCTTTTTCAGTTCAATGGGGTCTTTCACATTAATATCCATTGATAGCTCATCTTAATTAATACTTTTGGAGGCTTTATGTGAAGTGGTCAAGGTCATCCTGTCAGGGGCCTACTGTTTGAGCATATATATGATGTGATCTGGGGCCTGGTGGAAGGACTTCTATTATCTTAATTACTTCTTCTAGAGAAGAAGAGTATCTATCAAAACTCTAGTGACATTCCAGTAATAATTGGTTATTTGTAGCATAGTTTGAGTATTGTAAGGAAGAACTATTAGACTTTTAAACATAGAATGCGAAACTATCATGGTGAACTTCCCCCAGACCTAAAAGTGTCATCATTTGAGCCATGTTTGGGATGCGTTTTGGGATACGTTCCAGTCACACTGTCTCAGTAGTACCATCAACAATAGAGCTGTCCACGAAATGTTCTGTGTGCTGCTCAGTAAGGTTGTTGCAAACCACCTATGGCCATTGTGCGCTTTGAGTGAAGGTCTAAATCGTTAGCTTTCCACTAAAGTTAAAAAGCTTAACTTTAATGAAAATTTAACAAGTATGGCTACTAGCTACCATAGTGAGCAATGTCACTCTAGAGACTCTACATAGAGAACACATGAAGCAAACAGGAGAGATCTTGGCCCTTTCTTTCCTGGGACATACAGGCATCTGTCATAGCTAGGAGGCTATAACCCTTGAAATATCTGAAGCTGGAGATTAATGATTTTATGGCTACTGGTGACAAAATTTGGGAGCAGTAAGTCCCATCAATACCTCAAGATTTTGTGTTCCTCACTGCATCAGATGTTTAATTCTTTGTCTTTTCTTTTAATTTCAGTTCCTTGACCACCAGTCTGTTGCCTGTCCCTGCTCTTTATGTAAGTAAAAGTGGCTTCTTTATCTTAAAAAAAAAAAGTGTTGTGTTTGTGAAACTCTGGTCTCTGGTGTCATATTTCCTAGTTGACTTCACTGTGGTATCTAGCATCCATGTAGTATGTGCTTTAGCACTTTTCCTGTTTGGAGCCGACTCTGTTTGTGTCCTGGTGAGTTGCCCTCTGTGAGGGAGCCCAGCAGCCCCCAGCCGTTGTCCTCTGAAAGGACTGCCCTTTCCCTCTCTGCAGCTGCTATTTGCAAAAGCCGCTGCTCTTCTGAACTGAAGCTTACAGTCCACAGCCAGATCTCAGCAACAGTTGGGCTCTGCTCCACTGTCAATCAATGGGCAATTATTTATTCTTCAGTTATTCACTCATCCCTAGGTCCAACCATTTTTAATTTTAGCTTCTAGATCAGAGCTTTCATTTATTGACAAAATTTATAATATCCTTTTACCAAGAAGTACAAGACTGAAAAGTAAATAGGCTAAAAATTTGTGCAAAATTATAAAGTCTAGGAAGAAAAATAAAAGAAATCCAGGATTCACATATGCCAGCAGGTTTATAGAATGTACCATTCCATTTCAGAAAAGACGGGGAAATTATGAGCGGGGAAAAGAAACAAATGGGGGGAACTTGATTTTAAATAAAAAAGAAAAAAAATTGATTTTAAATGAAAAATTTAATATTTAAAGACCAGACCGGGCCGCACTGAGCCGATTTGGATAACTGTTACTTTGGACTGCTTACAAGAGGTTCTGGGGTAATGAAACCAAATAATCAAGTCACTACCAGAGACACCAGAAATCCTACAGTGAAAGTCAGCACACAGCCCAAGTAACCATGGGCATCCCCATTAGCTGCATCTCCCTCTGTCCCTTGTTCACATTGTGACCAAACTCTCCGGCTCTGCTCTGTGGTAGTTCCTGTGTTGTAGCAATTTGCGCGGAAAGAAGCCTCTGATTCCACTTGCGTGTGGCTGTCACTGGCATTCCTCGAAGCTACGTATTTATGAAAACAGAATATGCACCGGGAGATGCTAAGGCTAAAGTTGAGTGTGGTGTTTTATCTGACATAAAAAGGGGATCGATCAGACTCTTCAAAGACTGGTGCTGTGTAGGCAGGTCCTACCTGCCCCTAAGCCTTCTCATTCTTCCTTCACACTCAGTGTTGGTACAGTGGGTCTGCTAGTGCTTTGGAGGATGTCAGCATGCATGCTCATGGTTACCACTGTGTATCTTCCTATTCTTCCCCTTCGTTACCTAGCACTGCATATTTCGAGTCCTCCGACTGGCAAATCATTTTGTAACAGCTCTTTTGTGTAAAAACAGTTCACATAATAGCTCAGTGTTAGACAAGGCATTAATCCTCACATCACCAAGATGAGTCAGCATGATGTTCTCCTGCCCGCCTAGCTCAGCTATTATGACGTCAGTGCTTTAGAGCAAGCCTCAGACACACACCATATAGAAGACCTGTGTCACCTAGTAGAAATCAAGGGGAAGACCTATAATTGAAAGGCTTTGTCTGCCTCATAGGAAAATGTGAAACTAATTCTGCACTACATCAATAATCAGCAGAGCAGCTTTTAGAGATTTTTTTTTTTAATTTTTAAGCAGAGTAAGGCTAGGAAAAGAAAAACCTGTAATAAGCTAATAGTCCACTCATGTACTCATGACCTTGTCCCACCCCCGGCCAGGCTTCATGTTTTCTTGACTTGTTAGAAATCCTCAAGTTGCCTTTATTGCCAGCAGGATGACAGGGCCAGTAACAGTCCTGTGTCCTCAAGTGCCCCCATAGACACAGCTGATGGCTCCAGGGGTAGTGCCCTAGAGGCCCATCAAAAGCAAAGGAAAAGTTCCTTGGGAACAAACCAGAACATTATCCCCCCAGTGCCTCTCATTCCCAAGTGCCTCTTCAATGACCTCCTCTGGACAGGTGCAAAATTCAGCCCGTTTGACCTTCTGTTCTTGGCACTGCATCCAATGTCCGAATCTGGAATTGACCCAGATTTAAATAGGAGTTGAATGGCTGCCATGCTTTCCTGCAAGAGTTTTCTGTTCCATTATTCTTCAGCAGAAACAGAAAGGAAAATCCCACAACCTGCCATGCTGCCTCAAAGCAGATGACACAGACTAAGCCTATTTCGGAAGCCCAGTTCTTGTAAGCAAAGCTTCTCTGCAGTTCAGACTCAGACACGTTCCTCGGGACAGTACCTTACAATATTAAAAGTTAATTATTGGAAAGGTAATAGTGAATGCCAGTAAGGGATTCTCTTACTGGCATTCTCTGTTTAAAATATAAAATAAAATGCTACACCATAGCCGCTATCTCACTTCCGCTCTTAACTCTCACCCGAGCCGGTCACCAGGCCCTGTGAAAACCATCAGAAAATGCCTTAGTGCTGGAATTTTTCACCTTCATTAGATAGCTAGCAGTCTCCTACAATGCTACTAAGAGCTGCTGCTAGTGCTTGGCTTGGTTTTGATTAATTATGCACATCTCTTTATTTAGTTTTCGGTCATCAAACGTGTATAGAACAGTTGTAACAGTGCTTGGTTCTGGGAACTCCAAGATAAATGAAAAATGCCACCTTTCATTAAGAATGGCACCATCTGGGGTTGAGGGGACAGCTCATGCTAGAGCACTTGTGGTAGAGCTCAGTGGAGTGGAGCAGGAGTGCAGCCCAGGCTCAACCCACACAATGCAAAAAGAGAACAAAAAAAAAGTCCTCAGTCTGCTAGGGAAGACAATTGTGTGGGTAAAGGCTGTTTTGTGACAGGCCCTGGAATGCAGGTATCTACACATGCCTACCCAGATAGAAGGTTCAAGCTGACTCATAAAATGAAAATAGTGGCTAGGGGTTTACCAAGTGGACACAGGGGGAGAGAAAGAATGGGGTTCATTGTCAGAAAAAAAAAAGAGCACTTAAAAGTGAGGAGGCATCAAATAACAGCCAGATCTAGCTATTGAGTATCCTGGTGTGCTAGAGTATGGTGGACAAATGAACAAGCAGGAGTCAGGTCAGAGAGGCCTGATGGCCAAGCACAGGAGTTTAAACTTGATCTTACAGCCCTGAAGATATTTTAAGAAATTTAAGGAAATTGCATAAGACCTATACAGTGCAATGGGTAGAGTGGAGACAAGAAGTCATTTAGGAATGTTGTGTAATTCCAGCATATCTTTGCCCACTGCACAATCCTTGCCTTTAGGAGAAAGGCTGGTGTGATATGATGCCAAACTTAAAGCCAAACTATCCTTACGGGAGTTCACTGGCCTAAGACTCAGTTTGCTTCTAGCCTTGCTCTGAGCTGCTGCCTACTGGTCTTAGGATGTAGAGGGGTCTTGTGCCCACAGTGAGCAAGGGATAGGAGGGAAGAGAATGTAAAAAGACAAAAGCACTTTTTAATAATGGCTCTCTAAAGTCAATCAATCCCCGATTTCCTGTCATTTTTCTATTGCTGCCTTTTTCTAAGCAAAATTTCCAAGCCATTGAACTGAATTGCAACTTCTGCACAGCCGGGTGTTGAAACAATTCAGTATATTCATCCCTTCTCTCTGAATTAGAGTTCACCATAAGTGTGCTTTTCCCTTGTTCACTTTGGGCTGCCAGGACAATTTAAAGGAGAATTTCAGCAGCTTGTGTCTCGCATACCACTTTCTCTTTGCAAACCAGAGTATATGTGTGGGTGTGTTTAAGTTGTCTCTATATTGCTTTCTAGAAAGGTTTGAGAGGATGAACACGATGAGGAGTAGGGACCTATTAAAAACCGAAATCCCCCAGTGACCTGAGTGCAGAACGTAGGCTGGTGATCAGATGGTCAATTATGTGTTTGTCAAAACACAGTGGGCTGCATTCCAGACTGCCAGCTTTGGAGGCCCAGCTTCTGCCAACCAAATGTCATCTGGGAACATGCAACACTGGGCACTGTGAAGGAGTTTGAAATAGACCATGCCACAGCCAACCTACTGCCAGTCTTATAGCACCAATATGGCATGCACAGCCGGGCCCCATGTTTCAGAGCTCAGGAATTCACTGTACTCAATTCAAGGGGTCAGATGGGTTCATGTTTTCAAAGCCTATGTTCTCTGCTTTGAACACTGTGACTTGTTCCTCAGCAATTTCCAAGGGATTTTTCCAGTCACATCTCTGTGGAAACCACTCTTTCTGTGATGGTTATGAGAGCCTTGTAAAATGTCCCAGAGGAGAGGGGAGAAAAAACAAACCTGCTCTCACAATGACTGTGACTCCTATAAGGGATTCCAACTCTAAGAAAATTACATTAAAGGTGCATAGCTTTTAAAATATCAGGAACCACCTTGGCAACTTATAAAAAGCAGAAGGGCTTTGCCTATTTTATAAAGTGATTTGCATATACCTGCATAAATAATGTCCCCACCTGTACTTTTATGCATTTAGGTTGAATAAATTAAATTCAGTGATCTTTAAAATATTCTGTGTCTTTCATTGCTCTGATACCATTTTCAAGACCCTTCCTCTTCACTCCCCCCCGAGGGTACAATAACTATTTGTTTTTTAATCTTTGGCTAATTCTGAGAACTGAAGTACACTGCAAACCAGTCTACCACAACCAGGAACATTGTCCCCCTCTGCTTGAATTTCTCTTTTCCTTTCTATCATTTGGCCATGAATTACATGTTTTTACAAGAGAAAAGTGAAAGAGTATACTATGAATATGAAAACATAGCCTAAGAGAGGATTAGTACACAGCTCATAGATATTATCCTTACATTCATTTTATATTAGCCTTTTCTTCTTTTCTTTCTTTCCTCTTTTTTCTCTTGCTCCCATACTGTTTTTCTCTGTCTCTAAACAAGGTCTTATTGTATCGCATTGGGATTACTGACCTGTGCCACCATATTTGGATTAATCTTTGCTTCCTTTGGTCATTACCAGTGCTTCTTCAGAAACCACCTTTCTACTGACTCCTATCAGTTATTACTTGGGCATTTACATCAAAGCCTGGCCAAATAGGCCAGCCATAGCTACAGTCATCCTACAAGATAGTAAGCATGTGCCATGGTTTGAGAAGAATCATATTAAAAATATGTAATTGTTGCCCTTGCTTATTCTAAAGGAACTTAATGTAGAGTTGAGAAAAGAAGTTAAACTATTGAGTGTTTTTTATATGCACATAAGACAACAAATAAATGATTTGTTTGTTGGAATGATATAGTTCAGGAACTACTATAGGATTTCATTCTCAAAACTGAGTCTTGACAGCTGAAATTTTTCATGTAAAATGTCATTCAGTTGGATCTTGAAAATTGAGTAAACTATAAAAATAAAAAAAAAGTCAGATAATGATATTTGAAGCAAAAACAACATAAATGTTAGGATCTTAAAGTGGTCCTTAAGTAGCACTGGTCTTCCTCATTCCAGATCTAAGCCTAGTAAAAAAGGAAGATAAAAAGGCCTTGAAGATAACTCACCAAGTAAAAGCCCTGGTAGAGCACCTTGTCTAAATTCAATCCCCAGAATACGCATAAAGGCAAAAGAGAACCTCCTCCACAAAGCTGTCCTCAGACCTACACGCATACACACACACAAAATGCATGCACAAGCACATACACACATCACATACATGTACACAATAGGAATTAAATTAATCAGTAAATAAATAAAATTTCAAACAATAATAAAAATGATAACAAAGAATTATTTTTTGTAACTGCTGGTAGGAAGATGTAACATAGTGGTAAAGGCAAAACGAGCTTCGTGACTCTCATTCCTTCACTTTAATCTTTCAAAGCTATGAGAAGATGTATGAAGATATGAACAACACCTTGCCAGGCCACACTAATTTTCAGTAGTCTAAGTAGGAAAGAAAAAAGAAAGATATTAAAATTCTGCCCATACATGGTTTGATAGACCCATTGGACATGGCTTGAAATACAAATCAAGGTCTATCTTACCATCAGGATGGGTCATCTCTGTGGAGAAGAATAAGATATAAGGCAAGAGGCAAGAGAGGGCTAGAACAACTGACTTGAAAACTAGGCATACAGAAGGTACCTTCCTACCAACCTCAAGGTCCGCAGCCTGGAAAGCAAGAAGATGAAGAAGTAAGTGAGATTAAAAACCTGAAAATGGAGCCAACAGAACAATCGAATTCCCATTTATCTAAGGGGACATGCCTGAGGTCAGAATCAGTAATTCTTGTCCAAGACCTATTCTTGACGGCTTTTTAGAGTTTCCAAATTACTTCAATTAAAACTTGAAGGAAGAAGGCAAAAAATGAAGCTGATTAACTAAATAAAACCTATGGGGGAAAAATGCAATACTTGTATCTCTGCTTAAAACTAATAATAGCAATATTTACTGAATGATTGTCTTCCTTTGGATACTGTGCTGTTTAAAACAGTCATCTGATTTAACTTTTAAAGTACACTATTAAGGATATGCTCTTACTATAATTGTTCAAATGAGGAAACTGAGATTAACCATGTTTGATTAATTTTTCCACAAATACTTAAGTGTTAGAGATAGAACTTGAATTGGGACCATCTGTTCTTAAGATTCAAGGCCAAATTTCATTCAATGCAAGCGTTTACTAATGTTACAGATATAATGGTGAAGAAAACAGGCATTGTTCCTCATCCAGGACCTTTTAATCTGAGGGCCATAGGACAGATGTTAATTAAATGGTCAGACTAAGAGCACACACTTTCAACCTGTGCTTACTACCGTAAGATGCAAGTACCAGATGCTCTAAGAGCAAAAAGAAGAGCAACATCTGAGCGTGGCAGCCGCCACACTCCTTTCTGAGGAAGTGGCATTTGATCTAGTGTATGAAGATACAAAGTAAAAAGTGACGTTGGGTAATGGCAATATAGTCCAGGTAGGGGAACAACATATTTGAAGGCCCTAAATAGAGTTAGAAGAAGATAATGTAAACCCAATCTGAAAATGAAAATATACACAGTGCCTAACAATGCTAGGTCCTTTGTTTCCATATTAAAGATTTTAATCCTGTTTTAAAAGATATTTGGAGAACAAACTAAAGAATGAACATGCTGTGATCAGTTTTATTATTATTTGACAAAGATTTGGGATATCTGTCTTATGTATTAGAAACATAGTCACATAAAAAACAATGTGAATAGTTACTTTATCAGTAATTCTCCCAAATAGAAAACAGCCCAATTACCTTCAGTGGGTGAGTGGTTACAAACTGTTGTACATGCATATCCTGAGATACATTCATCACGAAAAAGGAGTGAGCAACTTGAATAAATTTCAAGGATATTTCACTGAATAAAAACTAAAATGGCCAATCTCAAAACTGTAAATCGTTATCTATACATAGAATTCTTGTACTGAAAAAAACTATAATGCTAGAGAACCAAGTGGGTTCACAGAGTCAGAAAAGAGACTAGAGGTGGACGCAGCTATGGCTATAAAAGAGAAGTGTGAATATATTTGCAGTGAAGGGGAGAAACAACTCAAGGTCATCAGTGTGTGGTGGTAAGTGATGCTGCTGGCATAGATATAACAGCCCAAATACAGATCTTGATTGAGAAGCCCAAGACTAAGAGTTAAGCAACTTTTACTGTTTAATTAGCTGGGAGAGAAAATCAAATCAGTAAAGTACCCAAGGCGGGGGCTGGAAACTGGACGGAAAATAGTTGTAGGAAAGTCAAGAAACAAGATGGCAAGTAAAGAGTGTTTCCTGAGAGAACGGGTAAGAAAGGGCAAGGAAAGGGCATTCATTCAATGGAGCTTTTTGGAGATTACTATTGACCAGCAAAAACCACTGTGTTGAAGTGGTAAAAATATAATTTGTTTCTGTTTAAATGAGGAGATTGAGGGGTGAAGAAACATAGGCTGTGAACATGGACACCCATTAGACACTTCACTATGACAGCAAGTAAAATGAACTATGAGGTGGCTTGAGGGGAGACACTGGTCAAAAGAGTTTTCGAACATGAAAACATTGATGTTTTGGACACATATGGGAAATCCACAGATGAGAAGAGACATTCAGCACACAGAAGAGAGAACACTACACCATATTCAGTACTAGGTGGTTCTTGATAAGATTAGAATGAAATGTAAGAGGAGGGCCACCTATTATTCGAAGGAAGAAGCAAGAGCAGATGCCAGCCCTTGTACAGGTTTGATGCTGACAGATTATGAGGTTTCCCACTTAATGGCTCCTGAGGGGGTGAGAGCCTGCCAAGAGTAAGTGGTGGGGAGATCTGATAAACGTTGAGGTTTGAAACAGTTCTGGGCACAAATGGGTTTGCAAGTTGACCAAAGAAACATAGCAGCAATCTCCCTGATAGTACAGGAGACTCTTCTCTTCTTCCCAGTCCTTTCCATAGCCAGTCCTGCTGGGTGCCCATGCTTTATGGCTTCCCTACAACCATGGCAGCTGCTTCAGGGGGTGAAACAGTTTCCATTCTCTCTCTGATTCCATGTGAAGAGTTCTGCTTCATTGCCACAGCTCTAATGTGCATCACACATGTATGTGTCACAACTCTAATTTCATCATTTCACTAATATATGATCAATTATTAATCAGTAGATAAACTACTTGAAGTGTGGTAAAATTTGAATTTCCTCTTAAGTTTTAAAAGGTGGCATGTAATGATACACAAAGGCTATTTAAATTTAAGTGAGGAGAGAGGCTGAGAGGAAAAAGAAAAAGGAAAAAAACAGAGAGGAAAAGAAGAGAAAGAAAACTAGTGACCTATAGAAGACTAGATACAAAACTCATCTTTGCTATTCAAGGGGACTTTGAAAGAAAGAAACAAGCCTCTGTTCCTTACTGGTGATATACACTGGTGGCTTGAATGAGAATGCCACCCCACCCCCTTAGGATCATATATTTGACTGTTAGTCAGGGAGTGGCACTGTTCGTAAAGAATATAGAAGGGTTAGGAGGTGCAGCCTTGTTGAGGGAGGTGTGGCCGTGGAGGAGGTGCATAACCGCAGGGGGAGGGGACTAAGGTTTCAAAAGCCTACACCAAACCCAGCGTTTTTCTAATTCTGTTTGTGAATCAGGGTATAAGGGCCTCAGCTACTGCTCTAGCACCTGTGTGCCACCATGACAATAATGGACTAAACCTCTGAAAATGCAAACAAGTTCCCAGTTAAATGCTTTCTTTTATAAAGAATTGCCTTGATCATGACATCTCTTCACAACAACAAAACTAAAACATATACCTTCCGCCTCCACGAATGGCTTTCATGCTGAGTACTGTGGATCACTTCAGCTCCTGCTGCTAAATATGTAAGAAGATACCAAGAGCATCATCCTGGGGAAGGAAAGGTCCTTAGATGCTGAGCGTTGTCTAACTGCCCTTGGGAATTGAGAAGAAAGGGTGGCAACAGTGGCCTTTCTGGCCTGAGCTCCTGCCACTGCTGCTTCCCTTTAAGAACTGACAGTAGGGCCATTTGACTCAAAACTAAATTGCAGATACATCTGGGGTAAAATTTGGCAGCTGTTGAGTGAAGCAGCTGTATTTTTTTAAATGTTTACTTCTTTCATGATTCTATAATCATATTTATCATAAAATATTAAGAAAGTATACTGTAAACAGAAGGCATAATCCCACTCATTACATAAAAAACTGTTATTAACATATTTTGGTCACCTTCTTGTGTCTTCTCTAGATTTTAGATAATTCAGCAAATAGAATGTATAAAATTCTATAATATTTTAACTTAATAGTATGTAGTAAATACTTCCTTTCTTTGTACTATCACTATAATACCTGAATAGACTTCTGCCTTATAAAACTTTTAGAATTTACCTAACAGGGTCCTGCAAACATTTAAGTTATTTGTAGTATTCAGACTTTTATATTTTAAAATCCTTTAAAATGAAAACTATGCTACATGGCATCAAGCTGTTGAAATGGAAAATGGAAACCTGAAGCAAGAGATCATGTCACAAAACAAGGAGATTAGTCAGGCATTGGCACCTGTCAAGAAAGCAGCTATGAACTAGGAATGACTAGGACAATCATACTGGATTTTAGACAAGTTGCAGGATTTACCTGAACTTTTCTTCCCCCCAAATTAAATGCTTCAAATTTTCATTCTAAAAGTTATGCACATTTAAGTGTTTTTACTACACTTGATCTTAGTTCAAAGGCTGAAAAGACAGGTGTTTTTATTAATTTGTACAGTGTACATATATATATATTCGAAACCTCACAGCCCAGAGATAATCTATATGCATAGTAATACACTTTCATGTGTATCTATTTATCTATTTCATTTTTTCTTTCTCTTTTATCTCTTTCCAAAGTGAAAGGAAAAAGAACAGTTTGTAATTTGCTTTTCCACTCAGCATTGTAAGTAGTTTGCCATGTTAATAAATACAAATCTATATAATCTTGACAGCAATATTGTAATCCAGTGTATGGAAAACATATTGACTAAGTCACTCATTGATGGCCACTTGGGATAATTAGAATTGAGTCCTTACTTTTAAATACTGCTACAATAGCTGCCTTTACATGCATCTATGCATACATATTCTTAAAGACAGTTTCCTGATAATTTTCTTAGGATAAATTTAAAGTGGATGAATTATTAAAATAAAATGTGTATGTTGTTTCACTGTTCTGCAGTAAAGTTCTGTGGACTTATTCTTCCATCAACAAAGAGCCTACCCCTTTCTCTATAGATTCATTAATTCTGTGCTCTCAGTTATAATTTTTTTTCAGTGTAAATAAAGCCTTTCTTATTAGAGGATGTGTAATATATTTTCCAAGCATTAAACCCAAACCTGGTTTAAAGTGCATTAAATTTTATTACGTGAAAGTAAAAATTGTTGTAGAAAAAATTTTAACCTGGAAAATTATTTCTGAGAATTCTCTAATACCTTAAGAGTGACTATAAATCAACAACAAAAAGGTAAATTTTAAATTACATTAATAATAGAATATATTTTATTTTTACATATTTTAATGATTACATACTTTAATGATTAACTTTTACTGTTTTAAATCATTATTTGTGTTATTTTAAATTATCTTATTAATTTAAATTTTTAGCCTTTAAATTAAAATTTGTAAAAGGCAGTTGATCAGTGTGACAGCCTGTGGTTGCTGATTCTCATTTTTTATTGCAGAAGGGTGCTCACTAAAATCCTTTGAGGTCAGTCACCTCAGGCTGTTTCTCCAACTCTGACAGCACCCCCTCCCACTACTCTCCCTGGGCGTTATGAGGAACAAAGCATCAATCAGGAAACAAGGTGTTTCAGCAGGGGGTTAGCACTTCCAGGTTATGTATATTCCTGTATTTATCTGGCATTTCCATCCTCCAAATCATTCACTCACAGAAGTATAAAGTATAAAATGTTCGTCTGTGCTCTTCTGTCAGACTTTAGAATCAGAAAATTATCAGAAAGGGAAAAATACACATTGGTGACATTGCCTGATCCACGTCACCAAGGCAGGATTGACACTATTCCTCCACCAGATGTAGACAGAAAATTCTGGATGTTCTCATAAATAACGTGCTAGAGGCCATATCATCAGTGTCCTTCACCTTTCCCCCTCTCTCTGACTCCCGTGTGTATTACTACATACTTAATGAAATAGAATATGTTTTCCAGCAACTTGAGGGAAAGTTAAAGACGCTGGGAAAGCAGACATGCCACACTGACAGTGTCACCCCAGCATAGAGAGTACGGACTGTGACAGGTTGTCTTCCCTGTTTCAGGATAGGGAGCATCTGGGCTCTCAGGGCACATTTTCTGGGCTTTTCAAAGGAGCAGGAGTTGTACAAAGCTGTTGTGAGGATAATTGGAACATTCCTTGAGCACAGGAAGTGCACTTGCGCGTGGTAGGTGGATGTGCGTGTTCTGGGTGCTTTTTCTTCCCTTTCCAGAATGCGTCCGTGAAAATATCATGTCTTGAATCCTTTCTCTTCATTTCTTCTGGTAGGAAGTAGTGAAAACAAATGAGGCTTCAGGCATCCCTTCCTGGCTGTTACCAAGAGATTAATTTCCAAATCCTTGTTTAGAGCTAGCCTCTTTACCTTCTTACAAAAAAGTTAAAATGGGTTCCCTGTTAGTTTCTCCTCATAAATCTCTAGTCTTTTTTGGTACATAGAACACAACTATCACCTCTAATTTAAAACTCAGTCTTCATTTTAAGTATCCTCGAGAGTGGTCTTCACATACTGATCAAGGACATAGAAAAAGAAATAGTGGGAGGTCTCCTATGAGGACATTTGGGGAGGTGGGGACCTGTTTTCATTCATGGCCACCATGCTTGAATCATATCCACTTTGCTGCCCATCAGTAGCTCGACACTCCCCTCCATCAAGGTTCTGGCAGATTCATTTTCTAATTTGGGATTCTGTATTACAGAGATGATCCGTATTGTCATGCTGAATCTTTATATGTCCAAAGAGAGGAGAGCAGCTCTGTCCTACATCTTTATAAGGATGCTGTCAGTTCATTAAGGTTCTGCTCTCAAGCTCTTCTCAGCTCAAGGCCTCATCTCCAACACTATCACCTTGGCTGTTTCATTTCACTCTATGAGTTTAGGAAGACACTATATCACCAGCCAAGAAATAAATGTACAGAACAGTCATTTTAGCTAGTTTCAGCCTCTCTCAATAAAAGGTATGTTCTTCACAGAAGAGACAGAGGCTCTATATAGGGAACCTACCCACAAATGTTCATGGGCTTCGAAACAGGAACAGATGCAAATAGAAGCCAGAATAACAACTGAAAACTATGTGTACCGTCACTGCACCAGCCACCCTCAAATGAATTAGACATTAGTTAAGATGGAGTCGAAAACATGCACTCTGGCCACACCTGTAACCCTAGCAGATGGGGGTAGAAGCAGAAGGTTGCAGACTTCAAGGCCAACTCCAGCCAGGGCTAGCTGGGAGCCCATCTCAGAAATTGAGAACAAACAAAGCATTACACTCTTTAAGTACAAATTAGTTAGGAAAATGTCAGGTTTTAGGTTGTTCTCGTCCTTTACAAAACTCATTTCTATACATTTGACTTCCTCTACAAAGAAAGATTCCTCCATACCACATTAATATTAACACATAGGAACAGTATGCAACTTGGCAGCCACAGTGACTTGAACAGGTAAACTCGGGGTCCGAGTAACCCAGGAGGTATGAAGTCGGGACTAGGAATCTTTATTATCTTCCCAAACGATCCTGGATTAGTAATGATACCTCCATTCTCAGCAATACCCAGTGGTTAGAGCTCTTCATTTTGTTACGCAGATATTATTCCTGGGTCATCTGTCTTCTGCACACCTTCATCTGTGTGCCAGGCCCTCAAGGACTACCATAGTTGAATACACATGCAGGCACATACAAACACACACACTTTGTCTATTGATCTGGGCTTTTCTTCCGCCCAGTAGATGCATTACAAATCTGCTTTTAATGGACCTCTCTGTATCCCAACAGAAATATTTCTGGCACTCTCCTGGTTCCCACAACATTTGCTTGGTGCACATTTAATATGTTTTAGCTTACTGCCTGAAGATGGAATCGGGGACATCTACCTGCACATGACAGTGCTTTGGCTCTTGCAGTTGCAGAACTTAATGTATGTATCAGTAATGAAAATCTTAATTAAGAAAGCTGCATCATTGTCCACGAACACTCATTTTTCTCCCCCTGCAAAGCCCTTTGTGTATTGCAGTATATACCTGGTCCAGACAGACAGAGCCCTTGAAGAGCTTGTCTGGCAGATCTTCTTTTGATTATTAACAGCTAGCAAATGACAAAGTCTCACTTCCTTTTGTCTTGAAGCCGAGGCTTGAAACAGCAGAGCACACAATGTACTGTAGAGTCTGTTTGTGTTTTTTGAAACTTGCCTTTATTACGCTGGTTTAAAAATCCGGCAGTGTTGATAAAAACTAATTTAGGTAACTCAGAGTTGCCAAAACACTAGCAGATGCATATTTACAAGTATACTCTCAGAGAACTGAAACGTTGCGTATAGAAACAATGCAAAGCATAAGAAGGGACAGTTGCTACCTCTCTGCTCAGGTTTTTTAAGACCTTTGGTCTCCAAATCTGGAAAGCTGCGATGTCCCCATTTGTGTGACCTTAGCGTTACTTCTTTGCCTGTGCCAGTGTGCATCTGCCAATTTGTGTAAGGAATAAGAAGCTTTGGAAGGTGGAGTAACTTTGTGCAGACAACAATAACCATACCCAGAAAAACTGAAAAAGACTTCAAGAAAGCCCTTTGAAAAGGTGGCCTATAATTTAATTACCTTCATGAAACAGTGTTCAATTGTATTTTAATAATGCCCAAATCATAAACTCCAAAATAAAAATTAACTTATGTTAAACTGACTTAAAAGCTTCAAAGCATTTCATTTTTTCCCTGTTAATTCTATGATCTTAATGCATGACCTGCATAGTAAGAGGAGACTCTCATGTTCTTACTCACTTAAGTATTCTTCAGCCCTGTACATTTCCTTAGGCTTCTAGACTGCAATGTTAACCCGTTTCTGGAACATGAATGTTAGTTCCTGACTTGGACTCAAGCCATAGGGTTATGTAACACTTCCTGCTGGACTAGGGCACTCCCACCTAAAGATGGTCAGCAATGAATATTTAGGACCTGCTGTCTGCATGCTGTACATATATGTCCTTCCATCCTGGATGTGGGTGCGAAGCCACCCTGCCTTTGATGGCACTTATGTGATCGTTATTTAATCTAGTTCTTGGACTTTCAGATGCTTTATCTCATTTATTTTCAAAATCACTGTAAAATAGACAATGGTCAGTTTTCCAGGGTTCTAAAGCAAGAGAAAACTGTGAAAAAATTTCTCTCTGTGCATCATGAAAAATGTAAGGAAGACTTCATTGCGAAAAGTTATTTTCAAGGAGTATGATTTATTAATATCTCACAGTTACAGTCATAACATGTTTAATTAAGGTTAAAAATGAAAAGTAAATAAAAATGAAATTACACTTTCTGTAGTTGGGCTACACCACAATAAGAGGTAGAAGAGAAGCCATCAGGACTCTTGATTGCCAGATAGGAAAACTATAAACATGTTGGATTAGTCTGAATGATTTCCCTGTTCATGAACCTTCTGTCCACCAATGCCATCAGAGAACCTAGAGCAACTGCAAAGTACTTGACCAGAGGTGTAGTGCAGGTACCTAGTGTAATAGAAGAAGCTCAATAAATGTGTAAGAAAGAAATGATGAGTAGTTTCCTGAGGAATAAGTGAAGGGTAACTAGGGCACTACTGCAAAGATGAAGTCAAAATATCACAACTTCTTTATAATTTCTAAATTTTTCAGTTATTTTTGGAGGTAGGGCATGGGTGAGCCACAACATATGTATGGCGGTCAGAATATTGTTTATGGAAATTAGTTCTCTCCTTCCACCATGGGGTCTCCTTCCACCATGGGGCAACCAAACTCAAGTTGACAAGCTTGACAACAAATGTTTTTAACCCACTGAGTGAATAATTTTCTTAATTTTAGAAAGTTTTTGATTAAGAGTTAGAAATCCAACAAATTACTAGGTATTAGTCTTCAGCTTTCCAAAAAGTAAATTTTTGCAGAATCATGAAAATTCTAAATATTTGAAATTTGGGTAGATTGGTTTCTATCTGCCAGTGAAACACACACACACACACACACACACACACACATACACACAATCACAATGTAAAACATGCTCCCTCCTGAAGGTCATGAGTAAAAAGTCTTGTGTATCAATTTGTAGGTCAATGTAAGATCTTCTCACACTTGGCATATATCTACCATTTACCTAAAATTCAAGAGTGGCAAAACTCACAAAAAGTGACAGCCTTTTCGTGACTTACTCTCTACTCTTCCTCTCCAGTGATGCCTGATTGTGTTTCCTCACTTATTTTAAATTTTGCTTTGTGTATGCGTGTGGGTGTGTATGTGTGTGCCACATTGTACATGTGAAAGTGGGAAGAAAACTCTCAAGAGTCAGTTTCTACTTGGCAGCAATTCCTTTTGCCCACTGAGCCATCTCCCCAGCCTTGCTTCCTCATCATTGCAATGCCTGGAGTATCAGCTGTGGTCCAGTCTACTAGCTAAGAGATCCAACTGGCTTAGGGCAAAGGTGTGTCTTGTAACTCCAGAAAAAGGTCTTTAGAAAGTGTATTAGCTGACTGTTGGGATGCTTTTTTTGCCCATTCTTTGCTTTCACATGGAAAAACAGCCACTAGCTGTGCTATAAGTGATCCTTATAGCAAATGTGTACATTGGTTATCCTAGAGCATCAACTTTATGTTAGTGTTTAATACAACACTCACAGAGTTAGGTGTATTTAAATGCCTGCTACTTCCTGATTCCAAAAGTACCTTTAGACATAGTAATAGCAGTTCTCTCTGTGCAAACCGCTGTACATAAAAAGGTTTACATTTTAAAACAAACATGTTTCTTGAGCTTTATCCAAATTCAGAAAAAGCATGTGAAAATTTTAACAGCTGAAAAACACTTTCTCCTTGCTGGGAAAACTTAAACCTTGCTAGGCTTTATGCAACTTAAAAAAAAAAAAAAATAAAGACTTCTGTGCTGAGAACCAGCGTGAGAAATCTCAGCGTGAGAGGTTGTTGGAATTGTTTTTCTTCATAGAGCTAAAACCAATCCTTGGTTTTAGAGTTATGCCACAATATACATATGCTTTGTCAGGAACAAAGGATTTTTTTGTCATCGAATCTAATTTCAAGGGCATCTTGAATGAAAAATGGAAGGGCTAGAGAAAGGCTACTTCAGCGGTGATCCAATGTCTGGAAGCAAAGGTTGAGGACATCATTGTATCAACAAGGTCTGGAGACACTGCTAGCCCTGGGTGCTTATAGCTTCCAAACCCTGAAGCTATTTATTTTATTATTGTCTTGCTCAGCCCTTATGTAGCCCAGATTGTCTCACAAGGGAAGTGCTGCTCTGAGACCATTTACATGCACTTCAGTAAATGGTCTCAATAAATGCTCTGTTACCTGCCATTATGACCTGCATTCATTTGCTGAACAGTTTCTCCAATAAAACAAAATTATCTGGCAGTTTCTAGAAACTGGAACCATTTTCAAGACAGTATCCAGTGAGAAATACACAGAGACATGTCCATGTGAATGTATGTTTAGAACACACGTTAGATTGGATGCATGAGCACAAGCTTACAACAATAAGTGAGGCTGGACAATGCAAACAGGAAGATTTAACTTGTTTACGTATTTACAACCCATGCTCTTAACAGTATACCCATGTGGAAGTGACATGTTTGTTTAACACAAGAGCATGTTCCTCTTAGTAGTCCCTAGCGAATAAAAGACACAAATCAAATTTGGAGTTGTTTGTTTGAGTTGGGGGACGCTATTGTTGTTTGTCTGCTTTTACTTTTTGAGACAAACTAGCTATGTAGACCAGCCTGACCTGGGACTCATAATGTACCTTAAGCTGGTCTTAAATTCAGTTATCCCCCCTGCCTCAACCTACCCAGTGTTAAGATTACACATGTGGATCTACACCTGACACATAGCATTTTTTAATGTCATCCTGGCTTTGGAGATAGTGACCCAGGGTTTCATGGAGTGGAGGAGTCATGCAACAGCATAATTCTAGTAAAGACATAGTTTTTATAAGGCCTTCCTTGAAGACAGGCTTAGATATTTCAAGACCTCCTCAGAAAAATTTTTCAGCACCTTCTGTGCTCCAAATTGAGTTGAGTTTGCATCATGTTTCAGTATAACTGAGTAGCAGGCTGGCAAATTCCCTGCCTTCCTCTTCACCAAAATCCAAAATAGAATTCACAAAAACTCTTTCCTTCTTTTCTCTCTTAAAAAAAAAAAAGCCCCCAATGTGGCCCCCACGGAGAAAGAAGAAGAAAAAAAAAAGAAAGAAAGAAACAATTCAGTAAATAGAGCCAGCCCTGAAAAACAAATTCCCAGCTGTAACTATCACTTTGCTCAGTACTGTGAGCTTGCTAGAGCTGGCACATTTTTATAATACAGATGCATAAATGTCTGTCTGAGGCAAAGGAATTGCAGCGTCCCCAGTGTTGCCTGATGCCTTGATCTAAGTATATTGCACAACCTAGAACAAAAGACCCAGTTTTCCGTATCACTCCTGGTATATTTTTAAATGTGGCCCTTTGTAGCTGATTTTTCATAAAGTTTGTAGGAAACAACACTTTTCAGACTTTCACAACATTCTTCCAAATACAGACTTTCCGATATTTAAAGTAATAAATGTAAATTCCTACTTTCTTTTTAAATGTGTGTGTGTGTTTAATAATGACTTATTTCAGAAATGGTTATATGACAAACTAGCTATAAATAGTTGTTTGAAGCCAAGCTGCATGTTAATCTTTTGAGACCATAAGATATGTGTGCATTTTTAAAGCATAGCTTATTTTATGAGTGTCCTTTTTATTTCTGTAGAAATCTTTTCTAGAATAAACACATTTAAATAGATAATGCTGATGAAAGTGAAAGAAAAGAAAAAAGTGTATCATTTGCAAACATCAAGATAAACATCCAAAATTGGGGCAAATCTTGGCTAACTTCAAAACTTTGCAAGGGTAAAGATTAGCATGACTGAAGCTAGACAGTTAGCATGCACCTTAACCCTAACATTGGGCAGAGAGAAGCACGAGATTGGAGGCCAAGTCCAACCTCATCTGTGCAGCAAGTTGGTGCCTAAGCTTCAGAAAACTCTGAAACAACGGCAGACAATTAAAATGACCTAAGTCTTTGAAAAACAGAGTGCAACAAAGCCCCTTGGCACAGGTGTGGATTCTGGGACTCAGGCCTGTGCTTGAGAATAGCCTCTGTTGATTTCTGAGTCCTTTGGGTTGTAAGTTAACTCGTCTTTAAGCTTCAGACTCTTTAGCTCTCTTTAGCTCTAAAATAAGAGTAGTAACTCTTGTGATAGTGCTCCATAACAGTCCAAATTAATTTAACATTCATAGTATCTTTCAAATGAATGTTTAGCCTAGAAATAGAAATGAAGCATACTTAAAGTATGTTATTTCTAGCATATTTCTAAGTTTTTATGTTACATTTTTGTAGGCACATCACATATAATTATGTAATCAGCATTTTGTGTTTTCAAAGTGGCATTCGTTTCTCAAAAACATTATAGAAATCATTCAGTCCATGTGTCTTATATGAGCCCTACAATGGTCCTGTAAGTTGCCATTATTATATCCCTCTTTTAGATAAGGAAACTGAACCCACACAGCTTCGGCTACTTCCCTGTTTAAGTCATATTTTGAATTGAGTGTCTAATTCTCAATTCTAGCCCATGAAAATAAATCCAAGTAGACCAAAACCACTGTACACTGTTTATTATAGCTACACATTTTAACCTTTTTATTATAGACATTTCAGACATACACAAAAATAGAAAGAATGTCATAGTGAACCCTTGTGAGTCACTTCACTATGCTTTTACAATTACCAGCTCATGCTAAATTTATATATATTTACATATGTAATTTATATGAAAGAAGTTAGATGTTAAACTACAGGAGATTGTTTAAACATAGTATGACATGCCCATTAAATAGAATTTTTGAGACATTAAAATCTTTATGAAGATCTTAGAATGGCATGGACTATGCTATCTATATTTAATTAAAATGCAACAAATTTAATTGTGGATCTCTTATGATCATAATCATTTCCTAAAAATAGGAGATTGTGAATCTTGAATATCTGACAGGCTTTAGATATTTTTCTCTTATTACTTTAGTATATGTTTAAATTGTATACTGTGGGTAGATTTCATTAGGAAAGATTAATATGTCAATAATATTCAGAAAAAATATATGCACATATTCAGATATAAAGAGAAATCTACTAGGCTTCACTATGGAAATTTCGTTTATGTTCTAGAATATTCCCTGTGACAGAATTTTATCTCCCTTTAAAAAAGTATTTCCTGTCTTACAAATTTCAAGCTTGAGGTACAGTCTCAGTTTTATATGCCTATAGGTTTTATAGAACCTGCCACAATTCAAATATTCTAAATGGTTCATATTTATAACCTTGAATATCAATAAATTTTTCTTTCTGTTTGTACTAATGGGGGTAGTATGGAAATATGAAAATTATGCTTTACATTTTTATATTATTTGTTATCTCCCAACTGTTTCATGCAGCCTTAACCACGTGATAATTGTTCTAAAAGATTGCTTCTGTGTTACTTACTGGACTACAGTAATTTTTTAGTCCTAGTGTCTTCTCGTCATAGTCTTCATGTCTAATCTTTGGCTATCAGGTTACTTCTTGGACAAACAATCCTTATTTTGAGCGCCTCATTTCTTCTTTGATTCCCTGCTTCTGATCTGCTTTGGTTAAGCAGAGAAGCATGTTTCATCTAAGTGGAAACCTATGTCTTATCTGTTCACTTGAAAAGCTCAGTACACTTGTATGCTCAGGGCTGGAGAGAATGAATTGATCAATGAGTCACAAACCTTTCCCAAACAGAAGCTCTTCCCTAGCAGGAGAGGTGGCTGTGTTCCTACTTTGCTGGAATCTGTATTAGAAAGACAGGTAGAACAAGGAATGTATTTTTGGAGTTGAGAGGAGGGCTAACCATGAGCTTTGCCATAGATGTGAAAATGGGTTCAGACCATGAAAAGCAAGGACTTGAACACACAAAGATGAAAGGAAAGCCCATCTCTGAAGCCAGAAGCAACATGTGGAGGAGTTAGAGAGTAAAGAATCTGCAAAGAAGTGGTTGAGTTTAACTAGATCATGAAGTGTGTGAAGGTGAATAGTATGAAATAAAGTGGCCCAAGTAGACTGGGACAAGAAGTTAAAGGACTTGATTACCTGCCCAAGGAATCTGAACTTCATCCAGAGGACAGTGGGGAGCTATTGCAAGTTTCCAGTAGGAGAGTAACACAATCAGAGCTGTGCCTCCAGAAGATTAATCTGGCAACAGTGAGAAAAATGGATTGGAATGGAGGGAGACCAGAGGACAAAGGAAAGGTGGGAGACTCTCAGCAGTCCAGGCAAAAAGGCAGTATGGGTCCTAAGTAGGTCATGGGCAGAGGGACTGAGCAGAGGCAGCACTGATTTATGACACGTGGCAGAAGAGAATTAATCCATTATATTTGGAAGCCAGGGAGAGTCCGACACCAAAGACATCTCTATGATTTTGAACCTGAGTGGAGCCATAAACAGAACCAGTGCAGCAGAGGAAGAGCAGGCCTGGGAGGGGAGAGCACCAGTTTAATTTCAAACACACTAAGTGTTGCTGAGTGGGTATCCATGTGCTGCCTACCGGGCTTTGGAAGACTAGAGACTGCAGGGCAGAAAGAAAGCTAGGCTTGGGTGTGAGCACTGTGGAGTCATCTCTGCCTCAGTGGACTTGGAAGAGACACAGAGCTAATCGCTGTAGCTTGTAGAATTTGTGGGTGGCCTACTTCATGTCAGTGTTGCTGCTTGCTCTTCCTTCCTCCCTTGATTCCTTCCTGCCTGTCTCCCTTTTGTCTGTTCTTTGGAGAGAAATGCCACACAAGTTGCTTACAAGGAAGTGAATCATTGATTCATACATAAAATAATTTCTAAAATAAATAATTTCTAATGTGTCTAATAAAACCAGTTTCATAGCATCTGTACTGTCACAGAAAACATATCCCTATGTGACCATACAGAAGACACCGTACTTCTTACCATTTGGGTTCTTAGATCACTCAAAAGACAAAGAAACTGGTAAGATCCCTGGTTCTTATAATTGGCTACATGTAGTCCAAACCAACATTGTCAGAATGATTAGGGAAGACCGAGGAAAGGGGCCAAGGCTGAAGGATCTATCTGTTTTAAACCTCCTGGCATGAGTGTGATATACAGCCTGGGCTGCATAACCTGCTAGGTTCATTCTATCTCTTATATTCACTCTAAAGCTTTATCAATATTTAGACAAAATGTGCATTTCCACAGCTCATAAGTGAGAAAACATATCCAAAATGCAAATTTACTGTCAAAATCAGTTCATGTATAACAAAATGCTCCCCCTCTCTCCTTTAAGTTAGAGGATGATATATAGTTGAAATGTATTTGAAAAGCACTGTAATTTAGAGCCCTCCTGGGATGGTATGAACGGGGGTTGGAAGAGGAAGAAAGCCAGGCAAGATGAGCTGCAAGCTCTCGTGCTCATTTCCAGTCACACCCAGGACTGTCTACAGACCTGTAGTCCAAGGGTGTCTGTGCCCTGTAGTTGGTTTCAGTGCTTTTGCAGTTCTTGTCAAGTCATGTCCTTGTGCTGTTTCTGACTGTTCCTGTCACAATCTGTATATAAACATTTCAGGAGTAACTCTTCTCAGACTCAGAGCTGGTCAAGAGTAGAGGAGTATGGGCTAGCAGCATCCTTAACCCAGCCCCATCTGTGTGGTGCACATCCCTTCCCACATTTCCTAACGTGACTTTCCCACAGCTCACCTAGTTCCAGAATTGTTGGCCATTAACAGAGTGTGCATTCCAGTGGCCCCATGAAAATGCAGGCATGCTAGACTGGCCACACAGGAATGAAGGCCAGGATGGAGGCATCCAGTTTTTCTCCACTGTCTAGACTTTCTTCAACCGAGGGGACTCGGTTGAAGAATATGACACACTAGGCTGACTGGCTTATAATTTAATTATAAGGATTTGGAGATCTTAAAATTACCAACTTCCAAATTAATTTTGACATTCCATTCTCTCAATGAGTGTTTATTGGTACTAAACACTGAAAGTAGTTAGTAAAACTAGAAAATTCCATTCAGTTCTTAAATCAGGAACTAGCTGCTAATTGAATGATTTTGATTGTGTTCTACCTACTACCAAAATTGTAGACCTAAATGCAGAGCATAATTAAGCTGATGATGTTAATTCTTCACCTTTATGGAACCCTGAAGAGCATTTCCCAGAGTCCTATTCCTCTAGGCAAAGCCTTCTCTGATCCTCATTTGCATCATTCCCATCATTCCTCTTCCATTCTTCAACTCCATAGCTTCCCATTTCCTTTCCCCCAGACTATGGTTCCTTGGCTCAGTTAGATGAGCTGGTGACTTCATTAAAGTAATTTATCAGAAGATATGGATGAGGTATAACCTTCTTAGAGAAATCTGTGATTCAAAAAAAGTATTTTGTTTGACGATTGGGATTTCTCCTCTCTCCCTCCTCAAGTTAAGTAGATGTAAAGACAGAAATTTTTGAGTAGGTCCTTTTGACATAGCCTCTTTATTTCCTGACCCCAATTTACAAAACTGTATAAGAACATAAAATTACGCAAGTATCCCTGTATATAAGCCAGCAGTGATACTTCAGTTCTCCCTTTCCCTCTCAGACCTACATCCCTGAGATGCAACAGGATGCATGTGGGATTGCTTCAACCATGCAGGACTCAGTGTCTCCAGATCTGTCCCCAGTTCAGTTCCTTAGACTTAGCTGCACCTTCCCATTTATAACATAATACTGCTCCTTGGTTCTGTCCCTTTGGACTTTACTCATGTACGTTTATTTAACTTTGATTTAGCAAAGCAGAGAAGACAGGAGCTGTAGAGTCACATGCAATTACTAGATATGACTGTGAGCCAGTCATTTATCTTCTGTAAGCCTATTTCCTAATATATAAAATGGGAGCATGGCAAAGAGTAAACATAATATGTGGATAGGATCAGGGACACTTCAGTAGGAATTCAATATATGTGTTGTTATCATTAATTACTATCTCTACCCCTACAATAATTTTGATCTGGAGTCCTCCTGCTGATTACCTAAGATGATCCTAATTCTTCACTGACTTATGTGTGCTGGTCAGTACTAGTTTCTGGTCTATATTTTACAAACAGAATAGATAAAGACACAGACCACATATTTCTAAACCAAGACTTAGGACACAACTTTATCAACACAGGCATATTTGTAGGGATAATAAAGCGCAAGATTTGAGGCCTAGGCATGTAGCAACATTGGTAGATTCCTTCTGTGGGGTGCACAGAAGCCTGGGTCTGATACCCAAGACTGCATAAATCCAGACTGGTGGTACCCACCTGTAATCCCAGCCCACAGAATGGGAAGATGAGTGGATCAGAAATTCAAAGTTACCTTAAACTAAAAGGTCATCTTTGGCTACATAGCAAGTTCCAGACTGTTGTCTCAAAAAAATATAAAATAAAACATTGAAAGGCAAAATATGAAACCATGAATCTTCAGAAAATCAAAGGCTGAGGTTCTTGTACTGTCCTTCGAATGTGAATTCATATACTAGACAAAGACAAATTTCAGAGTCACAAAGCAGTGCTAAGTAAAGCTAACACTGCCCGCCAGTAGCTCATTGTATTAAGAAAGGAAAGCTGGTCACGTTGAAAAAGGCTGTCTATTTCATGGACGCATTTTTCCTGAGAAGGGAAACAATGGAGACTCAGAAGGCATGGAAGACTTTTGTGAGAACTCTACCACTTAAAATACATGGGCAAAAGGACTAGTTAAATTGGTCAAATTCTTTAATTATCTGAGTCTTAGTTCCTTATCAGTGCCATGTGAGTGACCCCTATACTGGATTTATATTGTGAAGATTAGAAAGTGTACATAGTAGTCTGCCATAATGTTTGGTCTAAATAAATGTATTTCTTGGAAATCCAAAGCCAAGTTTCTCTTCAAGATGAAAAAGGAACTGTAATTATGCCCACTTTCCACATATAACCAAGCTCTATAATATAAAAATAAACAAAAACTTATCTAACTGCTATAGGACATGGAAATAAACATTTTCTGTAATTACTTGTTAACCCCAATTTTCTAACTTAAGTATACACAGATAGTCAGATTGGCTATAAATTAAGTACCTTTCAACATAGATTTCTAAAAAGGGAGCTTTCAAAGGCTTTCTCATGTACTTTAGCAGAAGACTCTTGTTATTATATAAGGAAAATAGCATACTCTGAGACTGTGTCATTAGAAGAAATGATCAGCTAACATTTTACAGCAAAGTACAGAGGTACCTAGTGAAACCTCACTCCAAGGGATTCCCCACTCCTGTATATTTAATGCCTAATTTCCAAGTAGAATTCCTGCTATATAAAAAGATCTCAAGCATTTCAGTTAAGTTGAAAAATTATGTGTTGAGTATTTTTTGTTTCTTATTTCTAATGAATCAGTAATTTTGACCTTCGTTCCATATGCTTCTTTAATTTATGGTGAATAAAATAATACTGATATTTTGAAAATTAATACACATTCTCAAGCCACCAAGTTCCCAAATTATGATATTTCCAATGGCAAATGAAATAACATGCTGTCCATGCAGTTAGTGATTTGAGGCAATTTGAACATCATGATAAGAGAGGGGGGAATTACAAGCAGTGTTATAATTAAAGGTCTGTTGATTCTTTCGTTTAAATGCCATTGTTGAAAGATTTTTCACTCAGATGTCAAAGTCTGTGGCCAGCCAAAACTTGGCATGCTAGAACCGAGCCCAGGGAAACATTGTGTTCTACAGATTGAAAAACCAAAATCTGTTAAGAACAGAAATGTTGGGCTTGGTCTGATTTCTCATGAATCAGAACCAGAACATAGCCAAATACCACCTCCTCTTTATAAAAGGAAGTAGTGCAGGTGGGCACTAATGGGAAATGTTTGTTCCCAAGGATAACGAGCGGAAATTGTCACTAGGTATCAACATACAGTGCCAGGGTTACAGTCATATTATTAAAGCATGTTTCTTTGAGAAGTTCAAAGCAAGCTAGAAGCCTCTTCTGGTTAATTCTTTGTGGGTGTGAAATGGGGAGCAGTATTTCCATGCCTCCCAAGGTTTACACTGAGGTTCCAATTCTCCCTATCTCACTCCTGTTAGGAGGAACACCTAAAACAAAGCTCTATTTGCTTAACTCAAGAAACAAATTCACATAACTGTATTTCCCTAGAGAGAGAGATCTGCGAGTACCTTGTTTCCCTTTCTTTACTTTGGAAGCTAGAAACCCATGGCCTCGAGCTGCATCTAGCTAGCCTATAATTTTGTTCTTATTTTATATTTGATCTGTGGAATATTTTTAAATAATTAGATCCAGCTTTTAAACACAAAGAGATTTCCAAAATATCCAGATTTTTCTGGCTTCTCTCGAAAATTTGAAGATCTGGCAGCATCAGACCCGCATCCGCACGTGGCACCAGTACCGGAATGGAGTGGCAGCTGCTCCCTTCAGACAAGCCGCGTTCTCTCCAGCTTGACATCCCCATTGCTCCATATTTATGTCACACCCACCTTCCTACCGTCATGCCTCAGTTCTGAAGGACTGACACTTGCCTTTCACGGCTTGTGGTGGTTGTGTTAAGAGTCCTTACCTGGTTATGATATTGTTAAAACTCTCAAACTTTTTCCACAAAATAAGACCAATGTAAAGGCTGAGCTCAGTGATACTCCCAAAATTATCATCCAAAATGATGAAAATTAGATGGCAAGAAAAATGGCTATAAATAGGGCTTGGTTTACTATACATTAATAAATTCACAAAACAGAATGCCTTTCAGGATGTTAAATAAAAGTCTCAAGATAATGCAGGATCTAAAACAATATATACAACAATATTTTGTTTTGTAGGAGAAAGGCTATAAAAAGCTAAAGAGATATGTTAGGGCAGTGGTAGAAATGCATATATGTATTCAAAAGTACGTATACACGAGTTCAGAAGTAGGTACATGGAGATCTCCTACATGGCTTCCGTCATCCATTTTGACCCACAATTAAAGCTGTTTCCAGTTCTGTAGCTAAAGCTAGTTTTCCTTCTTGCCTTTAATTTTTATACATAGATATAATCAAAATAAGATTCCTATAGTTGTTTTAAATAATAGGAAAGTTATTCTTGCTCACCTACATGATATATTGCCAATGAGTCAAAGTAAGAACCCTAGTTTCTGTGCTGGCCTTGAATCTGCTTGTTCTTCTAAAGCACTTTTGGATCACACACACACACACACACACACACACACAAAAAAAAAAAAATTACTCAAAAAAAAAAAAAAACTTGGAACAAAAAAATTACACATTAAGATGAACTTGACACAAACTTTTAAAGGCCAGAACCTAAACTTATCATAGCAAAGATATGCCAGTGTGAAGAAGCAAAGCTCCTAGGTAGAAGGTAGCTAAGCATTTATGGAAATGCTACTGATCCTAATACTTAGCACAATGTCTGGCAGATAGTAAAGGATCAAAAAAAATTGCTGAGTAAAATTCAAATAGATTCACACTCCTGCCAAGGAATAATTTTAACCTTTGTATGAAGAATCTCAGTTATCTTTTAAATAAAACTAAAATAATGTTTGAATTTTACTGACTGCTCTTAAAGCATCAATATTGTTTGTTTCCAAGCTAGTTTAATACAGTATTTTTCAACAAAAAGGTATTTAGTTTATAATTTTGTAGCTGATTGAGTCTAGAGAGAGAATATGAAGGAATAACAGATGATGAGTTTAATAGGGAAGACTGTAGCTCTTAAGTTACCTGGAAGCGCCAGCTTCATTATTTCTGACTTGGCTCTTGACCACCAACCTCTTTTCCTTGAAGCATTCTTCACTTTTGTGCCTTACAGCCTCTGTTTTCATAGTTCACCAATTCATGTCATGGTCCTTCTTCCTATTTCATCCATGTCACTTCCTTGGCCCACTGATGTAAGGCTTCTTTGCCCTTTTCTATATTCCTGGAATCTAAGCAGTTTTTCAAAACTTCCCTCTAAAAATCTGAACTGATACCAACCATAGATTCTGGAACCTTCCTACAGAAAACCAAATATTTCCAACTGGTTGTTCTGCCCATGGCATCTCCAACTCCTACTACTATCCTTTGAGTGTTATAGAAGCTAGTTAGGTTAAACACATTTTCTGCTTCCTTTTCTCCATGCTTTAACCTATTCCATACCCCTTGCCTAAACCATATCCCTCCAATTTCTAATTGTTGAAATTTCCCCCATATTCTAAGGTCCATCTCATACTTAGCCTTCTTTGCTATCTCTCAAGCCATTGAACCCTACAGAATTCTATTAGCAACTCATTATTTCTTCCTGTTGTGTTTTAATAATGTGATGTTTATATTCCAAAAATAAGGTTATTGACTTCATACTAATCTTTGGAGCTACTGGGTCCAAAAGGTATACTAGTATACCCTTTGCTCACAACAGACATGCATCCAATATATATTTAATTAAATTGAATTTATATACATGCTGTGACTTGAGTGAAAGTCCACCTTGCCCAAAATATCTTCTCTACTTTACAGGCTATAATATCTTGTTGGGTGCTTTCTTTACTTTAGATGTAATGATTTTCTAGAAATTTTTGGTCCCTGGAAATAAACTATTGGCTGGGAAACATTTAAATTTTACATTTAACCAAGAGGCTGTGATCATCTCCAAAGAGAAAACAAAATCCTAAAGGAATAATTCACAGGTCAGGTGCATTGTGGAGAGTGAAGGCTAGAAAAGGGGGCTTGGAAGAGGCAGGAGCTTAGGCGGTTTTACTTAACTAGTTGAGTGCTTCATTTCCCTCATCTGTAAGACTATCCGAAAACCGTAACTTATACCTTATGAGATGTAGCCAAGTAGATGTAAAGTATTGAGGCTAACACCTGACATGTTGTAAATGCTAATAACTAGCAGCTATCATGAAATAGGCATGTGTGGCTTTCATATATGGGATGTATATACACTCCAAATGTTCTATTATATATTAACTATACATATGTGGTTATTATATAATAAATATGTGGATTTTTATATAATAATTGTTCTAATTGTTATTCCATTCATGGCAAGAAACCTGTGGACAATCCATGCAGGGGACCTTAAAATCCTGATGGCATAGGATAGAAGTAAGAGAGTGAATATTGTCAGATAGACCTATTTTGAAGCACACTTCTGCCACCTCCTAACACATTTTAGAGTCACTTAACCTGACAGAACCTCCGTGTCTTACCCTGAAGCAGAGGTGCATCTGCCTTTCACTTCTGAGCTGAGGACTGTGCTAGCCTCTGCCCTCTGTTCATTCTAAGGCTGGTTTCCTTCTTGTGGGGTTACTATCATCTTTCTGAATTTCACATTCATTTGCTTAATAAATTAGATTTCAGACTTTTTGTTCTGAACAAACTTATAAGAAATGACTGGCACTATTTCAGAAAAGTGGTGGCAGCACCAGCTACTAATTTCAAATTATTAATAATTTAATATAATAGTGAAAAGTTGAAATATGTACCAATTAATATGTACCAAGCTTAATGGAGAACAAATATGCACCAAACTGTAGCTAAATCCTTAATCTAGAACAAACTTATTGCCTGATCAGGTTTTGTTTTTTTCCCTTTTTGTAAAATGTCTTCTACCAATGGAAATCATTACACCAATGAAATTTTATAGGAGGTAGGTTTTTGGTTGTTGTTGTTTTTTTTTTTTTTTTGTAATAAGAGAATTTAGATTTTATTGAAAAAACTAGCTCCTACTTACTCCTATTTGAAAAAATATGTAAGAGTTCAGGAGTGGCATAAAACAGAAAAAAGAAGAGAAGGAAGGAAGGAAGGAAGGGAGAGAGAAGAAGGAAAAAGAAGACAGTCCTGAAAGTATCTACGAACTCCAGGTCTGTTGGTTCTGAAAAAGAAAGAAGCTTATAGTGTCCCTTCTTGCGTTTAGCCTTGGTTTTGTCATGCTGTGATGTGGTACCTAATGCTCGAGGGGACCTAGAGCAAGTGTGACAAATGCAACCAAAAGTCTCAGGAAAATGAGCCGTTAACAGCCACTGAGCTGGTCTGCAATGGCCTCAGGAAATCCCCCCAGCTATTCTCGTTCTTTTTATCCACTACATTCCCTGACTCAAAAGGAAACCTCACTTCACCTCCTTGACCAGAATTGAGCAGACATTGATTTGGCTACCTGGTGCTTTATTTATTCATTCATTAGTCTTCAAGATTTGTATTCCAGTAGAACAAAGGAATATATCTTTTTTGCATTAATTTTAAGAATGTGCAAATGTATGTGTGTCAGAGTATGCATATTTATGTTTATGTAATTTTATGAATAGCTTTCTTTAACTTAAAATATTTCCAGTCAAAATTGTAGTGCATATACCCTCATGGTCAACGTCATTGTGCAGAATGACTGTACTTGACACATTAGCTGAATTCATAAAAATCTTGCACATAAAGTGAGCATTTTAAAAGAGAATCATGTTTTCTATTCACTTCTATAATTACTCAGGTTAGGTGTCACATGGGAAAAATAAGTGGCCCAGTGCATAATTTTTTTAAAAAATTAAGAATTGCAACTCTCACTTCAGTGATAATGATGCATTTATCTATAGACACTTTGTGTGCATTAATTGCCCCAAGAAAAGCCAATAAGAAGTGAATCCAATTAAACAGCACATAGTTTGGAAGAAAATGCTCTGTATATACCACTAGTGGATCCAGAAGGAAACTTGGAGAGTGTAGGTCAGGCCTTGTTCTCCTAGTTAAGAGTGCACAGCAGAAAAGAGAATTGAATACGCAAACATTTAAGCAACAGTGTGATATTCAGATGTATTCTTTACAGAATTACATTAATGATTTATAATAAAATATACCATAATATCCTTTCTATTTACAGGACTCAGAGTGGGAATCACATTCTCACATAGCTGCTTAAATAACATTAATCTAGGAACTTTTCATCTGAACACAGCATACAGATTTCTTTAAGCAATTTGACCATTTAAAGCAGTAACTGTTTGCTTTGAGCAAGAATGTATGTATGTTCTTGAGCCAGTGTCTTTCCTACATTAACACTTGTTGAACTAATGAACATTTCTAAGTAGATCTTTGTCTTAAGCAACTAATGAATGGCCTTTGAAGATATTTTTAACCCCCCAGTACCAGCTTTGGGGTGCCATGCTTTCTTCAAGTTTGTAATTCTAAATTTATTCTTACTTAGGGAATCTTTTCAAAGTCGAGTTGGCCAAAATGTAACTATAGTAAATTGTACAGCACTGCCTCTTTAGCATGCAACTAATCATGATCAAAGATAGATTACATGGGGACTTAAAGAAAATACATCCATAATTGCCATTTTAGTTATAACCTGACAGATTAGAGTTGTTCAGGGTTGGAGGGAACCATGGATGTATGTGCAACTTATGTGAAAACATATACAAGCTACCATCCCCAGTGTGCTCTACATACCTTCACTCCCTTGCTGAAGAGTCAGTAATCAAAATAGCAACACCAACCAAGATACTTAGTTCACAGAGCATTCTGGAATCATTTTAATTCTTAAAACAACTCATAAGTTTGCCAAAGCACATGTTATCCGCATTTTACAAGTAGAGAGTCTGGTCTGTGAAGTTTAAAAAGAAAGATGATATGCTTAAGGACACAAAATTCTTAAAGGGGGCATCTGCCTCTCATGACTCACACACATTGTGAGTGGCTCAGCAGAAACCGGGACCCAACCTGAACCTTTCCCATACCACAGCTATCAACCAGGGTACAGAAGAACTGCCGAAACATGATGTAGAAGCGTTGCTCCTCAGAGGAAGGATGCTCCCTCGGGCCATAGAGGCACATGCTATAATTCCAGGCAAGAAGGAAAAAATAAATAAAAGATGTGTAGCTACCTTGTATGAAGTGGGTTTTCCCCACTTGAAAAGAAACCTTTGAAAATACAGAATTTACATTATTCATATACTGAAGAAATTTTGATGGTTTTCTATGAAAATCACAATTATGTGTAATGTGGTTGTCCTTTACAACCTGTGAAGAATGTGGACTTCTTTGTCTAAGAAGGATCTCGATCCTAATGTGAACAGTCCTTCCCACCTACTAGGATTTATGCCTTTTCCATTAAAATTTAGGTGACTGTAATCAGTTTTGTATCCTGGAGCACCTAATCTAAAACAATTGTCTAGGAATACGAGTGATAATGGACTACTTTGCTAAACAGAGAACACCCAGAAACTGAGGAAGAATCATGATGGTGAATCCCACAGGCAGACTTTTGTTGTCAATACAGAATTCAAAGCCGTCACTAAATTCTGCAATCCAATGAATAGGGAGCGTTTTAAATTTAAAAAAAAAAAATCTCACTATTTGGTTCTAGAAACCAACAATGGAGGGACTCTGTTACTCAATATTACATCCTTCAGCTATGTACACACACCCAGTCATCAGTGTGAGTTGAAACTTGCAACTTCTTATTGTTACTGTCTCAGAGCCTCGGTCAATATGAAATAGCAAGATGTCCTCAGTACCTTGGTCTTAGAACACTTGCCATCTAAATTGACATTTCTTCCACAATAAATAATTTTTCACGTTTATTATTTTAATAAGTACTTTTGTATAAATGGAACTTATTCCACCTTGTAGGTCATGAGATTAAAATCATGGTCTAAGGTCACACAGCAAGTTTTAGAGGCACAGCCATATCTAGGCTAGCAGATAATCTCAAAGTCCAACATGTTTTTCTTAGTTTGTTGAGCATCAGTGTCATTTACCCAGTAAAGTCAACTAAAGGGCTTGCCAAAACATAGGTCCTCTTTAATTTACCTTTGAGTTATCTCCTTGAGCAAGCCTAGAGTAAGACCCAAGGATTTACAATTCCATCAAGCTTCTAAACAACACTGATGTTACTGCTCTAGGAAGCGTTTTTTTAATCTTTTTTTTAATTCCTTTATTTTTTATTATTAAATTACAATTTATTCACTTTGTATCCCAGCTGCAACCCTCGTTCCCTCCCAATCCCATCCTTCCTCCCTGTGTCCTCCCATGCCCCTCCCCCAGTCCACTGATAGGGGAGGTCCTCCTCCCCTTCCATCTGACCCTAGCCTATCAGGTCTCATCAGGATTGGCTGTGTTGTCTTCCTCTGAGGCCTGGTAAGGCTCCCCCTCAGTAGGAAGCATTCTTTTAGGAACACTGGCCAACAGACTGAATGTCAGGGATAGATTAAGGAAAGAGGTTTTCTGAAACAAGTTAACTGTAGGTAAGCCACCTTGAGCTGTTTATTTCTCAGTTTCTGACCTCCATTTGGAAAGAACAGGACAAATATGGAGTGAGGACAGGGGGAAAAAAACGCTTCAGTATTTAGAAAAAGGTCAGGCCTTCTGACAGTTGGACACTGAGGAGCTGGAGAGAATGCTCAGCAGCTAAAAGTGCCTGTTGCTCTTACATAGGACCCAAGTTTGGATCTCAGAACACACATGGCAGCGTCAGAGAGTCACAACCTCCAGAGAGTATCTGATGCCTTCTTGTGGCTTCTGTGAGCATCTTCACACATATAGAACTCACATATAGAACACACACTGAGACACATGCACATAAATAAAAGTAAAAAAAAAAAAATTAGACTAGAGAGACTTGTGAATCAAATAGAAATATGACTGCCAGCCCTCAACAAGTGTCTTTAGATGGATCGCCAATGTGCCCTTTAACTACATTTTTAAATTTTTTAATATTTTTTCTTCACAGTTTATTCATTATATATCCCGATTGAAGCCCCCTTCCTCAACTCCCTTAAGTCCCAGACTCCCTCCCTCTTCCACTCATCCCCTTCCCCTAGTCCACTGAAAGGGGGAGTCATCCACTGTTGCCATCTGCCCATAGCTTATCATGTCTCATCAAGACGGCCTGGATCCTCTTCCTCTGTGGCCTGGGAAGGCCTGCATCATCAGGAGCCAGTGATCAAAGAGCTGAGTTCATGATAGAGGCAGCCTCTGCTTCCCTCACTCAGAGATCTAACTATATTTTTCGAATGCATGGCTTTGTATGGACCTAGAAAGTAGGTCTTACAGCAAAAAGAAGACTCATCTGTGATTTGCCAACCAGGCAATATAATTGATAAAGGCTCTTGTAATGTAAGCCCAGTTTGAATCAACAAAGTAATATATCTGCCAAAGTGAATTAAAAAAAAAAAAAAAGAACTAAGAATTTTTCAGTTAAATCGTAAGATAATCTCCAGACCAAAGTAGCTGATCGTGCCTGTATTAATTTCCTGGGCTTTTATAACAAATTACCACAAGCCTGATATTTTAATGCTGTGCATATTTATCCTCGTCATAGTTCTGAAAGCTAAAGTTGGAATTTGTTTTGCTGGACTAGACTCAGGACCTTCCTAGAGCTCGTTCGTTTTGGAAATTCTAGAAAACAGTCAACCTTCTTGCCTTTTCTATCTTCTGAAAGCCTCTGCACTCCGTGGCATATGACCCCTCTCTTCTTCTGCCAGCATGTCAACTGACTGGTCCTCCTACCTCTTTCTTATAAGAACTTGTGACTGTATTTATAGCCTACCTAGGAAATCCCAGATAATCTTTCCATCTTTACAGTGTTAGTTTAATCACATCCACAAGACCCCCTTGGCCATATAAGGAAACCTACATGTTCAGGATATTAGGACATTGGTGTATTGCGGGGCTATTCATCAATCTGCCTAGCACAGTTCCTTTGCAGTATGGTCATAAGACTAAATGCATAGTTACCTTTCTCTCAGCACCAGAATTTAAGAATTTATCCAAAAAGACAGAGAGCAGGACTATACAAGCCAAGACTATGAAAGCCATCTTGCAAACTATGGGCAAAGCAAACATGGAGAGGCACAGGCGAATAGAGTCTCAAAATAAGTGCTTTTCATCAATTGTTTGACCTGACGCTTGTCAGATAAGCCACGTCTACAACTCAGTTTTCCTCTGTTACAGAGAAATTATCTCTGGAAGACCATTTCCTTCTACAATGTCACTTAATTGCATTTTAAAACCAAGGACTTGCTTACCATCTCCAATATTCAGTATGAATTTTGCCCACTGTCTCTTCTAATTCAAAATTCACTTAAGTTTTTAATTTGGAATATGTTTTTAACGGACCTCTTTCTGTAAAAGCTACTGGTGAGGCTATAAAATAAATAAGTAATATGAGTACTTTCATTGGCTAATTTTTAAATATCCTACTGAATAATAGTATTTGTAGCATCAAATCACTAGTGTTAGTAATATGCATACCCATTTTATACACTGGAAAAAAGGCCCAGATCCAATGTCTCATTAAGTACTGTGAAAATATTTGGTACAAACACCTTTTATGGGATGTTGCCGAGTAGTGTGAGCGGCAGTCGTGTGAGACAGTGCAGTAAATAGGCCAAACAAAAATGGAAAGGCCTGTTCCCGCAGAGGTTCGTCTCAAAGCCGGAGTAACGATCAGGAAGACAGTCACTGATGGATGACTAGTGCCAAAGAAATGAGGACGAGCTGTTTATTTGCTTATGGTACTTAGGCCTGTTTTCAGATAAGGTCATGGAATTAACCTTTGGTTCTCAAAAGGAAACAGGACTGGCTTGATGCTAATCTTCCTACAGTATTAGGGTCACCCCATAAGCACTGACTTTTAAGTGATGATTCACAGAGGACCACAAGAATCATTTGGAGGAAGTTTATAAGAAGAAAGACTTTGAGAGATGAACCAGAAAAGGTGTGTGAAAGTAAATCAAATTTTGGCATATGCTGAGTTATGGCATTTATTATTATATGCAGAGTATGCATGGAATTTTGAACTAAAAGCTAGAGAAGTGAGGTCGAGAAACTGTCATGCATAGTAAATAAATTAACCCTTTTCTGTTTTCCCTATGCCTTACACTGGAGATTTATTCATGTAGGTGTACATCAGTAAAGTGTGGTGTACCATGTATGAAGCTACTCATTTGTGCATATGACTGAGACATAGGCTTCTGGGAGATTCTTGTGGTACTGTGTGGACATGTCCAGTCTTTCATAGACCAAAACTTCGTGGGGAAAATGAGAGGGCTGTGTCTACATTTGACTCTCAAGCTTCTGAACTCATTAAACTAGGCTTTTTCCTGTAATCTGTTTGGAGATTTTATAAAGCAACTGCCAAGTAAGTCAGGGTCTAATGACTGGATTAGTAGCTATTCTAAATGAGATTTATATTGGTATGCTATACATGAAGTATCTACCCCCTTTGTCTACTCTAAAAACATCAGTAATTAGCTGGGTGTAGTGGAACACACCTTTAATCCCAGGAAGGCAGAGGCAGTGGATTGCTGTGAGTTCGAGGTCAGCCTGGTCCAGGTCAGCCAAGACTACACAGAGAAATCTTGTTTCAAGAAACCAAAAAAAACAAAACAAAGTAAGAATCAAAAATTTCATTGACATATTTATGCTAAAAATTTACACATTATAAGAAAATTATTTTATTATAAGCAGGTCATCAACTCTTGAAATATCTACCTATGAAGAAAAAAAATATATGTTTACATGTATGTATTATTGTAATCCTCTCACCAAAGAAATGGTTTAATAATCTGTTTATTTGAGTGCCAAATAAAAATCCTAGCTTCAACTAGTTTTCTTTGTTTTATAATGACTTTCATTCTTTTCCCTATTCATTTCTTTATTATATGTATATTATACACTACGCATTTAGTGTGGAGGGGGAAGCAGCAGCCTAAGTGATTATGCAAACCTTAAATATAACTACATGTTTGTGTGTGTTCATATGCTTTTTAAAAGAGCACGTCTGTGACAGGGAGTGACGGATAGCATTGTCAGGGGAAAAATTAAAGAGACACGATGTAATTATCCAAACTGGAATTAAGCCAATTAATAACCTGTGTGCTAACATTACCCTCAAAGTGCTAAAAATACCATCAGATACTTGAATGCCCTGTGTGGCCATGGTCAGCAAGCTTCACCTCATCCTGTCTCAGCACTGTGCCAGGGCATGTGTGCCCTGGCTTCTGATCAAGGGCTGTGCCTGAGAGGCACCAATGACATAGTCCAAGCTCAGGGGACTCTAAAGTAATAATGATGAGACTTACATTATTTCTAATAAAAATTTTAAATGCCTTTTATTCATTTGCTGTTCCTTTAACCTACCAGTTCATGCCAGGATAGCACTGTTGCTGAGAATGCAGACTTAGGCTCATATTGCCTGTGTTTAATCCCAGCTCTGTTTACAGCTCTGTAACTTAGCAAATTCCATGACCTCACTGTACTTGAGTCTTCTCTGCTATGAAGTGGAGGCACCAGGGTACCTAACTCATAGTATTGCTGTGACAGTAATTTATAATAGACTGCTAAATCCAAAGAAACTGTCCCAGAATATACTGGCTATCGTCTCTTTTGTGAGTCAGGAAGTAAGTGTTTCTTGAACTTGATTTTCTGAGATTTCATAGCCTTCAGATGACCTAACACCTTGTTAGTTTATATTTTAGAAATTTGGGGTTCTAAAGTTCATCAATCTCTGTTGCCAGCCCTATCTAATAGAAGTCTGCATCTTCCATCTTTGTTTTCTTACCTGGTTTTACGTCAGGCTTTGAAAAGAACACACTCAGTACATGCACAGATTATAATTTTGCTTTTCAACCTTCATATTAAGCCTTTCTTAATAACTGCCAAGTAGTTACAAGTCTGTGCTTTCCTTCTATTAATCTTTGCCATCCTCAACTGGGCCAGTAATATCACATATTACAGATGGGAAAACTGAGGCTCTGAACAAAGCTGTGTCTTGTGAAATGCTGTTAATGTTATAAAGCTGTTTGCAGCACAGCTTGTGCTCTTCATACACGTCTTTGTAAACACCTCCCATCCTGTCGTATACTTTGAAACCTGCTGGAGGATCCACCAATGTCAAAATCAATTCTGTCTCCCTCACCTCCAAAATGGCTGTGGACCTTGTGTTTCTGGCTAGTCACAGCAGCTGTTAGTAAAGAGGTCAGTGTGCAAATAAACTAAATCACTTTGGCTATAACTTCTTTCAGATGCCTTGCTCTTGAGTGGGTTCCAGGTGCCTGACATTTCTTTCGGTTTTCTTCTTTCACCCTAAGTAGCACCATCGTTACTGAAGCATGACTGACAGTTTTTGCTTTTATACACGTCATGATTCTTGTTTTAGGACAAGAGGCTTAATCTCTTCAGTAGCATCTGATGGCACTGTTCTTTTTATAAGCACCTCCTCCTTTTAAAACACGCACCCTCAATTTTCTGTTATCAAGAGAGAGCTCTGTACTAAGTGTGATCATGTGTCCCCAAAAAAGATGTAATCAAATTCATGAGCAAATAACACAATTGCCCCCTTTTATTTTGGTGGCTTGTTTTCAATTGAAATATATCAGAAAAGTTGCCCATAGCTAATCTTCCAGGTAGAAAAATCTCATTAGTAATTTAAAACTCTGTCATAACCTGAAAGACTCAATCTCTTTTCACCTACACGGTGCCCGTATTTTAGAAATGTGTCGTATGAAAAAGCCACATCTTCTTACATGGTGGCACGTAGCAGATAACATTCACCAAGGAGACTGTAAACTCTGGGTGATCAATCCACTGCCTGTGTTCACTTGAAAATGTAGCACAAGCTGTGCTGTGCTCAGATGGGACCCCATAATGTTACAAGCTCTGGTCTACTCTGAGAATGAACCAAGAACTTTAATCCCTTATGCTTAGCATTCATACTGAACCAATAAATTATTTTTCCTCCCATGTAGATGTTTGGGGGGTGGGGGCGAATAGAGGATTTTGCACTAATTCTTTAGATGGAGGAATCTTTCTATTCTGGAGGCAAGGGTGATTTTCATATCTGTTGAGCCAGAACCTTTTAGGAATTCTAGTGGTTCAGTGAAACAGCTTGCCAGGCTTCTAGAACTGTGGGTGCTATGTTAACACAGTTATTGCCTTTTTGTGATTTATTGCTCTCAGTTTCTGGGCCTCAGTTTTCTCCCTTGCTGATTTAGGGGTGGGAGAGGTTCATCTCTAGGTCTTTTTCCAGCTTTGTATTCTCAGGGTCTGCAAATCGCCTTCAGTGTCTGCCGTAGTCTGCTTTGCCAGCTCTGTTTGTCACAAAGATTAATCCATTTTAACTGTACCTTGGAGTGCACCCGGGAGAGGAGGATGGATGGATTGTTTTGCACCTATTATTGCCTCAGAACTTTTGCCTTTTTAGACAAGAATGTGCCGTGCCTAAAATCTGTTTGCCTGTCTGCCCACTGACTTTGTCTGTGCTGATCTCTTGCCATAGTGCCTCTTTCTCCAGCATCCATTTCCCTCCAAGATCTAGATTCGGCATCCGACTGTACCTGTCTTGTTCTCTGCAGCATCTGTCTGCTACACTCCTAGCCCATCGTTAATAAACTTTCAGACATGACACACAAACACCCAGTATGCTGACACCTGCTTACAAATATCTACGATTCATAAAACTAGGAGAGAAAACTGCATTTTTTTTTTAAAAAAAGACCTTTATCTAGTGCCATTTGTATCTGCACTTTTTGTTTAGTTGTAAGTTTTAATAGTTCCCCCTTTGAGGGTTTGTCAGTACGAGCAGTATTGCTTATCAGAACACACCAACAGTCTTTTTGTAATATTCGCTTTCCCCTCTGGTTCAGCCGAGCCTGCTGACAGATCATTCAAATTCAATTGTTTTATGTCTAAGCCGAACAGCTAATTAAAGTAGGGATGATTAACCTGACTGGCAGTGTCGCTCTCCCTCTCGCGCTCTCTCTCCCTCTCCCTTTCTCTTTCTCCCTCCCTCCTGTTCCAATCAGTCTTTTTCTCACACACTCTCTCTCCTTCTCGGTGTGTCTCTGTCTCTCCCTCTCTCTCCTCCCTCTCTCTTCCTCTCTCTCAGTCTCTCTCTCCCTCCCTCGTTTGCGCTCTCTCTCTCTCTCTCTCTCTCTGTCTCTTGCTCTACTGTTTTTTTTCCTCTCTCTCTCTCTCTCCTAAACGTGGTCTGCTTGCTGATGGCAGAATGGCACTCGGAGATTTGTGCATTGTGTCTGGTTTCCTACGGGCAGGCTGACCCAGAGCCTCCAGGGACTTATCAATAGACCACTCAGAAGAGACACAGACAGGAGAGAGGAGGAGGGGTGGGGGGGAGAGAGAGAGAATCAATATCAAGAATAGAAGGAGCTCCGAAGCCATTTTTTTTTTAAAGAAGTATCGGGACTTGGGAGAGGGTGACAAAGAAGGTTTTTCAAAGAGGCAGTGGAGGAGGTTCTAATAAATTTGGAAGGAAACAGTTCCCTGTCTTGGGAAAAGGAGAACTCCTGACTGATTAGCATTCACACCAGGTATGAGATGTTCTACCCCTTATCACTGTGTCGCAACCGAGGTGGAAAGGCTTTTTTTTTTTTTTTTTAAGGAGACTGAGGGAGCATGTATTTTGCTGTGTTTGTTGTTGGGGGGTAAGAGGGGTGGCGTGAGAAGCTGTGGGCATTTGTGTATGGGAGCAGGGAGAATGGAAGCAGTACCCGGGGGGTGGGAGAGAGTATGGAGTGTGTTACTGTCTTCCCTGTCTTTGTGCACCCCTGGGGGGTACCCAAGTTCATTTCTAGCAGGTGGATTTAGACAGGAGTTACTTAACGCTTGACCGCCAGTTTTGAAAAAAAAAAAAAAGAAAGAAAAAAGAAAGAAAAAGAAAAAACGCTGCTTCCTATGTCTGTTAAAAGGAAGCTCCAATTTCTCTCTCTTTCTCTCTCTCTCTCTCTCTCTCTCCCTCTCGCTCCCTCTCCCTCACTCCCTCTCTCTCCCTCTCCCCCATCTCTCTTCCCCTCTCTCTTCTTTTTTTCCTCTTCTAACCAGACAGCGGGAGGGTTCCTGGCTCCCAGCCAGCCCAAAAGCCTCTAAGTGTTTTGCACTTGTTTCAGGGAGTAGCTGCCCGGGGATTTTTCAGCATTTTCACTGGAGAACAAAGAGTTCTTTACAAAGAGGGGGGGGGGGTAATGTCTGATATATGTTTCTCTTTTTTTATTAGTTTTTTTTTTCCTAAAAAAGAAAGAGACAGGAACAGAACATTACTCTATAAAGACACAAAGACATTCAAAAGAAACCTAGTTATCTTTTCTCTCCATCACCCCTACATATATACATGAAAAATTAAAAGGAATGACTAATTAAGTTGGCTGTGTTGCTCTTTTCTCCTCTTCTAGTCTTTCTAAATTCAACTGTTCCTCTGCTCACTCTGCTGTTCTTTCCTACTTGCAGTAAAAGTTACTCAGGATGCATCTCCTCTTAGCATGTCTGTACCGTTTTTGTGTCCCTGAAATCTTGCAGAAGAAAGCGTAAGAGTCCATCAAATAATCAATTTAGCGGCAAGAACATCCTCTACTTTTGCCACTTGGGTAAAAAGTTAATTATGGAATTTGAGCTCCCAAAATACCAATGGGGTACAACAGCTCATTTGCTCTCCCAAGTTTTTGCATCCATCTGTTTAAAGAGCATCACTTGTGTCACTTGTCAGTTATAAAGAAAAGGTAGTAAGGAGTAAATGTTTATCTTTATATTTTGTTCCTATGACATAAATGACCAGCCCCCCAGAGAGATTATTTGTCCCATCTATGATATATTAGTTCAAGCAAAATATAGTCTAGACGGAGGTTTTTCAACAATTCTGATTGCCACATAGCTTTGTATTCTTTTTGATGTTTTGCCTATGCGTGTGTATTTCCACTCTAAATTTGTGTTTGTAGCAAACATTCCAGAATGCTTATCATTTTCATATTAATCCTCTAACAAAAGAAAAGAGGAATCAGGACGTGAAGTGTGTATGCAAAGTGTAGTAAACTGTTTTATTTTTTAATACATGCTGTACACTTTATATTTTTATACTAATATTCTTGAATTATAATCCCAGGGAAGTGCTTTCTTTCTGAAAGTTCTACTCTTAATGCGTTTACATTTAGAGTGTCATTTGGTAATCTTTTGAAGGTACGTAATGGACACTAAACTGAGCAAAGGGGAAGTAGCCACAGGCGCCACCACCAAAACCTGCAAACACAGCCCGGGCTGAGCACAAACTGCACACAACTGTGGCTCAGAAGGAAGCAACTACAGCAGTTGTTCACGAGTCAGAAACTCCTTCGCTCTTCCTCCCATTTATGGAAAAATAAAATGTATTCATTGTCCCTGAGGGTAGGCACTATAAGAAAAACTACAGGCATATGCATTTTCCCATATTTGTGAAATGTGTGTCTATCTGTGATTCTTGAGGGCACCGTGCTTATGGGGCAGAGGGCAACGCCTCACTAGTCAATGCTCCTGGCTGGGAAGTCTCAGTGCCTTGTGTTTGAAGTAACTTGATAACAAGGAGTCTTTTGGGGAACCCATCTATGTGTGTGCTCCTTCAGTAATGACCCTCAAATTAAACCTGGCACTGGGTGGCCAAGCTAGCACTTGACCTCACCCTCACAGGAGGATACTAGAAGTAGAGGAAGTTTGGGCAAATCCGATATTTCTAGGGTAGGTCACTTGTTACAGTTACATGTTTTCTTGAGGAAAATTCTTGAATTATACTCAGATGTCTATATTTTTGTAGAATTTGTAATGCTTTTAATAGTGCTTAAGGAGTGAACAATCCTAAAATGAAAGTCAGTCGTCAAAAATAAAAGAAACTAAGTCTTTAAAAAGTTTTAAATTGAAGGCAAAAGATTTTGTTGCTTGGGGTTTTTAGGGGTTTGTTGTTGCTGTTGTTGTTGTTGTTTTCCTGCACTTGATTCCCCCTACCCACACTTTGCTTGGCTTCTTCCTTCCTTCCTTCCTTCCTTCCTTCCTTCCTTCCTTCCTTCCTTCCTTCCTTCCTTCCTTTCTTTTCCTTTCTTTTTCTTTCTTTTCCCCTTTTGACCCCTTTTGTTGTTGCAGCTGTTGTGTATATGCAGCTGCATATTTTGGGTTGTGTGTGTCTCTCCTCTCCCGCCCTTCTTCGTTCACTCTCTCTAGCTTTTGATGTGACCAGAGTGTTTTTTGAGAGGGACAGAGGGAGGACTAGGACGGACGGGGCTCTTGCTGAGAGCAGCAGTGGCTCCCCTTGATCCAACTCAGGCAGCAACCATCAGCTAGCTGTGCTGTGAAAGTACAGTGAGAGGTGATAGCTGTCATTCTGGGATTCTTCGTAGATCTGACCTGAGAGTAACACATTCACAGTCGAGGAGAAAGGGGAAAAAATAGAGGAGGAGGAAAGAAAAGCTCTTTGAGCTGGAATACACTGGCCCTTTCTTCCTGGAGGCAATCCGCTCTGGTTCTTGGCGACGCGTCCTGCACTATCAGATATCATATGACTTTTTATTTAGATTTCTTTCTGGAGAATGGCCTGTTAGAACTCTGTTTGTTTTCTTTTATTTAATTTCCTTCTCCGTTCACCCGCTAGTTTTGTGTATCTGCGTGTCAGAGTGTGTGCACGCATGCATATGTGTGTGCAATTTTTATCCTTGTTTTTGTTCTGTTGATCTGATGCTTTATTTAAGGACAAAGCTTTAATTATTTCAGTGTAGTGGTTTAATCATTTGCCAAAAAGAAAACCTCATTCCAGGCTTTTTTGGGGGGTCCATTTTTAAACACATCCACTAACACAGGAGGCTGCAGCTCCTAATGCCTGCTGGTCAGACCTTGGCCTACTCCCTCACCTTCATTTACCCCTCCTCCTCAGCAGCCTGCACAGCAGTGTAAGTTAGGAAACACCTGTGCAGAGTTCCGAGGGAAATAAAAGTAGAGGCAACTTCTTCAAATCTGCACTCCTGGTTTCACTTTAATAAACTTTTTTTTTCAATCCTTGATTTTTTTTTTTTTTTTTGGCACCCTCTGCTGAGCTTGAAAACATCAGAGACAGTTAAGAATATGTCTGTGGAGCTTTTGTGAGGCCAGCTGAGCACCACTGGAAAGTGGAGCAGGAGTTGCAACCCATTCAGAGACTTAAGAATTAAGTAAGAGGTTTAAATAAGGTCTTTGAGATCTGTGGGCTGTTCGTTCCGAGTGTGGTGATAGGTGGTAAATGGGATATTTAGGGTGTTCAAGGCAGAGAAAGAGAAATTCTCAAACAAGAGAGAGACAGGCATTTTTGATGCAATTGGTGTTTTTAAACCTTAACTCCATCAAAATTTTATTTTATATATCTCAAAATTTAACTGACCAATGTGTGATCAACTACCTTTCCACACTTGCTATGAAAAGCAATTATACTGACAATTATTGCTGGATTTACTCTAAAATTTGGCCTATTTCTTTTTTAGTTTTGAAGAGTTCATATTTTAGCTAGAAAAAAAAAGCCTAACTTCTCTCGATATGCAAAGGTTATCTATTCATTCATTATTCTTGCCATACAGAACATACTGGATCCTGATTGTGTGTGTGTGTTTTTGTGTTACAACACACAAGACTGCCTTAAAGATTCAGGTGACCGCTATATGCTTAAGATCTGTAGTTTCTGGTTTCTTGTTACTTGCTCTGAAATTATTTTTCATGAACCTTTAATGTGCAATGTCTTTTTATAAGCAATGGTGAATTCTGTTGAAACTTGAAGAAAAATTTATTCCACCCCTTTAAGCGTACCCAAAAGGGAAGGGAAAACTATTCTCCTTCGGCTCAAAAAAAAAAAAAAAAAAAAAAAAATTTTTTTTTTTTTTTGAAACCTTTTTCCCCAACAGAAAACTCCAAAACAGCTCTGTCTTAGAACGTTAAACTTGGCATGGGTAAGAAATATGAGTTTTGCTTTGTTTGAGGAAATTTGTTTTTGAGAAAACAATGTTATAAATATTTTTAAATTGCCTGCTGAGCATGCGCTGTCTCTGACTTTATTCATAGTTTTAAATACACACCAATGCAATCTTCTGAATGGCCACAGGTAAGGCTGTCGGTTTGTGGGATTCTTCTGTGAGGCACCTTCAGTGAGTCTCCTCAGTTTTCCAGAAGGGAAAGGGGCAGGAGCTGAGCTCAGAGCTGGATGCCCTTCTAACTATCATAGAGAAAGTGAATTGCCCACTCAGGCTTGCACACTGTACTTAGGGTAAGTACTATTCAACTTTTCTTTCCTGTACGAGTTGCCTGCCTTAACTTTCTGGCTTATTACTAGCAGAGTAAACGGAGAAAAAAAAAATTAACTCAAGGAGGAATTTGACTGAAACAGAAGATTTGCAGATTTTTAAGGGCATCTATTGTGCATAAATTTAGGGATACATGAATTTGCCAGTAACATTCTAGCAGCTCAGTGCTTACAGAGCAGAGATGTGCTAGTCTGAACATGTCTGATCTCATCTGGAATCGAAAGCTAAATCTAGGTGGGCCTGTAATAATACCAGAAAAGGAACACATGTATCTTTTGTGCAGGCTTTTTTTTTTTTAACCAGCCTTCCAAAGGCAAATGACAAAAGAAGTGGATTCTCTTTTTGCTTAGTTGGCCCTGTAGCTTCCTCCTGCAGACACATACTCAGGTGTTATTGGTTTGTCGTCATTGATGCTGAATTGCAGTCTCTCCACTGTGATGGACACACTTCTCATTTTCCAGAAAGCTTTATCTCCGTAACTCGGTTCGATGTTGCCTCATGTAGCCATCTCTCTCAGGTCTGCAATGTCCCTCTCAAGCTTTGCAATTCTGATTGATTCTTTCTGTTTGTTATAGTTATGGTGAAGATATTTTTTTAATTTGGGGGACCTTTGTAACTATTCGGACAAGTTATCCTCTAAGATAAAATTTCTCATACTTAATTTGTGACTCAGAAGTGAACTTGTCTTGAAAAGATTTGTAAAATATCTAATTAACCATTTGAGTTTTGTTGTTGTTTTGTTTTTATATTTTTGTTTTATGAATTAAAAATATTATAATAAATGTAAATGATTGGTTTTTAACAAAGTACACATAAAGCTTTTCTTTATGTGCTTTAAGATCAAATTTTAAAATTCTGTGTGTTAGAAAGAAATACTAAGAAGCCTATAGGTAGCCTACTGATATTTTCAATACCCAGTTTGAAGTAATTCAGAATTTTAATTCTCATTCGACATGTTTCCTTTCATTGCCAATCATTATTACTTTATGTAGGGGTGTGTGTGTGTGTGTGTGTGTGTGTGTGTGTGTGTGTGTGTTTATCCAGGTATATATAAACATATATGAATGTATACTTGCACATACAGCAAAAGATACATGAAGCCACTTAACATTTACATTAATTCTGTTTTTACATAAAAGAACTAGTAAACTTTTGTTATTTATCATTTTTCTGTAATTTAAAAATCTAATAAACTGTTGGCTCTCTCTGTGTGATATGCTTACAAGCATCTATTTATATTCCCATGAATTACCTTATTCCATAGTTCTTACACACTCCTGCATTTCATGCACCTGCATTAATGCTGAAGTTTAATCAGAGACCGCTTGCTGTGTTCTGTTAGTGTGTTAACAAGTGTTTTTTTTGTTTTGTTTTTTATTTTTATTTTTTATCCCTTTCTAATCTAGTAGACTATGTTTCCATATGTCATGGTATTATGAGGAAGAAACTTCTAAACCTGTGATCTAGAAAGCTTTCAAGGAAACAGGAGATCTAAACTTTACCTTGCCCCTCCTGGGTCTGTTTGTCCATGCTACACCATCACAACCCTGAAAAAAAAATAGCAATAAGAAGTATGACATAATAATTTTTCTGATCATAAAACTAGAAACTTCCAAAGAAAATTGTGGCATATGTAGGAAAATGCCAAGACCTTCTCCAATAAAATCAGCTGTTTTATGCTTTTTTTTTTTTGTCCTTTTGAATTTTGTTTGTGACTTTTTTGGCTTGCTGAAGCATTTCCCTATAATCTTAGGAAGCCATAGCAAATTCCCAATGCCACAGCTACACTGTGCAGCCAAGGAGAACCCAGAGAGCTGATCCTGGAAGCTGTAGCCTTTCTCAGCAATCATACAAGGTAGGAGGAGTAAAAAGGCTACCCTTTTCTTTGCATTTTCCGAGTTTATTCAACCTGCCAGGGATAGAGATTTTCTTCATGCATCTTTTCTTCACCTACCTAAGGCTTTTTCTTCAATGCCAGTGACTTTCTGTTGCTTCCGAGAAATGGTTCATATGGCAAAGCATCCCATATTTGTTTTATATTGAAACATGGCAAGCTTTGAAAACTAGGAAGGACAAAGGGAAGGGGTCTTAGGGCATCAGCGAAATATCCAAAAGAGCATTTGATTCACAGCTTGTTTTAGAAGGTCCTGTCTCTGATTTATCTCTTCTGTCCAGGGCTTCCAAGTGTTAAAGTAATGAAGAGGATAACTACAGGGTACAAACTGTGATCTAACTGATGCAGTAGATGGAGCTCTTCCCCCTAAGTCTGTATTTAAATTAACGTCCCACTGCAGTTTGTGGGACTCTCTGTTGTAAGGTGTGCCATGATACACACATAAAATGAAAGCCAGTATAGCTGGAGGAAGAGATTTCCTGGCACTTTTTAAAGACAGAAATCATTTTTCAGAAACAAAACTGCAGGGGAGCAGTAAGGATAGCGTGGGAAGTGAAGTTTACCTATCTAAATTTCTCCCTGTGGTTCTTGATAATCCTAAGTGCGAAGTGAAAGCCGAACAGTTTTTATACTAGGGACTGGTACTAGAAACCTAGAAAAATATATAGCATGTACAGGGTTTCACTGTGTTCATGGCAAGCCTTTCAAGCTATTTGAACAGTACCGCTCTCCTTTCATTTGACTCCGCAAAGGAATCTTAATGCTGTGATGCAATTGTTTCATCTAGTTAGTCTAGAGAATCTGGCTGAAATGCTACAAATTCTGAATTGTGACAGCATCGTGGATGGCAAGGCAGATTTGTAAGGTGCCTTTGTAGGAGCAAAAAAACCTTCAACAATGACTGAAAATAGACCTCTAGTGTCTGTTTTAATATAGAAAGAAATACTTGTTTATTTCTTTTTACACTAAACAAAATGAGTAATTGCCACAGCATTCTTGCCAGTTTGTATTATCTTCGGTACCAGTAATAAGTTTGGTCATTGTCCTTCTCTGGTGCCAGGAGGTGAAGTATCTGTATGCAAGATATAATAAATTATCTCCCTTGGTCTGATGTCTTCACACAGATTGGAGGTATTATTGAGTATCTCTTGTTAAATCTCGATAAGATCATTTGGCCAAAATAGAACTGCATTGGCCCTACTACCAAAAGAAATAGCAGTTTTAAAAGACTTGGATTTCCTTTTCGCACCACGTGTCTGAGTTTGATACAGTCCAGGAAAATAGAGAGGATGAGACAAAATTATTCCTAAGCAGCCGCCGTAGGCCAAACACTGAAACAGTGCCAACCCGGACCAATCAGGCGGGCTGCTCAGAAGATGTGTGCTTTGCTGAGCACTTCTGTGAAGAGGAGAGGGAGGAGGCCCTTAAAACTGCATTCAGATGAACGAGTCTTCACTAATTTCAGCAAAGTCCATGGTAGCGAATTCAGCCACTTTTTGCCTCTGTAAAGTAGAACATGGGAGTTTCCCTGGCCAGCTGAGACCCCCTTGGTGTTGTGCTCCCACATCTTCTGAACAAAAGTATCTTTCTCAGTTTAAACAAGTGAAAAACTTCTCACAGAGAGCAAAGAATAAAATTAATGGAAACTCAAAATCAATTCCAAACCCATTTCTGGCATGATGAGAATAACATTTGTGCTGTGTTTAAAGCAGTTTAACACAAGAAAATGATAAAATGATCAATAGACTTAAAGCCAAAAATAACCAGGAGAGAACAATCTGCAATCCATTCCCAGTCCTGAAACTCTACACTTTAGATTAAACATGAAAATAAATGAATATATCTTTTATAAAGTGGCACTGTGAGCCTTATAACATAAACAGCAATGATGAGATACCAGCTAACAAGTGTACTATTTAAGCTGTGTTTTTAGAGTTTAGGATAAACATTTCTGAAGCTAAACTGTTGTGCATTTATTTGTATGTATGCACATACCATGACCATAAAAAGAACAAAAGTTAAAAGATATGTGCATTGCCTGTGAAGTACATTCTCACTCTATAATCTTCATACTATAAGAGCAAAAAAAAAAAAATCAGGCTTTGAGTAAAGCAAAAGAACATTTTAGGCTATATCAGAAAGTCAGTGAATGGTCAGTGTGCATCAGACTTAGTATTTCTTTTAAAGATACTTAGATCTTCCTTAATTCGTTAAAGTCAATGCATTCATAGATACATATTATACATATTTTATATCTATTGCTTTAATAGATTACTCTGAAGGACTAAGTTAACATTAATAAACGTTGAACCTGTGGATTCAAGGTCAATGAAATGCCACTATCCGAACTTAAAAAAATTCTCTTTAGTCTTAAGATTTTGCTCCCAATTAACAATCTTTTATCACTATATCAGAGTCATTTGACTGGCAGGATATTTCTTGATCATGTAAAATGACATATCTAGTTGAAACCTAACTGAAGAAATTAAAGACAACAAAGTTCAGACACACTGAATATGTTGAACTAAGGTGCAGCGGGAATGATGATAATTCTAACAAGCACCATGACAAATGTAACGACAGCGAAGCATGTGTGATTACAATCAGTAAGAGTGAACTGAGTGAGCCAGGTCAGAAGAGAGACTGGAGAGTGTGATGGGGTGGGGACTAATGACTAGCTATTGGAGATGTTTAAAGCTTGTGGCTGGAATTAACAGATATGGAAAAGAAGAGTCAATCAATTTTTAAAGTGGATAGAGAGGCAGTATTTTTCCTATAGAGTATAATCAATGACCGAACTCAGCTCTTCCAGGGAATTACAGTAACATCATGAGCTTCGCTTGTCCAGCGAGATAATGGCTGTGGAAAGCCACTGTGCGCGTATGCTTAAAGAGCTATAGGAGTGTGACTGCCACAACAAGTTGCTGAGCTCTTGCTTGAAGGCGACAAGCTCGGTTTTAAATGACCACAAAGCAAATATTATCATTAGAGAGTCAGAATCATCACGTCTCAAAGAACGAAGGGACCTAAGGCATCTCAGTGAAAGAATGTTGGACTATCTATACCATGTAAATTTAATTCCTATTTACATACATACACACATATATAACATGTATGTATGTTATGTATGTATAGAGAGAAAGAGGCATAGTGTAACTGATATGTGTGTGTGTGTGTGTATGTGTATGTGTGTGTGTGTGTGTATGTATGTATGTATACACATGGTAGGGTGTGTAGGGGTATGGTTTGTATTTGGAAAACAAATTTTTAATGGAAAAGCTTGAAACAGACAAAGTAAAGCTGCACACATATATTAGGACCAGTGGTGCTGCACACTGGTTCCTGGGACTCACAGGTTCTGAAGAAGCAAGTGGGTTCTACAGAGAATCAGGAGCCTAATAGAGTTGTATCTGGGATTGAGCCACTAACTTTTCCAATAAGGAAGATTTCACACAGCAGAGTGACAAGTTGTTCTTACAATGAGAAAGATAAATTGGGACATGAAGGAAAAGTTTCCTGACCACTGTGTACTCGTGCCCCAAACAGATCTGCAGAGCTAGGGAAGGATCAATATTCCCGAAGGAACTAAAGAAGAGATTAAAGGCACCAAGCCTTCCAGGTCCCTATCTTGGTGCCAGTAACCTCACCTTAAACAGGGCAGGGGCGGGGCTGTGTGGTGAGGGTACCTCTGTGTTCTGGAAGATGATGGAATATGGAAGAGTCCTAGGGGCTCTCTGGAGCTTACACTACTCCCCTGCTCCCCCCCCCCAAAAAAAAAAAAAAAAAAAAAAAAAAGAAAAGAAGGAGAAGATGAAAAGGAGAGAGAAGGGAGGAAAGAAGTACAAAGTCACAACTTTCTTTTCAAAAGAAGTCGACCTTCCTCCCTAGGAATTTGCTTAAGACTCCTGCATTTGAATATCAGTCGGAGTTCTAATCAGGCAGTGCTGACTCACTGAGCTGACAGACACATACTAGAGCTGGACTCCTCCTTGTCTCCTAAACATGCTCCATATTTTCTCATCCCTTTCTCCTCAGAATCCCAAATAAGAGCAACTTCTCCCTCCTTGTTTATATGACACAATGTATATTTTACTGACCCTTGTCATCTTCTGTTTCACAGATAAGTTCCTAGTTCCTAGTGTGTAAAGTAGACAATTCTATATAATTTAGGGCAATATACATAATTTTATTGGGCCTCATTTTCCATATTTGTAAACAGGAAAAGAGTGACCACCTTGCCTGGATATTAGAAAGGTTTTAGGAAATGTCATCTCTAAAGTGTTTAGCCTCACAAATAGTCCATGATTACTACTCAATATCAATTTCATTACTACTGTCACTAATGCTGTCCTAATTCTAGGGGTTTCTAACAAAACCTATGTCTAGGTTTTTCCCTATTAATATAATCCTTAAAATCATAAGTTGAGTTCAGTATCTTATTGGTCAATTACAGAATGATTTTAGAATAATAGAATCTGGTTTAAAATGTATAGAATCTCCTTACACAAACCCGAATTGTGCCTGTTCCTTCCTCACAAACCTTAAATTATCTCCTAGAGGTTTAGTACAGTGGTGATCATGGCCAGTTCCAGCTTCAAGTACACCATAAAAGATGTGAGTGTGGCTCGCTGTGGAGTCTTAGTGTCATGTCATCTCTCAGGTTCCCCACGGGCCTTTGGCCACTTAGGACGGCTCTTTGCAGCATCCCCAAAGTGTCGACTTGTATTCCTGGTTTATGTGATTAATGAGCTTCTTACAGCTCTGTCTGTAACTTGAACTAGAAACTTTCGCTTTGGAGAGCAGGTCAAGATCTCAAATTCCAGTTTGGTTGCATCTGTTATAAGCCAATTGTGTATTCATTACATTTATAGATTCCCTCTTCAGCCATATACTTTTACAGCCATTGAGAGCACCTGACTCCGTGCCGAATGTCCCCAGATTTTACTTTGGAGACCTGAAAATACAGCAGTGAGGCTTGGTGAAGGCTAGCTGTCATCTTTGGCATTTTCTTCCCTGAATGATCTAATTTCTGCTAAATTTGGTGAAGAGGAAAGTAGGGAAATTTTAATTGTCCAAAGTGTGGCATTGTAATTCTCTATTAATGAGATTTATGGTCAGTATAGTTTTTGTACACATTGTTGTTTTTCCAAAGATGTAATCACATATTTTGCAAGGGAAAAAAAACCACTAAAAACAGAAAAATGATTTTTTAAAATTGAAGCATATAAAGACAGAGTTAGAACTAACAGTAAATGCCAGGGTTCAGCTGTAGGAAGGGCAGCATCCAAGGGAAGCAAAGTACATATGGATATTGGTCCTTCAAGGTGCTGGTGAGAAAGCACAGTAGATAATGTGGGCATGCAATGATGGGCTGACAGCAGGGTATGCCAGGTCAGGAAAGCTGCCTTTTAATTCCCCATCACTCCACTTCTGTGGTATTTGTGAGGGAAACAGGGTCACATTTAGGAGAACTGGTAATTCACTGAAGGACTTTGCCTTTGCCAGAGTAATACTGTTGGCATCAAAAGAAAAAAGTTTTGCAGATTTCTGTATGTGCACTTGCTGTTACTGGTGTTCCTGGTGGGTGGCTGAATCATCCTGATGGCATTCAACAGGAACCAGCTGCTGAGAATATGAAAATGCATGCATTCATTCCTCTAGAGAGACAGGAGCATCTGCAAAGTCTTCCCATCTTGATAGTACAGATAATCCCAGGGCGCACTCTCTAGTAGCTTTTTGGTTTTTTTTAGTATTTTTTTTTCCCTGGAGACAGGGTTTCTCTGTGTAGCTTTGGCTGTCCTAGATATGCTTTGTAGACCAGGCTGGCCTCGAACACACAGAGATCCACCTGCTTCAGCTTCCCTGAGTGCTGGGATTACAGGCATGCACCACTGTGCCTGGCTTACTCTCCAGTAGTTTTAACTCTATTCATTTGCCCATCTTCTCTTCACCCTGAGTCCTAACTACAGCTATCTGGCATATGTGAGTCCTGAATCTACACCAGGATGCAGAGTCAAACAGTGAACATTTAGCCAAGAACTCAGGCTTTGCCTTGAACTGCAGCCTCAAGGGGAGAAAGTGGCATTCTATTCTCTTGGCCGGCCTGTCTGAAGATTCAGGCAAGGTCAGCCTTCTACTAGGTAAAGTCAGCTACTCTTCCAGTCGCACACCCTCACCAGAATACAGGCTCTTGAGCTTTCCTTTCTACTTATAAAACCTGTGAATCCTCTGTTTTCCTTGTGTACTTGTTGTTTTATTTTATTTTGTAATTATTGGTGGGGTTTAGCTTAGGTTTTGGTTTTGGTTTTGGTTTTGGTTTTTGAGCTAGTATCAACAATTGATGGAAAGGAAAGTGCAAAGAGAAGGTCTGCACTCTGTAACCTCCTAAGTCTTTCTCATCTCTAATATTTATGAATAATGTATTGAACTGATGGAAAAATGTTGAATACGTTCATTATGAATTATATTCATCAGTGTGATGCCTGGAATATAAAAGAGTTGTGGTGTAACTGCTTCCTTACAATACTTGCTCTGGTACAACAGAGCACTGTACCTTTCCTAGTCCACTGTGTGCCGTCCCCAAATGCATGCACTGCATGTCTGAGTAGTAACTGCAGAGGGGGTACCTGATGGGGTGACAGACAGCCAAGGTTCAGACGCATTCGGAGTAGGGTCTGAGCCCTGAAGGGAAGCAGCTGTGGAGAGGGATTGGTAGCGCAGGGTCCTCAGAAAGGAATCACTTTCACAGAGCAGACATTACTCCCGTGTGTCCTGATGTAGAGAGTGTTACATATGTGAATCAGGAAAGAGAGTCACAATCTTGATCTTGATTTTTTTTTTTCAAATTAGTATGAATAATGAATGTGTTGCCATTTCGAAATAAACAAGGAAGAACGGAAAATTCATAATTAAGTATTTATTAGGTGTAACACGAACATTCATTCTGTGCTTTTTCTCTACTGTTTTTACTTCATGGTTACGTTACGTTTAGGATTTATTTTTTTTAAAACTGTATTTCCTAAGCACTCACTGGATGTCATTAGTAGACACAGACCAGCAACATGTCAACAGGCAAGAAGCTGGGGTGTTTTTTAGGTAGACAGATAACCAACAGAAGAGATTACAGAGCGTTAACATAAGTTCACAATACCCTCATGAGGGTAGAGCCAACGTACACTATGTAAGGCCTGGGACTAGTCGGGCACAGCACAGTTGAGGACATTTCCGAGTTAAAGCAGTTTGGAGGAAAGGTAGAACATGAGCTCTAGCCTTTCCTGGACTCTCAGCACAACAGCCTACCTCAGAGAAACCTGTGCCTCCTCCTTTGTCACCTCAGAGCTCTGAGGAGAGGAGAGTCCAGTGCATCGCTGGAAACATTAACCTTACAGGGACCATTACCTCAAACAAAGTGTCCCCGCATTATTTATAATTATACATTTTAGAGAGTTCTTTCTTTCCTGTGGTCTCTTCAAAGCTAAAACTCATAATAACTCATAAAAGCAAGCATAAACTTAAGAACAAACACAATTACAATAGTTTATAAAATCTCAAAGAAGGAAAACGAAAGAGGGGGTGAGAAAAATAGTAAAACATACTTGCAGAAAAATTATATCGTCCAACGTTTGCATAAGGTCAGGAGAAATAATAATGGTGCTTTAACTGTAGAGTAGCATAACAGAGGAGCCAGAATGGTAGCATTTCCCTAGCCCTGACCTTTCTGTTCATTTGTCGAACAGAAAGCCGTCTGTCCTCATCTACCTCCCAGCAGTATGGCTAAGGCTAATGGTGCACACATATAGAAATGTACATATTATAGCTTTCTGTTTATTGCAGGGAAGAATCATTTTAAAATAAATGAATCAGGGCTTTGTTTATGTGTCTGTGGTGAAGGTCAGTCACTTTTTTTTAATATAAATTTTTAAGACTGCTTCTACTAATTACCAATTGCTAAAACACTTGAAAATGATGAGTGAGCCTCTCTCACCTCAACAAAACAGGTTTTTGAAAGTAGTCGTCAGTATAATGGTCCAAACATGTCTCACTAGACTAAAGAATCCTAGTGGCCTTGCTGAACATAGCATAAACTCATTAGGCAAAATAAAAGACAAGCTTTGTCACCAGATAGTTTTGAAAATCTTAAATTGGGGACATAGCCATTGATTTGGTACCAAAGTATAATTGTGGCTGTAGAAGTAAGCTAGTTGTGATAGGCTATACCCAGGCATAACATAGCCTTTGCCTTCTCGAACTTTCAGTAGCTGTGATTACCCACAAGAGACCTGCACAAGATTGTTGGGACCATTAACATTACCTCATGGAAAAAAGAAAGGAAAGGTTCACAAAACTGTACTCCTCCCCAGGGATTGATGGACAGTTGACAGTTCTGGGCACCCCATCCCTTGCTGAGAATGTATAGACAGTCAACAGTTGTTGGGAATGTGGCATTTTCTTCAGTGAAGTAGCCACTTCGAAGTTGCCCGTGCTTTTGTAAGTAACCCTAGTTACTTCATGTACCAAGCTAGACTTGAGTGAAATACAGTCTTTGGTTTGTCATTGATGCCCTTTCTGAGGTGAGTAGATATTTGATCATTTCACCAGGAAAAGTTCAGATAACATGTTTTATAGATGAGACAATGTCATCTATAGAAAGAACAGGAGTAGTCACCATTGCATACCAACATCTGTCAAAGTTGTGGGTATGTCTCAACAACCGTCAGGCTCGGTATATGTAAGGCCCCTAAATGGCTGGGAAAGAGGCTGTGTTCATCATACTCTGTACAGCAATTATTTGTTGATGTTGGTGTTGGTGCTTTAATCTTTTTCCCTTTCGGCTCCCCCTGGAATGATGACATGAGGAGGGCAGGTGAAGACAAATACATGTGATTTTGTTGCTGTTGTTGTCATGACTGCTACCCTCTAATAGCATGTCCTCTGGCCTCTTCCAAGCATCCAGGAAAGAGAAATTAACTTCCATGGAGAATGAAGTCATAGCTCCAACTTAGCATAAGCAGAGGAGAGTGCAGGGGTAGTAAGCATACTGTCAGTGAAACAAGTGAGTTTCTACTGGGCTGGGACCAAGTTCTCCTATTTCCTCAATTTTTTTCCAAACTGAAAAGAGCTATTGTGGTAACTCACCTGTGCTTCTGAACCTGTATGCACATGCCTAAGACCCACTCAAGGAAAGGACAGAAAGAAATCAGGACTTGCATCCAGGAAACCCAGCTCCCTTTTAGTAACTTTTGCCTGTTTTCATCTGTGTTTTCACAGAATGTGTTTCAGTTCCCTATCGTTGATGTCCTGGGCATCCTTAGGTCATGACAAAGTTGGGATTGGTGGGCACAACAGAAACAGCAGAGTCCAATGTATTCATAATCTATCAGATCTGTAAGCAGATGCCAGATTGCTCTAGTCTGGGTTGTATAATTCATCTGTGTTCTTATCCTGAGAAGACAGGGTTAACTGAGAGCCATAAGAACATTGGTACATGATTTTAAGTTTGAATCTTGGTGACAATAGGACTCGAATGTCTTGCTACAAAATGGTAACAAGAACCAGGGTCAGCTTTATGAGTGTCCAGCCTGTGCTAGTACTGCACAAGGCCCCAGCATGGAAGAGCTCCATATCAGCTTAATGCGTCACTGTGGCTGTCTTAAAATTCCTAATAATTTCTAATAAAAGGCCCCACATTTTTGCATTCAGCCCTGAGCACCACAAAATATGTAGCAGGTCCTGCCTGCCTAGAATTTATCTTTCTCTGGCATGCCAACTGAAGGTATCAGTCACATGTCTTCTCTTACTGAACATGATCACCTCTTTTGATTCCTCAGAAGCTTATTCTCCTGTTAAACTCTTTGAAGATTTCTCTCCAAGTTATGTGGTTCAAAGAACCCATCTTCCTTCCTCCAAACACCTTAAGGTGATTATAATCAAGGTGCTCTTATTTTATAATCAAAAACTCTGTAGTTCTCTTTGCCAAGTTGTTTGCTTTGTTTGTTTGTTTGTTTGTTTTTGAGGTTTGTGGTGTTTGGTTGTTTGCTTTGCTAAAGGCTAACACCTGGAGAAATATTTATATCATGGTAGAAAAGTGTTTGCCCTGTATTCCTATTAAAATAAGCACTGGTCATCAAACTAACTTAAAAACTGCATCTAGTATTCAGATTATCTTACCTGAAGTATTTCTTAGCCATCGTGTAATCAAATACATCAGTCTTATGAAAACAGGTTGATCTTCTAGTCCTGAAGTGAGAGCTTCAGCCCTCCCACTTCCATGCCACTGCTGGTTACATATCCTCTGCCAGCTTCATTGTCCCTTTGGCCTCAGCAAGTATTAAGCCCCTCATCGTTCGCACTAAAACAATAATAATGGTGTTATTAAGGGGGTTCTTTCCTTGGCCTAGTGAGAATAATTTTGCTGAGTGTGAGACATATCCAGTAATCTCTGCCTCTACCTTGGTATGTGTGAATTACATAACCATAAGGTCTGGAGCAGGCCCAGCCAGTTGCCTTTTCACAGTAACAGCCTTCTCAGAATAATCCAGGCCTCCTAACTTCCACTCAAGTATACTTTCCATTCCCCTGGGGAGGGAAAGGCAGGTTGTCCACATTCCTGAAACATAAAGTACACATGCCTGGCTCCTAACCAGTTTCCATAGCTGAGAGGAAAAGAAAGTAGTTATCAAAGCTAGGGGAGAGACCCTGAGACAAAAGAAACCCCCTAAACATTTCCATCATTAATAATGCTCAGCTCTGCTGGGCCATGTGCAGTAGTGCTGAACTAACACAAAGCTAGGAAGAGCTGCTTCTCCGTTCGGCCTGCCCCTTCCACATCACCCCTTTAGACAGTGGTCTCCTCTCTCTAGAAAAGGAAAGACAACAGGAGGGAGCAAACAGAAAGATACTGGGCTGGATAGATTTTTCTAGTTTAAGTTAAAAGAAACTGGGTTTACCCGCCCTTCCCTGAAGCTCGCAAGCTGTTTCACGATTGCTGGTGGCCTGGCTAAGAACGAGACAGCCAAGTCCACACTAGAGTCCAAAGGCAGAGCTGATAAACTGGCTTCCCTCGCTAGACCCAGAGAAGCCCCCACTGAGAAAGCAAAGACTGTTTCAGTCGTTTTTTGATCTTAACCACTCTGGTCACACTCTCCTTTGCCAGCAGAGCCCAGTGTCCCTGATTCCTTCCTTCAGTTTTCCTTGTCCCCAAATTGTCTCTATCCCTCCCCCAAGTTTGAATTCAAAACTTCCTTCCATGGCTGTAATTGTTGGAATTGGGGTGGTCAAAGCGTCAAGACATGAGCGGCTTAACCACAGGATGTGATGTCTGCATTTCAAAAGTGCTGCAAATTAAAATGTACTTCACTAACAAGGGTCATCACAGGCATCTTGCCTGCAGTGAGTGGTTATTCCTTCCGAGCCAAACAGGACTGCCTAGAATTAGCCATACCGCTCAGTGGGAGCAGATGTGCCCACCTCAGCCCATTTCAATTGTAGACACAGATAAGACGAGAACTCAGAGAAACAAACTTTTTCCCAGGAAGAGAGAAAGAGGAAATGTAGGTTTTTGTGGTAAATAATCAGCCTCGGGATGGTTGCTGAGGGTCTCTATGAAAAATAAGCCACAATACCACTTTTTGGTTTTACATGAAAATAAGTTTGTACTTTAGTGTGAGTTCCCTGGGGTAAGGCTATAAGAATAGTGCAGATAAGTTTAAAACCTAAATGCTTTGTCAAGACTCTGGCCTCCAGTGAACTGTGAGCATTTTACAGATCTGAAAAAGCAAAAAGCAGTCTTTTGTGGGGCGGAGGGGTCCTATTTGCATTTGAGACTGTGATGGCTCAGAGGGAATTTAGCTTTCTTCAGGGTCATCAACTTTAGCAGTAGAACTGAGTTTGGGGCCCTTGGACTCCTTAAACCACCTAGATTTTCGGAATCACAGGCACTGTTAACAGAGACCAGCCTTCCTTTCTAGTCTTTTCTCACCACTAGTTGTTGTTCCTGCAATTCCAGAGCAAATATTAGCATGAGAATTAAAGGGAGACTGTGATGCATTAGGAGAACATTAGCAACTATTGAAAAGACATTTTGACCTATTTCTGTAGTTATCAAAGTAATAGTATTTGTTGCCAGGAAATGCACCATTGGCAGCTGGGAGGTTGGACTGCACTTGCAGCCTGGTCTCAGGGGCCCTCCAGTTCCAGGAGGTGGTGATTCTAGTTAATAGAAGGGTGAACTTCAAACACATTTTAACCAAATCAAATTGTAGCAGGAAATATCGTGTTACTGATGTTCAGGCCGCCTCACAGCTGGTAACATCAGTCAGTAGATAGGCCCAAATTTTGACTTTTCAGCATTTTCAGATGAATTTCTGGCTGCCAGAGAGTTCCCCAGGCACACTGTTATGGAGGAATAGGAGATTTTTAACTAACATAAGAGCTAGGATAAATGAAAAATTTTGAATTCTTGTTAGACTTTTTTTTCCAGAATGTCAGATATTCAAATAATATGTAACCAAGCCAAACTTCAGGTGGTCGATAGGAAATCTAGAGCCAGGAGTTTAAAAAAAAAAAGTGTTTTGTTTTTTTCCATGACATGTTGGCAAATGATAAAAGCGATTCACTCCGCTAACCAGAGATGCTGGGCAGAATTCCCCCAACACTGATTTCATGCCATGAAAAGCACATGGAGTCTGGCCTGGCAAGGCACAGTGCGCAGCTCAGGCTTTGTGTCTATGGCTCATATTTGAATCCTAACATAGCCCTACTACTTTGTGGCCAAGGAAGGTCACCAAACCTGTGAACCTTAGGACTGCCTTAAGAGAGCCTTAGAAAATGGGCACCAGATCCACCATTCATTGTGTATGAGGGCCAAATAAAGTGAGCGGGAGATGTCCACATAAGAAAAGAGTGGCAGGTAGCTGCTGAAGTGTTCAAAGGTGATGGTAGTTATCTTCTTCCATTTTGATTTTTAAAGTTATTTTGTCCCAATAAAGCATATATTTTGCTATGATAAAAATACTGATGCCTACCCTAAAGACTGATCAGGTCAGTCTTGTGAGTGAATAGATCTAGCCACCTCATCTTAGCCACAGTTAGGCCTGGATTTCCCCTCAGTGATCTGTACTGGGTCCGTGCAGTCAGAATACAGAGGAAAGTACACTCAGACCCTTGAAAGCCCAACCCCACATTGCATCTAAGCATATAATTCCCGGGAGCCTCGTGTTTCTTGCATGTCCTATTCCGTGGAATTAGGAGACCTGTCAGGCACCTTTCTGTGGATTGTCTACTGCCTGGATTTTTCTTTTGTAGATTTTTTTCCATGTACCTGTGTCTCCATTTTCACAGAGACTAATTCTGATTTGGTTCGCCTACACTTTTGATGCCTTAAAAGCTTGCCATTGTGGGCAGATCATCTCAAATACTGTATTTGAGGGTAGAAAAAGAAAACTCTGCCCAAATGTAAGCACCATGGAATCAAAGAAACAGTTTTGTTTTGTTTTGTTTTTTCAATTGCATTCTTTGAGGATTCAGACAACCTTGAATTCTTTACAAAGCACATCAGTAATGCCATCCTCCCTTCTCTTCCACACGCACACAGGGGTAGGGGTGTACTCTTCAAGATGTAAAGAGACAAAATGTTCAAAAGGAATAAAAACTGAAAATTAGGGTTCTTCTATTAAAAAAAAAAAAGAACTAGAAGCCAGGACATCTGAATTCTGCTTCTTTCTCCCCTTCTTCTTTGGATCTCAGCCTGTTCCCCTCCCCAACCCCACGACATTACCTCCAGGGAACATGGAGTCCCAGTCATTCTCTTAGGGGAAATTTCATCTGTTACTGTTTTGAAAGACATTTTGATACCTGTACCAAGGGCACTTTACGTGGGCAAAGGATATGCCTCATTTGAAAAGATGAAGACCTGAATTATTCCTCCCATCACTCTTCAATGGGTAAAAGAATGAACTTTTCACACTAGTACAGGAAGAAAACGATGTCATTAGAATGCCAGCTTCTAACATGGTATTAATAATTGTATAAATATCTATACTTGATGGAGACACACTGGCCTTGGCTGGCCTTCAAGTGACTTTCACTTTCACATTTCTGCCTTTGGTAGACATTAACTATGAAACAGAGCACGATGAGAGGTTCTTTGGGTGAAGTTCTTATCACCTGTAGCCCACTTTGTAGATGGTTACTCAGCATAAAGCTTGATGTGATGCTTTCCTTTGTTGTTTGTTGATGTCTGCCAAGGGGCTGTTCCATAAGCGGAAGAGCTTACATCACAGTTCAAGTACTGATTTATATGTCACACTTGTCACTGATTGTTCCCTGTTCTATCCCACTGAACACTTGAATCTGTTTTATGCCTCATAAACATAGTTGTAGATACCGAGAACATATTATCAGAAGTACAAGGTAAGGGCTGGAGAGATAGCCCAGTGGTTAAGATCACTTGGTGCTCTTGAAGAAGACCCACGTTCAGACCCCAGCACCCACGCCAGACAGTTCACAACTGTCTATAACTCCAACTCCAGGAGATCAAAAGCCTCTGCAGACATGCGCAGACATGCACGCACATGCACACACACACACACACACACACTAACTAATTTTTATAAAAGTAAAAGATATATTGTGAATGTTGCAATTTGAATAAGTGAAATTAACAATGGCACGTGAATTTTGGGCAAGAAATTGCCTTTTAATAGCTCCATCAATGCCTACCAGAAGCCAGCCCACAAAGGTTGTATCTGTAAACTGTAAGAATTTTGTAATTTCCAATTTATGGCTTATGGATGCCATTTCTCCCCACTACCACATACTTCATTTCTGTATTGCCTTGGCTTAGCTATGTTGCTTAAACTAGTCTTTTTATTTTTTCTTTATTATTTTATTTTTTATATTAATTACAGATTATTCACTTTGTATCCCAGCTGTAGCCCCCTCCCCTCATTCCCTCCCAATCCCACCCTCCTTCCCTCACCTCCTCCCATGCCCCTCTCCAAGTCCACTGATAGGGGAGGTCCTCCTCCCCTTCCATCTGACCCTAGCCTATCAGGTCTCATCAGGACTGGATGCAAACTAGTCTTAAACACCTAGACTCATGCAGTTCTCCTGTTTCAGCCTGCTTAGTAGCTGGAACATTCTTCCCCACTCTTGATATTTCCACATTTCTACATTTTTAATTGAATGGCTGTTGATTTATTAATTAAAATAGCATAATAAAGCAGATACTTTTCTATTTCTTTTTATTAATATAGTTATGTTGCACTACCTCTTTACCTTTAGATGTTGTCTATCCCATAATGCAGAGATCCTAGGATTTTAACTTGAGCTCAGAAATCGTCTTGAATTATAATTTGGCTTCCTCCTCAGGGTTCATATAAGGCAGATGGAAAATTACTTTTTCTTGTTGGGATGAGGGGGTTTTCTCTTTTTCGTAGAACTGTTGACTATCTATATATAAAAACCTTTTAATTCCTAGAAAGAAAAAAAACACATCAGACTCAGCTCCAGATTGAGGAAGCTTTGGCATCCTCGTACAAATAGCTTTGTGCATCCTACAGTTCAGACTTACAGGTGAAGGTTTTATCCTTCCGGGCTTTTAGGATAGGTACAGACAATCTGTAATGCCAGCCATTAACTGTGACCTCAGTATAAATGAAGCAGATGATCTAAACGCAAAAGCTTCATCGTTCCTCTCCAGCCTGACTGAATTCCATCTGCACAAAGTGATCTGAAGCTGGTACCCTGGTATTGGGTCACAGGAAACGATACAGCAAAGAATTCCAAAACAGACACATTATTCTAGTTTGTCTTAGGTTCTTCCTCCACAAGCCTGTCTAACAGCAAGCGAGGAAAGCCAGTCTCTCCTCAGCTAGCATTCTGTTGAGTCATGTTTACTGTCCCCCCTCAAAAAGGTTCCAAAAGCAAATGCAAGAGGTTGCCGAATGCAGGGACATGTGGCGTACGCACTACCGAAGTGAGAGGCATAGCATGCACCTGCCTTGTGGCTGTGGCGGGCCATCTTGACTGCGCCATGCCACAAGTTAGCATTTTGGATGAGCAATTGCCATTCTGTTGTTTTCTTCTCAACACATGGTGTTCAAAAACAGTTAAAAGAAAACTGTACCCATTTGCTCATCCCAGAAATCTAAAATTTCAAAGACGCATGCCAAACTAATTTTCACATAATATTTTGCAAGCTTTTTCTTTGCACTGAGAAATGATACTTCACTTTTTGAACTCTTGGTGTCCTGGCCTGGGGTAAGTGGGTGCCATTTCTCTTTAAATGGCATTAAACATATCAAAGCAGGATTATATCTGTCACTGTCTTTTTTTTTTTTTCTAATGGAATCAAAATCCTTCAGGGAGTGTCCCAAATCCACATTAATGTCTTTGAGTGCTAATGTCTCCGCTGGGACTTTCACATTAGCAAAATACAAGTGTGTGGTTCCCCTGTGCTGTCTGTATTAGGAGACATCCCTGACTCGCCCTGGCCTTCAGCTAGCCTGTGCACTATGGTAGAAGATGAGTTCAATGTCTGGGTGCTGTTGATTCCTTTTTGGCCACTTGTCTTCCTTGTGCAGCTTGCCCAAAAAGCTTCTGTGAGTGCTGTTTCTAACATGGTTGAGTCTGTGCAGTGCCAGCCACGAATTTAATCAAAAAGGCTAAGCTTCATCTCCACCAGTCCCGTTCTTACCTCTGTTCTGATTGTGGGAAAATTGTGTAAATACCCACAGTATCGTAGGACACGGCAGCTGATATTTTTGTGATTGATATAAAGCTATTGGTCATGTATCCCTTTGATTGCTAGAGGGTAGCGCGCCTGTTTACTCCCTCTTTTTGTCTCTTTAGCAAAGCAATTGAAATAATATCTTTTTTTGGTCAACTCCTAATTGTCAAATGTCAGTACCCCAACCCCCAACATGGTGTCCTAAGTAGATAATAATTATAAAGTGTAGACTCTAACATGCTAAAACATAATAAATAGCTCATATTTTATGTTAAAATGGATCTTTTACATGCATTTAGCTATGTTTTAGAAATCTGTAGTATTTTTGTTGTTGTTGGGTTGTTTTGTTTTGTTTTTGTTTCTTGAGTCAGGGTTACCTTGCATAACCCAGACAGACCTTGAACTTACTGTATATCGTAGGATGGTATTGGGTTTACAGTAGTCCTCCTGCTTCAACCTCACAAATGACTGGCTCACAGGCATATAGCTCGGCACCCAGCCATGATGCTCCTTGGATAATTGTTTTCATATGTGATTGATAAAGGGCTGGATGGCTCTTTGAGACCAGCCTCCAACCCTTGTCCAGTTTCCTTCTTTTAGCCCACACAGGGCTCTGTTGTAGCCTGGAGCAGAACAACCATGGGGGTTGGAGCCCCAGGGAACAATATTGCGGCTGCTGGGAAGTGCTTTGTTTTTTCCTTGTTCTTGAGTTCTGAGCATTCTGAGAACTACACTCCTTTCTTTTCTTTCCACCCTTTTCTATCCTTTCCACTTTTTTCTTTTTTATTCTTTTGAGTTTTCTTTTTCTTTTCTTTTCCTTCCTTTCCTGCAAGGAACTAGATTAGGATACTTGAAACTGGCAGTGTTCATATGTTTGGAGAGGTTTGTGGGGAGAGGGCAATCGCTAAATGCCCAGCCTACCACTAGGCAGGGGATCTGAGATTATTTTAGATGACCACTCTCCAAAGGCCTTCACATGTGGTAGAAAACTCAGATATTTTTTTCTTTTCTATGCTTCGCAAAAGACAGGGTAGTAGGTGAAGAGAGAATGGCAGCTCTGGGTAGCGCCAGCTATATGTCCACCTGTAAATATTTTTGAGTTCCTGTTTACTGGTATTGATACCTGTTTACTGGTGTGGAGTTCAGAATTAACTGGGCCAGCACTGTTGTAGCATTGGCACAGGCTTTCTGGTACAGGCTTTGGAGAGTTGTGTGCCTCTTCTTTTTCTTTCTTTCTTTTTTTTTTTTTGTGCTTGTTTTTAATCGTTGATTGCATGATAACTTTGCACTGTCAGATAAATTATCTAATGGAATTGGAAAAACTACCTTTTAAACATGAGTCACTTGAATTTTCTACATTAATACTCAATTGGGTGAGTCTAACGTTAGTTTGTTCAAGCTAGCAGGTTTAAACGGTAAGATGTTATGCCACTGCACTAAATTAGCATTGTGAAGTAGATGCTCACTTAAAAGATCACCAGTAGTATTTGTATTTTTTTCCATCTTTGGATTTCCTCTCTACTAAAATTTGGCAAAGAGCATAAGCAGTATAGGTCAAATGTTGGTTTAAATATGAGTGCCATGAATTTTACCTTTTATATTTGTGGGTCTACTCAAAGCCCAGTCTCACTGCATGTGGTTTCTTTACCTGAAGAAAGGGAAGTGACCCTTTCTGCTCTGAAGGGTCTTTATGATGATTACATGAGGTGGCATGTATTGCCTGTGGCACCTGAAACATGGTAGATACTCTTTTGCTGTCCTATCCTTTCAGTTCTTGAGGGATGCTTGGGGAATGCAGTCATGCCTTTGATCTCAAGTTTACCACTAGCAATTTTTCTCATTAACTAGATTGAGTTAATGATACTCATTAGGTTTTAGCCACTGAACTTTTGTTTATCACAAGGAAGCCACTGTTCTCTGCCATATATTACAGTATAGCTGAAAGCAAGCTGACTTGGAGATTGGCTACAGAAACTGGCTACAGCTAGATTCCTGCTTTATCCCCAGTGTTGTTCTCACCTTGACCTATATTCCCAGGGTTAAAGAGTAGCAAAGCAGCAAGTCCCAGAGAGCTCTGCTCTGGAGTTCCTGAGGGTGGATCAGGGATAGGTTCTGAGGCACATCCAAATACACGGAACAGCTGAGAACAGTGGCTTATCCTTTAGGTTTGAGGTACCAGAGACTTCCCAGATTATTTCCAGTGTCAGAGTCAATTACAAACACAGTTTAAACCTTCTCTCATGAATCAAAAGTAATGATCATGACCAGTATTAACCATTAGAAATTCTCTATAGATATTTGAGGTAGTTGTAGTGCAGATATAAAACAAGTATATTATAAAACCTGATTAGCAAAACAAAAGCTGCCTAATTGTGTGTTTTTGCTCTCATAATACTTGCACAAGTTGGGGCTCAACAAATGTTTGTTGAATGAACAAATTTATTTAGTCAGCAGCTCCTGGCCATGATAGTGACAGTTATAACTCAGTTTCTAATGTTTACTGCCCAGGACATATTTTATACATACATATCTGTATCCACATAACTCTTCCTCTCTACATGTTCGTGTGTGTGTTTATGTATACTGTTCAAATAAAAGGCCTTGGGCAATGCAAGATATTGTTTAAATATGAGGCCATAAGAGATTCAATTCAGCCAGATCTCTGATAACTTCAAGTCTATCTTTGAATGCATTGTTCCTGAGATTGCCAGCTGCGTAATTACGTATCTGACCATTGGCAAGTCCTCAGTTTCCTCATTGCAAAATGACTAAATGATCACGACATTTGGCATCCCTTTCAACTCTAGAATTCCATCCATGGTCTACAGTGAGCAATGGCATGTGCTTCTGAAAAGTGTGCTGTTGTTGAACTCAGCGCAAAGACTTCTTTACCGTAAGAGTCACAAATGGACACCTTCACTAAGAGACCGGGAACTTATACTGGTTATATGGGTGTGTGTGTGTGTGTGTGTGTGTGTGTGTGTGTGTGTGTGTGTGTG
>NW_026596064.1:21795020-21839591 GCF_907164565.1 Psammomys obesus
GTGTGTGTGTGTGTGTGTGTGTGTGTGTGTGTGTGTGTGTGTGTGTGGAGAGAGACAGCGTGAAAGAGAGAGAGAATGTGTGTGACTGGATGTGTATGAGTATATTTGTGCATAAGCAGTGTACACGTTTATAAATCTGGGTCCGTTGCCTTTTTTGATTTCTCTCCACCTTATTTTTAGACTTCCAGTAAACCTAGAAGTAATCCATTAGGCTAGGCTGGCTGGACAGTGAGCTCCAGGGATCCAGCAAGCATTACCTTTTCAGCTCTGGGTTAGAGATGTGCAGACACACAGCTGTTGCATGGGTGTAGAGGATCTGAACTCAGGTGCTCATGTGTGAACAGCACATTACTGACTGAGCCATACCCCAGATGCAGGCACTTGCTTGTGCGTGAGGGTGGGCTACATAGGTGTGTGCACTGCATGCATATTATAGCCAGGAGCACTCACTTGTGCTTGTATATGTTGAGCTCAGAGGTTTCCATATGTCCTCCTCCATTGTGCTTCACTTTATTTTCTATTATTTATTTACTTATCTATTTACCTATCTATATATCTGTTTATTTATTTACTTGGGTCGCACCTGTGCCAAGGTGTGAGAGTGGAGGTCAGGAGATAAACTTCTGACAGTCTATTGTCTCCTTCCACCGTGTGGGTCTTGGGGATCAAACTCCGGTCAAGAGACTCAGAAACAGATGTCATCTCTCTGAGAGCCATCTCTGGTAAATTCCACCTAATTTTTTAGAAAAGGTCCCTTGAAATTTTGGCTTGATTAGCTACCCAGAAACCCTCTAGAATCCACCTTGTCAGTCTACAGGTGCAGGCCTGAGGATGTAAGTGTGTGCCACAAAAAAAGAGACTGAAACTTAACGAAGGTCCTTGCTCTGGGCTGCACTGGGACAGTGATTCTTTGGTAGAAATGAGGTTGTCAGTCCCCATCTAGCTTCCGGACTCAAAAGGTGTGCTGGATGCTGATGACAGTGGGTAGCAGGCACCTCACCATGTCCAGAGTTATTCCTTTCTGGTGGTTTTCCTTTTTTCTTTTGATGCCTATATATTTAATGCTGCATCTGATAGAGCCTGATTGTCTCCATCATGAAAAGGTTTTATGTCATTAATATGCTGATTTGGTTCATGAAATAGAGAGTAAACTGCCAGTGTGGTTCAGTGCTGGGGTTGCTCCTTTTTCTCTCCTTTTCACAAGGAGAAAAAGACTCTAAAATGTGCATTTTGGATTATCTTTTTCTCCTTTTACATTTGAATTTGAAAATCCTCCTTAAAGGAACAACTCTGAAAGTTTCCATTTCAACACCTGCCTTTGGGTGTATGCACTTTGGATGTATGTTCTCCCCATGCTAAATGGCTTTATGGCTTTGGGCACCTCTCCCTCTTAGCTGTCACGAGTATGCTGTGTCCTGGCCTTCCCTCAGAGTCACTTTGGCATCCAAAGGATAGTGATTGCCCTAGATGGTGCGTTTTGGTATCCAAATAAGCACTCTGCCTCTATTGCCTTCCCTCTCTCCCAGCTGCTCCCCAACATAGCTGAGGAAGAGTCTTAACATTTAAATTTTTTATGATAAAATTCCGTAAACACCCAAGACTGGATTCTGAAGAATTCTGAGGGGGAAGACTCAGAAAACACACCCAGTCTCATTTTGGAGACCACTGTACGGTGTAAATGCACAGCCCCGGGGCAAGCCAGTCTCCCACCTGTGAATGGAAAAGAAACAGAGGTGTTGCCTCCTCTGCGTCAGGACCTCCTCCTCCCTGGGCTACAGTGCAGTCCTGCTCTTGCTTAATTAATCCATTAAGGTCTATCTTAACCCTACTCAGTAATGATCTAGGGGCTCACCGGAGCCATCCAGAAGGGGGGAAATTAGATGGATAATGATTTTTGTGCTGATGATGTGTTCTGTCTTTTTATATAGTTGATCCCATGAGGAACATATTTCTTTGGTGTATTCCTGATGATGTTCTCAAGACAGATATATTACGGAGGAACAAATCAGGCTACTAGATATTGCTAGTGTCTAATTCTTCATGTGTAAATTCAGTGTTTTAAAAATCAAAGCTTTGTAAGAAATATTTTATCAATGCAAGGGTAAGCCAGGTGGCAACCTAAATTTTAGAAATTTCATTTCAGTATTATTTTTGCTGCACTCAGGTGATATAATGGAATATTTATGTTAGCCACCTTCTTCTGATTGCTCCCTCCCACACCAGTCAGTAAACTGTTTAAGAGGACTCCTCCTCAATCCAACTCAACAAGTGTTTACTGATACCTGAAGTGTGCATAACAGTTGACAATTCTGAAAAATCAGGAGGCTCAAAATGGCTTTATACAGCTTAAAGTATTAAACAGGACAGCTTGTTGTTTGTTTTAAACAGTAAGTTGAAATCAAGACTAAAGTTGCCGGTCAATGATTGAATGATACTGAGGGCCCGCTGTATGTTTTCTACCTCCATTAACTTATAAGCAACTGCAGTATACATTTAAAATGCACGGTATATTTTGTAAACGCTGCATAGAAAGGCAGATGGAGTAGTTCTTACCTTGATTTAGAGAGCTGGCAGTAATCATGGAAATCTGTATACACAAGTGCAGTTTGAGTTATAATTTGAATGAAGGGAAGATATTCTTCAGTACATGAGGGATTATTCCAGAAACATAGGCTCATGTGAGAAAAGTTCAGTGGTGGAGAGAGAAGACTCCTACAGGGAGAAGCCACAAGGCAGCTGTAATTTACTTATTAGATTAAAGTGGACCCAGGTATCACCAGTTGGTGACAGGTTAGAAGCACAAACAAGCTTATAAGGGACTGTAGTGCATGGAGCTGAAGTAAAATCCACTGGAAGACTGACGGCAGAATGCCAATACCATGGAAAATATGTTTAGGGTGAGGAGACAATTTTTACATCCTAGATAGAGTGTTATCAGAGCCAGCCAAGGATAACAGTGGAAGGGTATGTTGTAGTTAAGCTCACTATAAGAAATTTCTAGATTTGATAGCTGACTATATAGAAGTAATGTCTTTTAAAATTTGAATCTTTAGCAAAAGATTGGGCCATTGGATGTGACATGGACTATGGTTATACATAATGTAACTAGCAGTTTAATTTAAAAATGAAGACAGAATGATTCTTATTATGTAGAAATTGAGGTGCTAGCAGAACAGCTGTTCTGAAAAGTAGGCTTTAACCAAGTTAACTTAGTTCATCTACCTAGGCTGTGAGAAAAGATGAAGTAAAATGAATCTTTTGAATGTATAAATCTAAAAAGAGATACCCATGGTCCTAAAATGGTGCTGTGAGTGACAAGCATGCTCAGGAAATATTAAAGGGGATATCAGAGGAATCGTTGAAAGATTTGAGCTAAGAGTTTTAAACTGCAAAAGCCAAAGACAGAGAAAGAAGCCATTTAAAGCTTTTTCAGAAGAAAAGGTGAAGAAAAAGAACAGGAGAAAGATGAAGAAAGGAAGGAGGGAAGCAAGGGAGGGAGGGAGGAGGGGAAAGGGAAAGGGAAGGATGGAAGGAAGGGGGAGAGAGGGCAGACAAACCAAGAAGCTGGTAAGAACCTTACAGGATCAACTCATCTACCACTCAAAGTGTATTTGGGAGAAAAAAAGGAAGCCTACAGAGGAGCAGAAGGAGCTTGGTCTAAGAAAGTAGAGCAACTTACAGAGAAGCCAGGATAAAAGGTGGAGCCTTTGATCAGAGCTAAATGCCTCTTCCACTGTGCCTCCCTGCCTCAGTAAAAAAAAAAAAAAAAAAAAAAACCTTCCAGAAAACACCTGCACACATCACAACTAAAGCAAAGGACTGAATCTATGTAGAAGAAGCTAACACTATCTAGTAGAAATGTTTCTGCCTCCTCTGGTCTCTTTAATGAGGCATTTGCCATGCTTGTAGCTATGATTACTTGTCTCTCTGTGCATCTTTTCCTCTCCTGCATCCATTGCTGAGAGCCAGGGAGAAATATTAAAATCCCTGCCACTGTGGGCAGGATGATTAGCAGCATAGTAAATGGTTTCAAGTAAGTCAGAGATTCCTTTATTACTTGCCACTGTCCGAAGCATACGCGTAAGAGAGCACTCACAAACACAGCTATGTAGTTTTGCAACTGTTTTCAGCTTAATGGCAAGAAAAACACAAGAGTGCCCGTTGAATAAAAATAATCTTAAGTGAGTCTAGGCTTAGTGGATTTAAAAGGAGAAGGAATGAAACTGGAGACTCCCTCACTATAATCAAAACTGAGAAACTGGTTTGCTTTGGACCTTGACTGCCTTTCTTCAGCACCACAATGCAAGGATTTGGCCAATCTGTGGTCTAGAAAATGTGCCATGCTTTGCTTGCTAACTATCATTAAATTGGTCCCTTTGTTTCAGGAAGACCTCCTAGGTTTGCCTAGTAAGAGCCATAAACTTGAGCCCATACTAACTGTAACTGTAAGATCTCGCAGGGGATGGGAGCGATGCCGTGCATTTGTGACATGTTGAAGGGGGCTCCCCTGCATAATGTGATCCATGTCTTTAGGAATAGAGCTTTGCTCCCATGTTAATACATTCTGGAAATTGCTCAAGAGGCAGCTTTGGCATTAGAATAGCAACTTTCAAAGCAGTGAACGTCAGCACTTCTATTTCTCCTTCTTCTTGGCGTGCATTACGTGAAGTTGGAAGGACTAATTGGCTAAATGAAGGGACTCAGTGTGGCAGAGTTGAAATCCTGGCATGTAAATGGAGAGGTGGGGAGAGACTTAGCATGCATATCTATATGGCCTCCCTTTGTGAATTATCATAATAGAAATGGTTCTGCCCCTTCTGTAGTCTCCCTGCGAGATGAGTTGGGGTGTGAAGTGCATGGCACAGAAATTCAGCATGCTTTGTATCTGTGATTACTTGTCTCTGTGAGCCTCGTTTCCACTCCTAAATTGCATGTTTACCTAAGGTTGCTGAATAATACATTGTTTTAAAAGATGTGTCCCTAAATTAAGGTTTTTAGATGACAATTAGAATATAGCTGCATACAGCTGACTGCTGTTCTTAAAAATCAGTAAATGTCACTTGCAAAAGCAAACAGAGAAATCTCGTACTTGTTTCATAGGAGGTTGGTTTGCATTCTGACCTCTTCCAAGCATTTGGAAAGCATGATCAATAAGGAGACCAGGCAGTTAATATGGCACTGACTCCCCGTGACAGCAGTCAATGCAGCATGTGGGGTGGAGCAATCCTCCACAGGCCTTTCAAGAGAAGCTCCACAGCTCATTCTTTGAGCTTTTGTGAAAAGCCACAATCTAGAATTCAGTTGGTCCACTGACCCTGACTCCTACTGCGCTTGACTTAAATTGTCATAGGCAAATGGGAACCAGGTGTATTTCACAAACTCTGGGGTGGGACATCACAGTGCTTAACATGGTTTGTCTTCTTAGTTATACCAGAATATTAAGTCTGTTGCACATTCAAACCCTGATTTGAATGTTCGATCTGAATTATGTGTAAGGAGAGTAGGGTAAGTAACCCATAACCTCAACATGTCTGTTACCAAATTACCTCTCAACATAGGAGGCAATGAAGAAAGTTCCTTTCCCAATTTTATGAGTTATGCAGCTTCAAATACCAAAGTTGATATCAAAAGAGAAGTGGATTTAAGTTATACACCCTTAATTTACCTTTTGACCGTTTTTTGTTTGTTTGTTTGTTTGTTTGTTTGTTTTAACATGGTATTACTGATTAGCTCTGGCCTGAAATTCACTATGTAGATAGGGAAGACTTCAACCTCAAAGATCCGCCCGCCTCTGCCTCCATAATGCTTGGATTAAAGGCATCTGGCTGAATCATTTTGTTTCTTATTTTTTTTCCAGAGCTGAGGACCAAACCCAGGGCCTTGCGCTTGCTAGGCAAGCGCTCTACCACTGAGCTAAATCCCCAGCCCCTCATTTTGTTTCTTAAAAAAAAAAAAAAAAAAAAAAAACTTACTGATAACCGTGAAAACCAAAGCTCAATGGAGTAGGGTCCACAGTGTAAATTCCTTTCAGTTTGGTTCTTTTTACATTGACTGTTGATCGCTGATGAAATAATTTGTAGTCACTTCGTTCCACCGTATGTGAAATTTTGGGGTTAAACCATTCTATGGACATGTGATGCTAAAAGAGGGACTTAGATGTTTAACTACAAGCTAACAGAACATTAGCTGCCTCAATGAAATTTCAGGGTCCTGGATTTGGTTTAAAGATTCAATATTAAAATGCTGCTCTTTGGAGTTAAACCAAGGTGGGAGTAGATTTGCCTGGAGAATAACATTGGTGTGGTTACGCCATAAGAGCCAAATGATAGCAAATGACCTTTCCACGTTGGATTTTATCCAAGGGGGTGAAACACACTTCTGATTCTGTCATTGGTCAGACTGCTCTAAAGGCCAAGGAGATTGACCCAACATATGTAATATGATTTTTGCAGTGGCTTGTGCCATAATTTTATCACCTCTGCAGTAAGTTCATAGGGATATATAGACAACACCTCCCCAAATAAGAAGTGGGGATGGTGAGGCTGTGGAAGGCTGAGTTCTTTGCTTAGAGCCGTCCACATAATCAGCAGAAGAATCAGAAGCAGGGCTGGGTTGGTGGCCAGGAACAACAGAGTGTTATTTTCAGGACCAGGAAGAACAAGTTATATTCACTTTAATTTTAATGTGTTTAGACTCTAGAAAAAACGCTACACAAATATGTGATTTTTTTTTCATGTTTTCTCTGTAGATTTCTAGAAAGGGAGTTGCAGTTGAGGGAAGAATGTTTTTGTTCTTACAATCTTATCAGCTAAATTATCAGAAAAATTCATATTCCATGTGAAACTCACATACAGTAAGTAATATCAGCCAGAAGTTGTTGATGAAATGAATCATTGTGCTGTGGTGTGTGTTCTCCACACACCAGCCTAAAATGGCTTTTGTAGGCTCTTCTAGATTACTGCATAAGGTCCTATCTTACAACCACGGGTTTATAGGTCTCTGACACTAGGGAGGTGACAGCAGCTATTTAAAGGGGCCTCTTTTTTATTTTTTATTTTATTTTATTTTTTTTGGTCTTAAGTTCAGCTATTAGATAAGCTTTGTACCCATTGCAAGAAACCCTTAACCCAGAGCATCAAGACAAGTAGGGAAGGCGTGTTTGTTTAAAGAAGAATTCTGAGTGCTCTACGTAAGATCTCTGCCTTCTAGAGCCTGTTTTCATGCCTGGGGGAGAAAGAGAGAAGATTCCAAGAGCTGAGATTCCCCAGGGCTGGTAAGGGGCCCGGTTCATGTCTTGCTGTAGAGTGGGCTTTTGCCACTCCATGAATGTACACTAAGGCTGGGACAGAAACAAAGAGGTATAGACACAGGACACGTCAACAAGATGATGAGTTTTAAGAAGACAGGAGTATTTTCCCTGAGACAACAGTCTACCAGATTCAAAGAGGCTTTAACCCACACACTATAGTTTTAAAATGACTTTTATGTCTTATTTTTTTCTTCTCCAAGAAATTAGCATTCAGAAAGTTCTGTTTCTGAGCATGTACTGATGTGTGTCGTGATCAGAAGTGCATCTTTATGACTGGGTTATAAACCATCGTAATAGTGAGGGGTTGAAATGGAATGCCTTCAAAAGATAACCTAGACCTACTGCAGGCTTGAAACTCTATTAGCCTAGCTATTAAAACCAAGAGGACAAACTGTTTCTTCCCTGGATACAAAAGCTGTTAGGCTACGGCATGACCCAGTACAAACTTTCTGAATCTCTCTCCACTTTACAAAACGTCGGCTCGTTGCTGCTGTCTGCAGTGAAGCTGTTTACAGCTCTGTGCTAAGTGGAAAGTTCAAATCAATTATTGTCCATTAGAGTTTAGGTATAACTGATGAAATATCCCCAGAGGAGTATTGTAAATGTATCAAGACGTCCTTCCCCATTATAGAAATGGGGACGCATAGTGAATTACTTACCTTCTCTCTTGCCCTTAATGCCTCTGAAAGGCTGCTGGGCAGACAGAGCTCCTCTTGTCTTGCTGGGGTTTTGAGTGAGGACTTCACCATTTGGTGAACATGTGTCGTAAGCTGGCAAACGTCTAGACTTCAGCTTACTCTCTGCTCTTGCTAAACTTTCGTGTGGCTATAAGAAACTAAAAATAAAAGACTGAGAGACCGGAAAAATTGATGAAAAGTAAGTCCCCTGGCAATCAAGTTCCTTTTGAATGGTTAGTATCTTGCTAACGATCAAGTGAGAAAAGCTTTGACTGGGTTTTTAGCAAGTGACTCTAAGAGTCGATGGTGGGTGACTGTGCCAAGCTTTTTCCTCACACCAGTTCTTTCCCTCCATCTTCTACAGGACAGAAAAGGAGATTCACTCACAGCTAAGCTGAGGGGTGGGTGCTGGTTCCCCAGACTCTGCTATGTAGCTACAGGATGTAACAGTGATTTTCACCCTATAAAAGCCAGAAGCCAGAAGAAAACAAAGATCTATTTGCGGTCCGCTCAAAAGGGACTTGCTTTGGAAGTTGTCTTTGCATATTGCCTTTCCTGTTGGTTCCCTGAACAGTCTCCATGCCCCAGAAATCCCAAGGCTGAAATGTATGGACGCTTCTTATCATAAGAAAGGCTGATATTCTTCCCCATAGGGCTGTGATTTTTCAGACACCAGAGGCAGGTCAACCATTGCCAACACTGTGCACAGGTGAAGGGACACCCTTCCACTCAGAGTTAGTCCTGTTTGGCTCTAATGGTTGCCCTGGGAGAAGGCAGCAGAACACAGGTCTACAGTCGTAAAGGGGATACAATTCACATTTAAAGTGCAACACTGATGTCTTTGTGTTGAACACCAAGGAGAACTGCCAGAGGTCTCTCTGCTCACAGTTCTGTCCGTGGTGCTAAGCAGGAAATGGCCCCTATTTCCTCTTTGTGACCCATACTGTTTACCCTTTGCTCTCCTGGGGTTTCCATTCATCTCTCTGTAGAGACACCAATAACTGCACAGTAAATCTGATTAAGATGAATACAGAGCTTCCAGATCATTTCTCAGGTCATATTAGAGATTTCATTTTTTTTTTTTGTTGCACCTTTTTCTTAGCCTATTGTTTTCTTCTCTTTTTGGATCTTGGACATATATTTTTTCATTGTATGTGAGTGTATTCTGTGTACAGTGTGTATAAGCATGGGTGCACATTTGCCCTGGTATGCATGTGGAAACCAGAGGAAAACTTGCAGAAGTTGGTTCTCTCCTATTGTATAGGTTCTGGGGATCAAACTCAGGTTGTCAGGACTGGCAACGGGTGCCTTTACCCCCTGAATCATCTTGCTGGCCCTGATGCCTTTGCAGTGAAATCTTTAGAATCTGCTTTGGATCAGCCAAACCATTGCTTCTTTACCAAATCACAGACTATGAAAATTGTCACTTGTTCAAAGGGAGCTGTCTGCTATGTGCCCAGTGTAGATGCTGTCCCCTGAGATTTTCAGCTGCTCACACATCACCAGCTCCTGATAATTCATGACACTTAAAGAGTGAGTCCGTCTCTTTCTGCATATTTGTGGAAAGAGACATTGGTTTGCAGCACTCAAGAGGCACAGGATGTGCTCCTATTCACGTGAACTGTGTTCATTCTACGTGGTTTATCAGTCTTTTGAGGGGGGAGGGAAGATTGTTCAGTTGTTTTTTTTCTCAGTATTTCACTTCTTTAACATGTTAAATGTGGGGCTAAAAATAAGGACTAAGCTATACATCGGTTTAAAAAAATTAATAAGATACAAAGAGAACTGCCTTCCCATCTACCCTGTGTCATGATGACAAAATGCTAAATGACTCTGCAGATCCGTATCTCTCTTCACTGGAGGTGAAGCTTCTGAATTCTATACCTGAAAAACAGCGTAAATGTGAAAGCATTCAGTACAGGCTGAAGTAGCAAATGTGGGTTTGGATTATTTTTCCTGCCCTGTTGCTGTTAAAGCGTGTTTATGCATCCTTCTCTCCAAGCAGCTTCCCTGTTCTGAAGCCCTCTCTGCCTGCCCTCTTCTGAGTGACAGCCAACACCCCATAGATTATGATGTGCCTGCTCAGATTTAAGGAGCAGGGCTGATTTTCAAGTTTCTTCTAGCCATTATTTGTGTTCCAAATTATCTTCCTGCATCTGTATTAATTTTCTGTTTCCAAAAGTAAGCTCCATGTATTTCAAGGCAGCACAGTTGCTTTTTCACATTTTCCAGGGAACTGGTGTTTTTAGTGTCATGTGAGGACAACATTACACAATGGATTTTTGGCAGGGACACACAGAAATGAATACCGTGTGCGAACAAACATTAAATGGCAGTCTTAATTACAGAGCTTGACTCTGTTGTTTTTAATGCCCTTCAATTTTATAATTTGATGGAAAATGCATCAACACAGCTATTTTCTTTCTACCCCACATGATTAAGGATTGATAGACCCCCAAACTGTAGTAGCTCCTTAGATCAGCTAATCAGGTAGGCCTTACATTTTATCCACTAGAGGGCAGTAGGGATACACAGCCACACCAACCAATATGTGCAACACATGGTCAATGGAAACATAGTGGCCCTAGCTTTCCTGTGCGTGAAAAATTTCCCATTGCAGTGTTGCTTCACGTATAATTACATTGAAAGTAAACACCAATTCACAGAGAGACTACGCATATTTCAACACAGCCATCCAGTGTTTTGTCTATTCCAGTTTAAAATGCCCTGAGTAATGAAACTTCAACTACTTCCCTTGGGAAGCTCTATCAAAAACCCACTTGTTTTAGATGCCTGTTTCTCTACAGACACATTCTCAAGATCTATTAGTCTTCCCTCAAGTTCTTTTAGAACTCTGCTGCATACTCCATTTTCCCTAACAGCAAAGCTAGTTCCACCCTGCAAAGGATGTTTACTGAGTACCCACTGTGTGGAAGGCATACTTAGCGAGGGTCGCCCACAGCTGGCAAGCACCGCAAGGCTCTGACTAAATGATTTGCATGACTCTAAGCTACAGAAGAAGCTGTTCCAAACCAAACATCAGAAGAAGATGTTGGCCTAAGTTCTAAAATGAGTGACATCCATAAAGCTGTCATAATAGGAAAAAGTTCAGTTGCGCTTAGATTTCTGCATTGAAAGTCAAAGTGCTAGAGTCTCATGGTGACATCTAATGTCATCCAGTGACCTGTGAGCTCTACAGCTGATCTGTCAGTGAGCTCGTGCCAAGGATAGGACCTGGATACTTACCAGTGAAGGGTGATCATTTGTGCAGCTAGGTCAGGTTAGCCGAGAAGTTTAGAACATATTCTCATATTCTTTATACCTGTTTATAAAGCAAAGGATGTCATTTGTAAATCATACCAACAATGTTCCATTGTCTGTTTTCTATCGTTGACTGGCTAGGTTCAGTCCCAGCTCTGCTACACACATTGCATGACGGAAAAGTAACCAGTGTTGTACTTTGGTTTGCATCACCAGTTTCTTAGCATATACTTGGATTATATGTATCTGAAGGGGAAGGTGGGGAAAAAATTCCAATCCAAGAAAATTCCTTTAAGGCTAGAAAGTTACACTGTTACTAGAAAGTCCATCTTTCTCCCTTTACATGAGAGACAGAGCAAGGTCTGACAGAAAAAGGCTCTGTTGGGCCTTTTTCTCAGAAGGGTTTCCATAAGGTTGTTCTGATCTCCAAGGACAATCCCAGGTAGGCATGTATGAAAATAAGAATGTCCAGCCTCCAAGTGCAGAACAGAACTTTGCAGTAATTCTAGGAATGATGCTTCTCTTTGCTCTTTCACATCCTTTGAGCCAACACAGAATATAACTTATTCTCCAGGGTCTTTGAGTAAAGTGCTTTCTTTTGCCAATTAGGAGGGCAAGAATGTGCTTGCATAGACTGTCTTTCTTTAGGAAAAGAGAAGGGAAGGATACAGAATCTTCACGTGAATCTACACAACAATAATCCAGACTTTCTATCACAAACAAAGCTTACATGAGAAATTTTTGTCACCTGTAATGAAATCTACAGGAGTATTTTATATGGAAGCAATTAAGTGCAAATGTACAACAGCCATTTTTGTGTTTTTGTTTGTTTCAAAATACCAGAGGTGATTAGGCCATATTATGAACTAATTGCTTACTCAATTTATTTAAGTTGAAATGAGTTCTTGAGTTATACAGGATCCAAAACAAGAACTCATTACTCCATTCTGCACACCACTGAAAAGAACAAAACAAAGACGTTAACGCCTTTATTTCATTATGTTACAACACACCAACATTTTGAGCACTGATGAGGACCCAAGTGGTCAAAACATCTGCATTTGGTAAGAAAATAAATAAATGTTTCCCCCATCATTTAGTTCTTCCATTGATGTGCTGAAATTCAAAATGAATGGCCAAAGGTAATAAAATGCCTTTTTTTAGTACACTTTCCTATGGAAAGTTTAAACGACTCTTCAAACATATTTGAAAACAGTAAATAAATAACCTACAAAATTCAATATTTTCTTAAATTTAGAAGTAAACCACAGCCGTTCCTGGGCTTGAGTCTCTGTACACCAAGTTTCAAACCAAAGCATATTTTGGTATTTTGATGGTTGAGTTATAACCCCCTGAAAAGAGGACCTGACTGTGTGCAGTGAGGGCAGCTGCCCCTGGAACTACAACCAAGCTACTAAAATAAAACCAGGACTAACTGGTCACTGCTGACCAGGAGACAGGAGAGTCAGTAGTCTGTTCTATAGGCAGCGAGGAGATGTCTGTCAGCACCGTGTGCTTGCCTTGGCCAGATCTAGAAGAGGAAAAACCAAAGCCAAAACCAAAACAAAACCCCCAGATGTTAAAAGCAATTAAAGATGCAAACAGTCCTCCAGGTCCTAGTCCTGTTCAGTATTTTTAAAGTATTACTAAGGAATTCTAGTTAAAGTATATCTGACCACATTAGCTAGGTAGTTGGTATTATTGATCATCTCTCTACTTTTGTATGTTCCTTTACTTCATGATTATGACTATCTGAAGCAAAATTCATGGAAGGGTTTATTACCCTTTTAATGACTGTCCACCCCACACATTAGCAAACTATATGCAAATGTTTTGCAAAGAGATAGTAGATCAAGCTATATAGTACTGGTTGACTTAATTGTTTCCCACCCCTCAAAGAATTGGGGTGACTGCAATAGAAGCAAATTTCTGCTTTCCCATGTGAAAAGTGAAGAAAATGAATCTGCCATTTTCATACCCCAGCTAGATGCTGTGAGCACTTGACGGGCTAGTAATATAATCTTAATAAACTCAAGGAGTTTGCTGGTGATTAATTACCCCTTTTTGAATCTTCCAAAAAAAAGATGCTAGGAGGATGCACTGTCCCCTGACGTGAAAAGTACCAAATGGTCATTGTCTTGCCTTGTGGCATGGCTGGTTTTAGCAATGCCACAGCTTCGGCATGAGTGAGATCCATGTCTTGAATTACTCTGCTCATGGGCTCTGACACTTTGTACTTATACCCATTCTTTTTTTTTTTTTTTTTGGCAATTATCCATTTTAACCCAAATTAGAACCTGTGACTATGAAATGAAATTTTTTCTGTATCCCAAGACAATTAGTCACTGAATACATATTTATTGAGAAGGTACTAAGTACAGAACACTATACTGAGCCATCTGATTTGCTTAGGAACTGAATCCGATGGTAACTGCATTAAATCCATGGTGTGACCAAGTAAACCAGCCAGGGTACACTCACAAAATCGGAACTTTCTGTTTGAAAGGAACCCTTCAGCGCACAGATGAAGACTTTGGAACTGCTAAGTTATGTTAATGCCTCCCACTCGGCCCATGTGGTTCGTATCCAACTCCAGAAGCAGAGCTCAAAGCCTCTTGTCACACTGTGTGCTGTGTTCTACCCACAGCATGCATGGCCACCAAGAAGATCTCCTCTGTGGTGCTGGAGGCAATCAGCTCTGACATTTTCCCTGCATCATCTTCTTTGATGCTGATCAGTTGAGCACTGGCATAGCTTTTCTGAGTTCAATAATGACACATCTCCAGGCCCTGTTTGCAGTCCTATCATCACATGGTGTTGAAAGGGCACAAGCCCATATATGGACCCATTCTTAAAGCATTTCTCAATGGTTTATCTATCTTTTATTAATTATGTCAAACTATATTAACTTTTTTTCTCATTGGCCACTAGTAGACAGTCTCTGACAGCTGCAGCTCCAAGGAAACATATCTGAGAGTTGTAATTTGCTCCACAGAATTATGAAAGCATACTGTATCTGTGGATAAATCCTGAAGGAAAAGGAAAAAAAAAGCAGAAATGTACAGGAGGAAAGAGACCCTGGAAAAGGTTTAGAAATAACTTGGCTATTAACTGGAACTTTAGTGATAAATCCTAATTACTTGTAAGCATGTATAGTAATTGTGAATATCACTGGGCAGTGGTGGCATACACCTTTAATCCAGCACTCTGGAGACAGAGGCAGGCAGGTCTCCGAGTTCAAGGCCAGCCTGGTCTGCAGAGCAAGTTCCAGGGCAGCATGGAGATATACAGAGGAATGTTGTCTTGAAAAGCTGAAAAGCCAAAAAAAAAAAAAAAATTAAAAACAATAACAATTCTGAATATTGAAAAAATAAATTATCTCTATTTTCAAGAATGAAAGTTAAGGAACAGATACTTAGTAACATAATGTTTAAAAGCTCATTAAATGCGCCTACAACATAGTGTCATAGCTTCAGATTAGCAACAAGCTCGAAACACAGGCTCCTACAGCTGAACTGCGCTGTCTTTAAATGGAAGAAGGCAAACTCATTTGGATGAGCCCACAGAAAATTCTGGACTTTTCTCTTCTACCTTTTTCCCATCCTAGTATTTGTCACTTTTCATCTTTCAATTTGAAAACCCATTCACCATCAGAATTATGAGCATAAAAATTATGAATCTTTGACATTTGTCCACTTCTTAGATGTTACTTCTGTTCAACTACATGAGTTTACCTTAGAAAAACTATCAGTGTTTAGAAAGTGGCGAAGACTAGTTGTCATTTATATGTATAGACTGTAAAACTTTGTTGTAATCCTTAGCTGTGCGTGTTACTACCTGTATGCCCATTTCCTTCTCATCATCTGCTTGCTCCTTTTGTTTCTTTTTAATGAGATCTGCAGCTATCATTGCTGTAAGATGTAGACATTCACATGGTTTGCTAACCAAAAGCTACTATGTACAGTTTAGATAAAGGGGAAAATGAAGAAAAGAACTAGATAGCTCTGAAAGGTCAAACTAGTTAGCTCAACTGTTGGTACTTCAAGCCACTGGGCAAAAAGGCAGCAAGATGGCTGGGCACATAAAGATACTTGCTATGAAGGACAGTATATATGTTTATGCATACATACACGCACAGAGAAAGAGACAAACACACACACACGCTAGATTAATAAATATAAATAACAAGTATTCTTTTTAGCATTTTAAAGCATCAAGAATTGATACCAATTTTTGGGGGAAGCAGATAATCTTGATTTCGAATCTCAGCTCTGCCACTTGCAAGCCATGTGACCTACACTCATTTACTTCTCCTCTCTGACGGTCTTCAATGCACACTTCTGTCACCTGCATCAGGGAGGTGGTTACAGCAGGAAAAGCAAGGCTCAGAGAGTTAGATGTAGATGACTACAGCTTTGAGAATGTGCAGGCATTTGGCCCTCCTGTGCATCATAATTGCCCTATAGTATCTTCGGAGCATGTTGTTTCAATAAAACCCCATTTAGTCAGGCTCATAGTCCTTTCAGGTCAGCATTCAATCTCTGACCACAGGACCAGGGAATTGTTACATAAGTCACACTTGTCCTTGGTGCAGACTTCAGGAATTGGTATTTCCCTTCATATATCCTAGTTTCTCTGAATAACTCTGCACTTATTACCCTTGAATTCAGCTAAACTTCGTGTTATTTCTGTCATCAACCTTTAATGATTTTTATAAGTTTACAACCTCGTGTGTAAAGTGGTTCTTTGCTTAACAGCTAGTAAGATTGTCATCCTCACATAGCAGGATATAATGAGGAAATCCATTTTCTCATTCCCAGGCTTTGTATCCCTTTATATACATTTATCAGATCCCTGCCTGGATTTGACCATCTAAGTAAAAAGCTTCCTCCCATATCATGATTTCTCTCACCCATTCTCAAGTTTCTCTCATTTGTTGGTTTGTGGGGTTTTGCTTGTTTGCTTGTTTGTGTGTCTTTGGAGTATTTTATCCAGAGGGTCCAACTCATGTGTTTCCATTATTTTCTGCTAAAATTGTTGTGATTTAACTTTCCCCTTCCCCTGTCAAAATTACGTTCTAAGTATACTCCAGGCTTCAAACAGAATGGTCTTACTATGATTGCAGTTGCATCTGAGCCAAGGTTAGAGCTTAGAGACAGCTGGCAAAATGTTCAGCAAACAGGACCAAAGAGGAAGACTCAAAACAAAAACAAGATCTGTCTGTAGCAAAGGGAAAACCTGCCGTAAGGAAGAGCAGGAGGCTGACATTTCCCCTGCTGGAGGAGAGATGAATGAAGGCTGCAGAGTACTTTTCCAGCACCTCGGTCCTCTCTGAAGTCCCTCAGACTTAGAGCAGAAGGAGTGCCCAGAACCAGTGACTGTGTTGCAGTCAGAGACTGGGGCTGCCAGTCTGATAAGGCAGCAGCAATATGGAACTAAAGAGCATCCTCATGTTAGCATCAAAAACACAAAGATTTGAACTTGAAATGACTCATTGTGAGTGGGTGGCAACCAACTGTGGAGGAACTCTGTTAACCCAAGGTCAGCATCCTAAGGAGAAATCCCTTCAGGTAGTCAATGAGAGACGGGCTGCTCTGAGTCCAGTCCTCCTCAGTCTTGTCCTCTTTGGCACACCAGCCTGGCCATGGCATCAGTGACGCTAGACGTAAACACCTGTTTGTCCAATATTTCATAGAACATGTGGATAAGATATCCCATTCAATTTTGCTATTGTTTGTGAGCTATTCATGTTCTCATCTCATGGATGGGGGAAACCAAGCTTTATGTCCAAGTATAGCTGAAAACTGAGGAGTGGGGACTAAGAGACAAGTGTCACGATACTGAGCCTTATGTCCTTGCCATGTTGCCACCATGAAGATAAGCAAGGTCATTTCCAGACACTGTCCTGAAGTTAATCTGGTCTGTTGTAGATGGCTTTTGATGAGATCCTGAGACCTGGCTTTTTCAACTAAGAATGACAAAGAGATCCTTAGCGCACATGGAGAGTGCTCAGTAAACCTGGACACCAACCTTGTGTCCAGACAGACAGACCATAAAAGAAGTCATTAATGGGACCTTTTCTCGATGATTTGTTTTAGCTTCCTTTCCACATTAAAATAGTCTTTGCATGCCTTAATTTAATTCAAAAGTGCCTCCATGTTATTTCAGTAAGCTATACCCTGCATCTCTCTGGGCCCTCTCTTCCTCCCTCAATGATCCTGGTAGGTTCTAAAAAGCCTTTTCCAGGCAGATAATGGGTGAAGATCATTGTATTTCGGCTCCCTGATCCATTACACTCCTGCTTTTCACCCGCTTGCAAAGCGTTGTGTTGTTTTTTTCTAACAGAATAAATTAAATATGAAAGGGAATGACTAATGTAATTCAAATAAACATGTTAATGACCCTATTTTTCCATTTGGTAACTAGACCGGATGTGGTGGAATGCCAGTTTTTTACTGAGCCTGTAATTTAAAACTTTGAACAAGGACACTTTTTTCCTCTTTTATTTCCATCCTCAATTCCCAACCTCTTTTATTCTTACAGACACTCCTTACTGTCCAATTAGTTTGGGAACATGAAAACTGTCCTCATTGCTGCCTGGAGTCATGGGCGACCAGGGTGGTTCATCTCCGTGGGGTGGCTCGTGAGTCTGGAGTTTGACTGGTGATTAACCTGTCAGAGCTCTGTGCCTCTTCCAGGGCATGGGGAAGGAGGCCACTGGCACACCACACACCTCCTCACAAGCCTTGCAGCCTGCTTTTGCAGATTTTGCTTGTGCCTGCTCTAGGCAGTACTTCAACACTGAGATGTGGAGCAGATGAGCTCTTAACCCAGGAACTAGCCATGCAGTCCAGCTACACTTTAGTAAGAGTTAGCTCCGTGTCTTGACAACGTTTTCTTATTCAAACTAAAACCCTAGCTAATCCCATGTGCCCTCAGATAACCTCTGCCCTCCACTGTCTCCTTTGTATCCAGATCATACACTTTGCACAACACCCTCACCCAACACACACACACACACACACACACACACACACACACACACACTACTGGACGGCTGAATGCAAAGCAAAGCCTCTCGTATCCCTCATGCCACGGATGTGCCACCTGTCTGCTGCGGTTGTCAGTAGTGAGCTCAGGAGCCTGAATTTCTCCACACTGGGCATGTGCAATCTATTTCTCCTCTACCCCTGGAGTGCACTGTCCCTTTGGCATTTTGCAGGCTAGAACCGCTATCTCTTGTTTCTTTTACTTTAGTCACTTTCCAGTGTTTGAAGGAAAACTTTTTGATGTGAACATATTCTGTTTTGTTTTTTTTTCCCCTAACTGATGCTGGCGGGAGGAATGAAGGGGAGAGGGGGCTCTGGCCCTGTTACTTCCTGTTTGTTTTTGTTCTAGAGAATGCAGACCATCTGTGTCTCTCCGACGCTTTTCTTATGCAGCCACTGTTCTCATTCTGATAGTTAATGTTCTTAGTTTTCCTCATTTCTCGCTAAACAATTTCCTATTTCTCTTCCAAAAACTCCTAAGCCCCTCATTAAATCTTTCTTCCTGAAATTTCTTATCTTAATAGTACCTTTGGATACAGTTCTGTCCCCATTAAGGTCCAGGATACAAATTAAGTAAATGATAATGGGAGAGAGGAAAAAAGAGAGAGGGAGAGAGGAAGCTGTAAATGAGAGGGGGGAAATTAGGCGTGCTTTTTAAAACAGAGTCCGATAATTCCCAGACCCAGGTCCCAAGTCCTAGAATACACTGCTGACTAGCGCCTCTCTGTCAGGTGGGTGCGTGTTTCTGTAGATTGTGTAAGTCTGTGGAAATTGATCTCCCTAAGCATGGCTTGAGCGAGTTCCTCCCAGGCTTGCTTTTGTGATTTCATATATTGCTTGGGATTATCTTTTCTTATGGCAATCAAATGTACTTTCTTACAGTTTTCAGAATTTGTGGAGATACATTTTTCTAAGAGATGTGCATATACAAGTCCTGTATACTTCGGATGTTTTGTTCAGTTTTTCAGTGCAGTTTTGCTATGCAGGGTCTCTAAGCAACTCCCATCTCCATACCTTATGGAAATCTGACTTCTGTGTACATCAGTCAGCTAACTTATGCCTTATGGAAATCTACCTCTGTGTATACCACTTAAGGAGTCTGTTTTCTGAGTGCCATCTTCATGTCAAATGCCATTGCAGTTTAGAACACGGGCTTTTCCCCCATTCGTATTTAAAAACAAAAATCAAAGGATACACACACTTCATTTCGTAAGGTCAGGATTAAAAGCTAAATGAATTCCATGTTTCAGGCTCCCAGAGTTATATTTCAGCCACTTTGAGCCTAACGTGTTCCCACAGTCCACTGGAAAGTGAGAAGTAGTCGTGGCCTTCCTGGTGTACCAGACAAGCAAGCATTGGCTGTTGGTGTCCTCCAGCTTGTCTCTGCTGAAGTGCCTTCAGCCAAACACATATCATTTAATCAGTGATGTATTAAAATGGGCCTGGTGTAGTCAGCAATAGCTAGGCCAAAATCGATTGGCTATTTTTACAAAGAAAAAAAAAAAGCAATGTTCTTTTAATCTGGGCAAATCAAATTGTGCCTGCTTGCTGTCCACCTGTAGCTAAGTGTGGGCAAGAGTGTTCTGTTTGAAGTCAGTGCTTCCTTGTACATCTTTATTCATGCTTATCCACTTGGGGCTGGAGCGACAGGGCATCTTCAGAACTGTGTTTTGCGTTTTCCCATTCACGTGAGAAAATGTGTTCTCCGTTTCTCTCAGGGAAAAAAAAGCAACAGATTTCCTCTTTTCCCCTCTTAAAAGATTTGAATAAAAACAATACACTTGGCCTCTTCTGCCTTTTAGTTTTTTCCCTGGCATGAAATCATATCTGACTGTGACATCACAGTGTGCTGCTCCGGGCTGCTGTGTGATATATGAAGGCAAGGGCCTTAATTGGGTTAACAGGGCTCACCAGGGCGCAGGGTGGAGGCTGAGTTCTACCCTCCCAGTAGGCGCTGCTCGAGGCAGTGTGAAAGAAACAGCCAGGCTAGGGAGGGGCTCCTCTCCCCAGGGATTACGAACATCAGTGCTCTATCTTCCTTTCATATGTTACCAACCAATGAAATTAATCTTTTTTAAAAGGAAAAATGTAAACTCTTTGTTTTTAATCTGCAAGAGAGTTGGGGGTGGGATTGTGCTGGCAGGTTTGTTCTGTAGCATTGATTTGTGACCAACAAAGGAAATGTCTACTTATGAGACACAAATCAATGCAACCAGACTGCGAAAGTGCAAACAGAGATGTGAGAAAATTATTCAATCGTTAGTCTTCTATGGAATTTAAAAACACAGTCTCTCAGTTGTTCCAAAACCCACCCACACCCACCACCACCTGCCCCTCCCTCCAATGTAAATAGAAGAAAAGTAGGGAGGACCTCTCATGATTTCAGGAAGGGAAGACAAGGTTATAATATTACTAAAAGACCAGCAGTGTTAGGAATGAATCGGAGCCCATTAGCCATATCTTCAGATGTGGTGGATTGGCAGCTTGTGAGAACTAGCAGGTAGAGCACTTTCTGCCCATTCTGCTGCTTCTGTCAGCAGTAGCTTTGGCTACTGTAACATGCACAGCCTCTTGCAAACTTTTCATGTTTTAAAGTAATCCACTGAACTAAGTATTTTTTTTAATTAACAGAAGTTAACAAAATGTACAAAAATGTAGGCAAAAGACTAAAAGATATTTGGGATAAACTTGGAAAGGGACAACTGACCTGAATCAGCTGAAAGTATGAATCGTGTTATATCTATGTAGTTTGAAATTTCAAGAGTTAACAAGTGGATCTCTTAAGCACTGACTGCAAAATAAAAATTATGATTAGCAAACCTGTTAGCTATTGGCTAAATCTGTCCTCCCCACACCAACAGCCTAACATTACTAATTTGCTTAGAAATCCTATTTCTAGAGATAAAAACAGGTAAATTTCAATACTATCCCCTATTCTAACTCTCACAGACTGTGAGTTAGGCTAATGTCCCCTCAGTGAACTAGAAGAAAAGACTGTGGATGATACATCATTGAACGCGTATTATTATAGCTTCATAATGTCTTTATGTCTGTCAGTGTCCTGTGCAAAGCCTAGGGAAACATCAGAAGCCCAGACATACATTCTACCTTGGTACTCCATTCTCTTCTGCTTCTGTTCCCCTGATGAAGCCAGTCACTCCTGATCCTCTCACTGGATCCAACAAAAGCACTCTTGCTTCTCCCTGGCCTCGTATTAGTTAGCTATCTGAGGACAGCAAGGGGCTGAATTGAAGAGATCAGATACCTACCACATAAATTAATTAAGGATGCATTTCTGGCCAAGCCCACTGAAAACAGCCCTTTGATAAAAGTACATAATTGTTACACTCTTATAGTTCGAAATACAATTCTAGCAGTGTAGAACTTCTGACGAAAACCCCTGAATCAGAATAAACAAGGACCTTCAAGCATACAAATAGGTCTCCACCAAGTCTCCAACAAATCCAGCATTCAAAAGTTGTTTTATATCTGTGAGCCTCATTTATCTGATTTTCCAATCCAAAGCAGGTTAGGAATACCTCTAGCATAGAAAGTTGGGAGGAGATGGCTCTGAAAAGCTGAGACAGCAATAACACGTGGCTTTGGCAATGGAGAGTACCCTACCAACAGTTCAGTCTGTGGCAGCTAGGTTGAACCATAGAAAAGAAACTAATTCTCCAGAGAAATAACTATTTCTGACAAGCACAAGGATGACCCTTTGTCATAAGAAAATATTATATGGAACCAGCATACTACAACAAGAACAACCATATCTAAAGAGTCTTTGTTTTATAAAAGTTTAGTATGTGTGTTAGTGCTTACAGTTTATGTCATTAAAATTTAGGTGGAGCATTTTATACGTACATCATTTTTATTTATATGGTAATTTTTTAATTTGGAAAATGCAGAAATGGTTTTGTGTGGCATTGAACAGCATGCTGGCCATGGACACCTTGAAAGTCTGTTTACTCCTGAATGTCTTGTTTTAAGTCCAAGTCTCTGACAATGAGGACTGTCCTTTCCATTGACCTTAGTTATATAATGTATGCTGTCATCTGGAGGAAGGCACAGTTGCTCTTATTTAACTGGTTTGCTTTGTTAATGCGTCATTATAACTGACCAGAAACATGGTACAGGGAGTTGTTTGTGTGTTTCTTTCTTTGCTTATGCAACTTCCAAGCAGAAAATGTTCTTGAGACCAGATGGTAAAGAACAGTCAACAACAAGTTCTCTTCTGCAGATGCATTGATGTTTCATGTCTTTTTGAAGCCAGTTCACGTACATTTCTGAATTTGTCTTGACGTTAGTAACCCTTGCACTTCTGCTAGACCCTATTTAACTGACAAGGAAAGGGGCTAGAATATTTACTTACATGATCTCTGAGGCCCGCTGAGCAGTGGAGCAGCTGCACCAAAGCCATTGGTAACTCAGCCTTCACCAGACAAAAGTTCATCACATGTAAAACACCTTGTGTTTGTCACAAACACAAACCTATTTTCAATGTTGTTTTCAATAGTGTACGTTTTTAATACTCTTCTTATTTTATTATTTTATTTATCCAGCATTTCAACTTGGCACATAAGTTTTTGTTGGGGTTGTTGTTGTTGTTTAATCTGCTCAGCAATTTGGAAGTTTGCTTGGAAGACAGATGAGTTAAGATAAAAAGCTGTTTTTCAAAAAAAAAAATGCCTCTAGTAAGTAAAAATGAAGATACTATATCTGAATGAATGTGGAAAGTTGTCCCTCTGTATATTTTTAAAGCTTCTCAAACTATCCCCAGTTCTCAGCCAAATGCTGCCTACCCAGATTGTCTTTAGGAAAGGAGCAATTCACAGAGCTTTGCAGTTAGCTGTGTATCAAACCGCACTCTTGCTTCAGTCCCTGCTCATAGCTCCACCATTTTAGAATATGGTGAGAGATGCCAGAGACCTACCATCTGTTTAATGGGCTAATTATGTTTTGCACATGCCTACTTCACAGTAATACCATGAGTAAGGTTGCCAAACATCATACAAATGTATATGTTTGTATATATTGATATATAAATACACACGTAAATAAAGTCGTATACATATATAGTAACATTCAGCATTTCTGCGCTTTGTTCCATATTTTCCTTCCAAGATATATTATGGCCCTTCACTTAAGCCTAGCTAGGCATTGTCAGAGTTTATGATGATGGATGATGAGTGGGTCAGGCTGAGAGGGTCAGTGACTGAGATACTTGAGGAGGATAACATACATATATATATAATGTATATATACATATATAATATGTATATATACATATGCATATATAATGTCTTTGCCTATTTTAGTTTTACTCTATATTTTCCCTCTTAAAATCTTAATTTACCTCCATAGTCAACACAGCCAAACTTTATGACACTGTTTGTTTCTGTACCAAATATTTTAGCTCCTCCTTTTTAGAAGCTGAGAACTATTCCGTTTTACTGAATCGCTTAAGCATACGGCTACAGATTTTCTCTTAGATACTCTGTTTTCTATATTGAGTCTGTTGTTAAAGTGTACATATTCTCTCCCTTTCATGATGATTGTGCAGCCCTTGACAATGTTTCTGGTGGTCTCGGAATACTTCCTAGTTGTGTGGTCCCAGGGACTCCAGTCATTACAATAACTAGCTGTCAAGTACTAGCCAAGAAAATCAGCACTGGCTCCCAAGTTGGGTCAACCTAAGCTGCTTCTTAGAAATAATGCTTAAAGTCAGTATCCAAAGGGTTTCGAGAAGTAAAAGAGAAGCAGACAGGGGGCATTCCAGGTGAAGGGAATGAAACCAGCAAATGAATAGGGCAGAAATGGAAAGGAGCGAGTCATGGGTAACCAGAGTGCCTGGCCAGGATATGATATAAGCTCTAGGAACTGGGCTTTCTGTGTGCCTCCTTTGTCTCTGTGAGGCTAGCTCTGCAAGCTCTGCTCCTGCGTGGCTTTGGGGTTACATGGGCCTAAAAACTATTGGGAGAAAAATCCACGTTTGCTTGCTGGACGATAAACCCAACATGTAACAAAAGATCACAACATAGGAAACTATCGTGGGTACATTTCATTTTGTCTTTCCTAAGATGGATGTGTCTTTTTAAAGCTTCCTGCACTCAGAGCAATAGAATATTTTACTACACTGCTTTAGCTAGAGTAAATTCTTCAAACAGAGCTGTTTTGTCTTATTTGTTTTGTTTTTACAGATTTATGCTTACCGGAGATTTTTATAAACAAGTTAGGAGGAGGAGAAATAGCCAAGATGTAAATAGTCCAATCTGATAAGCTTTCTAGAGCATGATAGGGGCTTTGTGGGAAGATAGAGACCCTTCATCAGCACCAGAATGTGTGTTTTCATCTCATCAGTCTGATGTGAGAGGAGACACTGATAGACAGAGAAAGGCAGAGCTATTTCTAGTATTTTCTCTTGGATAGATGAAATATGATCACCTGGATATTTACTATGTGACTCTTTAAGCTGAAAAACCTGACAAGCCATGCAAAGCACTGATTAGAAGAAACCAGTGTTTGTCTAAACGAGAAGGGGGAAATGCCCCTTTGTCTCTTATGTAGCTCCATCAAATGCTATGACTGGAAGGAATCCTAGGAGCCCGCCCTCCTAACACTTCTGTCTTATGTGTAGGACTGTGCATTGCATTGCCTTGCCTGTGGCCTACAGAAGATTAGACACAGATAGGGATCCAAAATCTTCTGAGGCACTCAAGTAGCATTCAGTCAAACCACCCCACTGCTTTCTTCAGTTTCTCTGTCATCATTTATATAATTCTAACTTTTCTTCTTCTAGCAGCACTACTTTTTTGTATCTTGATTACCAACTGGCTTCTCAATTAATTGCTTCGGAGAAGTTCATTTTATAATAATTAATTGGTGGGTTCCTATAAATGAGTCTAATAGTTAAGATGGGCTCTCAGATGTATTCTAATTACTACAAAAATGTAGTTATTTTTGTAGCTTATACAAAGTCCAGCTTACCAGATGGACATCTACATCTTCTTTTTATATGACTGCTAAAATACCTGTAAAACTGGCTTGGACCATATTAGACTTTTCAAATTTCTAGGGCTCCAGACATTTGTTGGGGGGGGGGCGGGCATGAATAGTACAGTCATAATTGCTCATTAGCCCCCTGTGAGTTGTACCTAAGATGTGTTTAAACTGCTGTGCCTTTGTAAGGAGGTAATTCCCAGTACCATCAATTTCCCCAGTTCCTATCATCAGACCAGTACTACAGATGGATTACCTATCAGCTTCAAAAACAGCTGTGCTTAGTGTTTGCTGGTGTTTTGTTCGGGGTGGAAGAGAAAGAACATGGTGAGTGTCTGGCATGGCTCAGCTCCCTTTCATGGATAAAGACTCCATTAGTAACAACAGACATTCAATAACTGATTATTGAAAGGGGCAGGAAAAGTATCAAAAAAAAAAAAAAACAAACCTCTGAATCATTTGAAAACATTCGCTCTAAGCTTCTGATACAATGCTGTATAGTTTGTTGCCTGCATATGGTTATTATGATCTCCTTGTCAGCAATGATCCAGAAATACTTACTGTTGCAATGCAAAATTACATAATAATCCATCTTTACACTGTAAATGCATGGGGCCCATCAAGTCCTTGCTCAGATGCCAAAGTCACCACTGTGAAAGACTGGCTGACATAGTGCCCTGAAATTTCAGGTAAGTACAGTCACCTCACACAGACGTAGACTGAGCCTGGTTTTTGAAGCCAAGAGGAGAAGCTCTGCTCTTCGCTAAGTAGGAACCATTTGGCAATATTCACAATAGTTAGAGGGAATAGCCTTTTGTGAAGAAAATTGTGGTGTCTCAGGGCTGTTTTTATTAAAACATTTAGTCCACCAGCATACCAATTTTAAGAATAATTTAATTCACAAAGCATATGAAATAAAGAGAAAAGTCTAGCCCCAACAGCTGCATCCCACCACTGTGATCCTGCTGTGATGCAGGGTGATTCGGTGGTCAAGATTCCCTCCCCACTGCTCTGCATTTGGACATTTGTGAGGGGAGGAAAAAAAAACCCTAAAACTCATTTCCTTTAATATCCATATGGCATGGAGCAAAACCCCCAGAGAATACTAATCGAGATTTTTTTTTTTTTTTTTTTTGGCCAATTCTAGCCAGATGCTCAGGTAGCAATAAGAGATAACAGACATCGTCTCCTCCCTCTTATAATTTTTTTTCTTTGTGTTTCCTTCCCCAATCTAAAGCTTTCCTGCTTTTATGTATTGGGTCACGTCTAAAGGAAGTAAGCAAGGCTTATCCCATTTGCAGGAGCACAAATGCTCTGACAGGTAGCTACCTCAGTGGTACCTTTTTGTACCCTGTGCAACTGAGGAGCGTGTGGAAGAGCCAGCAGGAATCCTCAAAGGACATGGTGTAGCTTGAACTATTCTAATCCACTGTTTCACATCACAGAACAGTCAAAGGAAAGAAGAAAGTTTTCCTCCTGTGGTCCTACCCCACATGAGTGGCAGGATGTAGCCTCTCTGTGTCTGTAATTTTCCATAAAGTCCTTCATGATATCTGTGGGTACTGGCTCCTGGGATGCATGCTTTAAAATTATGTCCTGGTATGATTTCCCCAAAGAGGGAAACATGAGGCAATGAAGAAATACAGACATAGATATCTTTGTAATATTTTTTCTCATAAATATTTTAACTCACTATCAAGACCCCAATTTGATCTTCAATCAAATGAGTGATTTAAAGAAAAAATTATCTTTGGGGGCTGGGGAGATGGCTCATTTAGTAAGATTGCTTGCTTTGCAATCATGAGGACTTGAGTTCAGAACCCCAGTACCCACATAAAATGTTGGACAAGGCTGCATGTGCCTATAGTCCCAGCATTGGGAGATACACACAGGCGGATCTCCAAGGCTCGCTAACCATCCAGCCTTGCCAGAGCAGTGAGGTTCTAATTCAGTGAGAGACCCTTTCTCAGTGGAATAAGGCAGAGAGATAATGATACAGGGAAACATGAGACATCCTTTTCTGGATTTACAGATGAAATACACACACACACACACACACACACACACACATACACACACACACACACAGATGCTTTACCTTTGTAATTTTTTAAGTTGTGTTTTCAGTCTTTCCTGTCACTGAGATTGTGAGCAATCATTTTAACAGGTGGCTGGGAGGAGATCATGTGTAAAAAGACCTCATAGCTTATTGCAAAGCAGAGGATATGCTCATGAGAGAAGTGTAAAGCCATACATGTAGTTATCCCTTCCACACAGAGAGTAGTTCAGGGACGGTGTGCAATGCTGCATGGCTTGCTTGCATGGGGAGACACTGAAGCCATGGTTTCACTCCCTGGAAATTTAGGCAATAAACAGAGCCAAGAAACTTTGGAATATACTCTGGTGAAACATAAAGGAGATGAGAAAAAGTCCTTTGAAACGCCAATTTAACCAGTGCAAGCTAGCAGCCAATACAGTGAAAAAACTGCCTCCTTTGTCCTTTGGGTTTGATGTTTCTGTACACTAGGAAAGAGTTAGAAAATGTATCTGCCTGGTGTGTTTGAAGCCCTTGGCTCTTTCAAATACTTTTAAGATGAATGTTTGTTTCTTGTGTTTCCTTCAACAAGTTCAGTTAAACATATTGGTTATTCCGTGGTGCATGATTATTCAATACATTATGAAATACAGAAAAATCAATTGGGCCATCCCCTTTCTCCCTCTGCACCCTCCTGTCTGTCACACTATGTGAGGAATTGAGAGTGTGTGTGCATTTGTGTGTGCCTGTGTATGAGTGTGTCTGGGAGGTAGACAGATTCCCTACCTGGAAATGGCTTGCTATTATTAGCTGTTCAGTTACCAGGGGTTATGTAAGACAATTGAAGCTCTGTTTTTTAACAGAGACATGATTCATGCTGCTTGTAGTAACAGTAACCACCTCCGAAAGAGACAGAAACCAGACGCAGACAAAGGCTGGAGAAATCAATGCCGACTCGGTGCAGCCGTTCTCCTGATACCCTCTGCCTTTCAATCAGGGCACTTGGGTTATCAGGAAAAGAAGCTCCTGCTAATTCTGGCTCTCTTCTGTCTCCTGGGACTGCTGGATAAATTTGTGTGTCTGGAGCTAGGTGCAAGGAAAAGTAGGCTTCAGGAGCAGTGACATCTGCCCTTCCTCCTCCCTAGGAGCTCACCAGTGTTCCCTACCTGGCAAGGAACAGTTGCCTGCCCCTGAGCCAGGCACAGACTTCTCTGTGGCTTCTATTCAGAAAGCTTAGGGCTTGAGTGTTGGGCTCATCCACTCTCAGAAATTTTCTCAGGTCATGTTTTCAGCTTGCCCAGGGAACAAAGAATGGGGTGCTGTTAGAACCTGTACCCCTTTTTACAGCTATTCCCAAAACTCCAGCAGATAGAGACTTCGCTTTCAGCCCTCACACAGACTCAACCTTCAGACCACACCAACCCCACAGTGTCCAGATTCTCACATCAGCCTCACAACTGAGTAGGACAGGCAGTGTGTCTCAATACCACCTTTCAGATGCAAATTATCTTAATGCTTAGTGGTAGTGTTCTTTTTCTGCGATTTTATATATAAAAATATTACATCTTGAGAAAGCTGGTGACCTGACCAGGGTCATGCAGCTCCTGTCAGATGCAGAAAGCATGTGCAGACCTGATTCTCAATCTGGGCTCCCTTTTTCAAGTTTGCTACAAAGTTTGGTGGTAAACAGGACATTTTTGAGGAAAAATTTAAAATTAAAAAAAAAAAGAGAGAGAGAATTTTCTGCTGAAAGCCTTGTTTTAGACTATGCTGTACTACTTACTCACCGGGCAGCTCTGAAGCTTTCCCCTCCCCTTTTTCCTCCCTCCCCCAGACCCCAAGTGTGTGAATCATGATGGGAACTCGATCTTAAAGAAAGCACCGGGCAACCTTTCCTGTGTCTCCCCAATGAAGCACAGCATCCCCACAGTGTCTCCCTGTCCCTCCCACTGACATCCCAGAAAGATGTAGCTATCTCAGGCTTCCCCCAGAACCTGGAAATAACCCACTTCTGCTACAAAAAGAAGCTGATGCTTGCCTAGGAGCCTCCCATGACTCAGAAAATAGCAGTCCTGCCCCAGTTACACACCCCACAGGCAGGCTGCCCTTCCCTCCTCAGATGTGTAAGCCACCCAGAAAGACAACTCTGACTGTACAAGTGACAGAGAACTGTCTGGCCATTTAGTTTCATAAAGTCAATAATCCCTTGCTATAAATTTTCATTATAAAAAATACTACTATTGATTATTAGTAATGATCAATATCTTGATACATTCTTAAGACTATTAACCACGGGCTATATGGTATTTCATAAATAGTCCCGCCATTACTCATGTTCTTTACCATTTAAGATAAAATGTAAGTAAACATTCTCATTTATAAAATAATTTTAATTATATCCTCTGTATACCACTTTTTTAATCAAGGAGGGGAGTGAAATACTTCAACTATAGTTAATGAGCATTTTCTTTTCTGCTAAAATATGAAAGGCTACCGTTCCCGAAGTTTTAAGGAAGAAAGCTGTACTCTTTCCTGCACACAGAGACTGTTTTGTAGCCTCAGCTTTAGCACAAACTTACTATTAGGAAATATGTTAAGTCTCTACTTCAGATAACATCTAATCTACAGAACTCAAAAACCCTTTGATATCTGGCTGTTAGGCACTGTCCTGAGTAAACCTGCCCTAGGCTTTCTGTGTTGTAGCAGTAACCAGTTTATGGGGAAGATGGAACTCACTGTTTGAGGGTTTTGTGTTGTGCAAGTGGCTGCCAGGCTGCCTTAGCTTACACAACAACAAAGTGTCTCCAGACTGACTGGAGATAGAGTCTGGAATGTGGGTGAGAGGTGGCAGAGAATTCTACAGGCATTTGCTGCATGCCCTGATGATGTCTTTTATTTTCATCAGGTTACCATGATTTAATGATCATAAATAGAAAGTTCTCTTGGTACAGAAGCAGTGTTCTGGGCTTCCATTCATGGGTTGTTTGGTGTTCCTTACTCTTTTATCCTTGTCTCTGTTTGGTTTCAGCTAAGGCAGAACCTTGCTTACACCTAAGTACAGGGCAACATTTGCTTTTTTAGGTCTAGTCTTTTTCAAAAGCCTTAGGGACACTTAGTCGAGTTTGTGGAGGTGATGGTAATAATAGTGGATGGTGTTTCTTTCCAAGAAAGTATCATACATTTTACCTGGGCCTTTACCATCCTAAGCAAACCCCTACAGAAGTCGGAGTTGGATTTATCAGGCCTCTGATAACTATGGTGGCCAATAACATGGTTATAACATCCTCCTGTGTGCAAAGGCCTGCAGTAGATGTTAATGTTTCTGTAAACTGTGAGACAAGATCTATTCCCTAGAGGATTGACACAGAAAGCAAACAGTAAACAACTGTTTATCTAAATGCATATCAATGTCAGAGGTCAATATTGGCAATATCGGCCAAGGAATTCTTCACAATAGTTTCATAAGGAATATGTCACTTCCTATGGACCTTGAATGGGAAGACAGTTCTGGAACAAAGGAAAGGTGACAAAGATTACTATCTGTTATGGAGCAGCATAAGAGCTGTGCTCATGCTATTACTTCCAAAACAGTATGTTCAGAAGCTTAGGGATATAAATGTATTTTTCTTTCTGACCCCTAAAAGCTAACTGGCTAATTCTAAATGGAATATTAACAAAAAGAGTATTTTATAGACACTCAGTAACTTTTGTCATAGGCAAAAAGAAAAAAAAAAGCTTTGTTCATTAATCCAATGAGCTTGGATAAATATGGGTTCCTGAGCACATGCCTTTATGTATATGGTGAACATTCAACAGGGAACAAAGCATGTAGGCTTCATAAATTTATTTGACCAAGGGAACTTTTAGATTTTTCTTTTTAAATATTTATTGTGTGTGTCCTTGTGCAGGGCTGGGGCAGGTACACATGGAGGTCAGGCTTGCAGGAGTGGTAAGTTCTGTGTTTCTAACTCAGAGGGCCCCCAGGATTGTCCTTAGGCCTGGCAGAAATTGCCTTCACACACTGGTCCAGCCTTTTTTTTGTTTGTTTGTTTGTTTGTTTTTTGTTTTGTTTGTTGTTGTTGTTGTTGTTGTTGTTTTGCTTTGTTTTTGGTTTTGAGACAGGGTTTCTCTGGATAGCCTTGGCTGTTTTGGTCGGCCCAACTTTTTATCTAAAACAATAGTTAATTGATGTGTGTGGGAGCTTTGTCTGCGTACATTTCTGCACACCACATGCACACCTAATGCCAGCAGAGGTCAGAAGAGAGTGTTGAGTCCTCTGGAACTGGAGCCCCCAAAGGCTGTGGTTCCACTTGTGGATGGTGGGACTTGAACCAGGACTCTCTGGAAGAGCAGCCAGTGCCTTTAACCGTAGTGCCTCCTTTCAATGCTCCCCCATCCATGTTTTCTGATGATGCTTCTTAAGGTACGATAACCTTAAGAACCTATTTGAGGTTCTGTAACCTCACTCTGAGATATGCCACCTGAGAGGATTTGAAAATCAAGTGAGAAATTATGTTGTGATGATCAGTATGCTGTTGAGAATGAATGGACCACTGAGGGCACAGAAGTTATTAGTGATGAAACCAGTGGGCACAATAGGTGAAGGCTGGAGAGGAGAGCTTCTGAGGGGAGAAACAAGTGTAGAGGATGAAAAGAAAAAGAAAAGATTGGTTCTATCTTGAGGAATGAGAACGAGAGATGATTAAAAGAGATTAGAGTTTAGAGTCCACAAACTTAGCTATGCTGTTTAATTAAGAAGGAAAATAGAGAATGAGCAGGACTTGGTAAAAGTCAGGAACACTAAAGTTTGCACATGGAAACAGTGGGCAATGTTGGAGGACCAAGACAGGAACAGATAGAGGACCTTACATGGGGGGCAGCAATGAGCAACCGAGTGGTAATCTGGATTCGTGGGGTGTGGACACTAAGGGAAGCCCTACACATAAAACTTCAGAACAGCAAACCCAGAAGGTCATTGATGGGCTGAGGTCAAATTGAACTAAGATGCCTGGGGAAAACAACAGGGACCAGTGATTAACATGGTGAAAAGTAGGCTCTGTAGGCATTAAGGAAGGTAAAGCTGGGGGTGGAAGAGATGGAGTGACATGTGAGACCTCAAAAGAGTAATTTAAAAAGAGGATGAGGGCCAAGTAGTAGCTGAAGAAGGATACTGAAGATCTGTTGAAAAGAAGTGGTAGGCCTCAGTATTACATGCCAGAAGCCTCAAGTTCAATCTCCAGCATGAGGGGAGGGTATGAATCATGTATACAGAGTTGTAGGAAGTACAAAAGTTTCTAAAGAAGGCAGTTGAGGCCCGTGATGGAGTTTCTAACAAAAGCCTGTGGTGATGGAGTTTCTAACAAAAGCCTGTGGTGAGGACCACAAATGAAGAGGACAGGAATGAAGGCAGGAGGTCAGTGGGTTAGTGATTATGGGCTGCTATTAGTTCATGCCTCGGGGCAGTGTGATTAAAACCTAATGTTACATCCTGGTTCGCTCCTCTCCTGATTCATGGCCTATGGCAAGTAACTATCTTTACTAAACAATCTTAGCTTGCCTTGTCTGTATATAAAATAGGAACATAATACCTTTGAGAAGAATTGAAGTTAAACAATAAAAGAAAGCGAACATTCACCATGTAATAAGCATTTAGATAGTGGTAGCCAAAATTGTCATGAAGTGAGGGAGCAGAAGAGGAAAGTGAAATTCTCCCCGAGTGTGTTATCTGGGGCAACACTACTATGATGTTTCGCAATACCTGTTTTTTCCAGTAACTAACAAAATAGTTAGTACAGAAAATGTAATGCAAGAGAAAAAGTATAAAAGACAGATATACCAAAAAGCATTGTGGTCCACAAATTATGCACCTCTTAGGATCCTTATTTCTGAACTGAAAGAGACCTTATAACCAGAGCCTGTGGCAGGCCTTCTGGACAGGAAGGTGTCAGTTTAAAATGACTTGGAAGGGAGAGGATAAGGTAGGATGTCCTGTCACTAGATTTCCAATTAAGCCAAAGCTCACTGTGCCACTACATATCACCTGATCCCCAATTCTCTATTTTTAAATAAGGATCAACTACCTGAAGCACTAAGGCTTTGGGGTATACCAGCTCTTATTAACAGTCTTGTGAATTGTCAAAAAGGAATCAGGGGTCTCTATGGAGAAAATTAACATAGATTTACTGTGACAAACAGTTGGACTCTGACTCCATTCTCTGTTGGCAGGGCCATCCCAGGGGTCTTTGAGCCATCAGAGGTATTTCTCCTGGACATGAGTATTAACTGGTGGTTAATTAATGAGCTAAAATTTAAAACTGGAAATGGTTCTCACAGCATCAAAAAGCTGAAACTGGGATTCCTGATCAGTCTGTCTGGCCATGCTGCTTTTAGTGCCTTACTTGTTTTAATAGTTTTTGCCAGCTTCCATCAGGTGGGATTAGTGATATCAACTTGGGAATTCATTTTAAGTAATTAGTTAAAAAGTTAAAAGTCAAATAGATTTCTTTAACAGGTTTGATGGCTTCCCAGGATGATGAGCTCTGTAATTCCCACATTTTTCTTCTCAGGAGGCTAATATAGTTTTAACGGATCTTGAAATCATAAAACTCATCCTTTCTTTTTACAAATGGATAAGATGATCCACCTAGAGGTTAAATGATTCACCTAAGGTCATCCAGACAGTTCTAGAATTTCCTTTCCCTTCCCTTAGTCTTACTCCTTTGAAATCTCTCTCTCTCTCTCTCTCTCTCTCTCTCTCTCTCTCTCTCTCCCCATCTCCCGATCTCTTACACACACACACATACACACACACACACACACACACACACACACACACACACACACACACACACTATATTCCCCACAGTCACCTAACTACTGGCTATTTCTTTTATTGTATCTGCTGTCGTACTATGAAATCTCTTATGCTTCAGATTATGAGCTAATGGGTCTTTGGCAATTAGTAACCCCTCACCACTGACTCACCACTTCATTTAGAGTGAAGAAATGAGGGAAGTAGAACAATTTTAAATTTACTATGATCTTTGAGACAGCTTCTTCTACACCTGGGAATTGCTGTTAGACAATTAAGGTTACTAAAGCTCATTGAATTTCTCAGAGGAAAGGTGTTATTTGAATTATTACCAGATAATTATTGTTAAAAATAACAATAATGTAAAAATGGGAACATGGCATGTTTGAGACATTATCATTTTTAAGTTCCAAAACTTGAAAGAAGTCAATGGAAATCTAGAAACAATTGTTTATTGTTGTTCGCAATGTACTCAGTGTCAGAAACTTCTAGAATTCTAATGTCTGATGACTGGCAAATTGGCCCAGAATCAGAGGCCCTGTTATTCAGCTGAGCTGCCCCCTTGAAAACAAACACCTATTAGAAAAGAGAATGTCAGATGTAAGACCTGTGGTACCCAGGCCTGTAGCATCAGCATCACCTCAGAACTTGCTGGAATGCAGAACTGCAGACTCCACCCAAACATGCTGAATCAGAAATACTGGTGATCCATGTGCTAGTTAGAACTTGAGACTGATATTAGACCTTCCCATCTTTAATTAGAAAGGAATTAGGAAGGAACTATGCATATTAGTAGTTTCAAGGCCGGTTCCTTCCCAGTGACTCTGAACTTTCAAGGAAATGACTCCCTGTGTGGCCATGGCAGTAACCAGCAATGCACCTGTGCTTTGTGAGAACTGTTTTATAGTGATAAGGACAGTCAGAAGGACCTGTGTTTGGATTTTATCCTTGCTGTCTTCAAGCTTTCTAATCACAGACATTTTCATGAGCTTCCTGAGTCATTGTTCCTCCTCTGTACACTGGGCATATTAATCAACATAGCTGAGAATGTTAAATGAGAATGTTTTCATATATGTGATTGTGTGGTCCCTGATAAAATGTAGACATCCAGCAAACAGTTGCTGTTGTTTTCACTGCCTTTTCTGTGAGCTTTCACCCTGAAAGTATCCTCCCATTTCACAGTCATTTGGTAACTCTGAGGAATGAGTAGCAAAGGCCATACTGAAGTCAGACCTCAGTAGACAGTTCTTCATGTGACATATGGCATTTTGTTCCATAGCAACTCTACTCTGAACCAGCTTCCAAGGCAGGTGTGCTGGGCGAGACACCAGCAAAGCAGCAGGCTGAAGGGAAGTGACCCTCTGTCTGTTCTGCATCTGACACCAACACAAAACTTGCCACGTTCTAAGGGCAGACTCTTTATTGCAGTGCTGATGTAAGAGGCAAAGAGAACAGCTGGATTTCTAGACACTGAGTAGAATTGTAGTACCAGCAACCCCTCAAAATTACCTTTTAACTTAAAAACTGAGTCCACTGGCTATGGAAGTCATTAAAAGGGAATAAATATGAAACCCTGTGAAGTCATTTTCACTGAGTCTTTTTTAGACTATAACTACCCTTTAAGCAATAAAACATGATGAACCATGCGGTAGCACTGATTAATGGACCCTCAGATGTGTGCAGGCACCTGAGAGGGGAAATAAGGAAATAGGGGTAGATGATAGTTTGCCAAAAACTGGAAGATCATAGCAGCAGGATGTGAAGGAGGAGGGTTTTATTAAAGGACAGAAGGATTATGGTTCTGTTTAATTATAAATTTCACACGTTTAGTAAACTATTATGTGCACTGAACATGTACACTTACCTAATTACGTAGAGGATATCTGTGTGTTGCCAGGTAATTGTTCACTGCAATGTGGGAGAATATTGATCAGCGATTTTCTTTATTATCTTAACGTAGTTGCCAGGAGATAAAAAAGAAGAAGGTTCAGTGGGGCAAAGAGTTAATAATCTCTAGCCATACGATGGGTTAGAAAGAACAGTGAACAGCTTGTGAGCCCCATTTTGCTGGTTTCTGTGGCTGCTAAGGTAAACGGTTCCATGCATAGCACCTCCCCACTGTACCAGCCAAAACGAGTTTGATAAATATTACTGTCTTCTGCTGCTGGGTAACAATGAGCTGGTTAGCCCTTTGGTACTATCTGCTAATATTTAAGAGGAAGCTTTCCTGGCCGGTGATAAATGACTGATAGGCCCTGGAAGATCTGTTTTAATTGCTGTGGTAAACACCACTATCCCAAGACAGCTGTTTCTGGTTTTAGTTTTAGTTGGTTTAGGGTTTTCCTTTGTTTGTTTGTTTGTTTGTCTTGTTTTAGCTTTTCATTTAGGGACTGAGAAAAGATGATTGTGTTTGAGGTCAGAGGAGGAATGGAACAAATAATATTTCTTCTATCTCTGAAATAAAACAAGGCAAGAAACTGAGAAGAGACTTGGAGCAGCCATCTGCATGTTTCTACGAGTAAATCATTAAATGAGGAGGAAAAAAAAAAAGCGCAAATGTAAACATGTCCAGAGCACAAATAGTGAGCAAGCTTGCTGGAAAAAGAAGTGTTAATGCAGCAAGGCTGCCAAATGGCTATAATGAATTTAACCGTAGAATTACTGCAGCCCGTTTCCACCAGGAACTGTAGCTGGTAATGGTAGAAAAATTTGCTTCTTTGCTTTCATGATTCACCCTCATTTTAAGTCCCTATTGAAACATAAAATGGTATTTATTTGTTCTGTCTGTTGAAGCTAATAAGTTAAACAAGTTTGTTATTTTTGAAACATAGTATACACTCAAACTCTCCCTCCCTGGTCTGGACATGGCTGTTGGTGGGCTGGTGGGCCTATTGGTGTTTAGCAGGCACTGACAGTTATTTAAAGACACAAGAGCTTTTCTATCAGTTATCCTTGCTTAGTTATTAACAAGGATAGGACCTTGAGTAAGTAGGCTCGCTTAATCTCCTCATCTGAACACAAGGACAGTGGAGTAGATGAGCTTCAAAGTCCTTCCAGTTTCTATGCCTTCTAAGCAAGATTCCTTATTCCTTTGGAATTTCACTCAGCCAACATCAGCTGATCACACAGCATATGCAAGGCATTGCCTATACAAGACACTATCCTGGAGGCAGAAGAGGTATGGTCCTTATTCTACACACCATAAATAGGCATTGCCAACACCCCTGTAGCCAAGAAATTCATTGGACCACAATTCTACCTGACATTAGAGCCTTCAGGATGAAGACCCAAGATTAAAGGTGGCTGTCCAAGCTTAAATTGGCTGGACAATGGACAGCTATGTGGAACTATGATTGGTCAAAATGAGTGTGACCTAATGATAGTAGATTGAGCACAGGAACCCAGCAAGGCCTGTCTGATCAGATTCTTGCTGACCTCTCCATGCAGCATTCCTTCTTCATGGGTATGGACAGGACCATTTCTTAACCTGGGGTCTTAGGATCTACTTCCAAACAAGGTATGTCAGAACATTTGTAGCCTGTTCCTACACAGAAAGGTACAAGAAGATTAGCACAATGTTTTTAAGCTTTTGGATCTGCTTTTAGGAAAGGGCTTCTAATTTCTATTGATTGCTTTGCAAAAAAGAAATCTTTTTTTTTTCTGTAACTTTCCTTATGATGGGAGGAGGCAGGAGAGAGGAGGGCAAGAGATGGGTAGAGAGAGAGTTTGCTTCTGACCTGTTGCCTCCACCCTTGGGTAGTATCGCTGCTTTCTGGAAGGGGGTGGGAAATAAATGATACAGATGGTGATTGGAGTTGGTAGAAGGTGCCAGGGGGTCCTGTCAATCAGTGCTTGAAAGTTGAAGGGCATTACCCTTTGAGAAATGCTTCCTAAATGAGGTGGCATTTAATGACCCTTAAAGAAGCTATATGTAGACCTTGGAATGAGAGAAAAATAGTATGAATGAGGGGGCTTTGCTGATGTATGGAATAAACTATAAAGAGTAGAACTGAAAATTGGTTTGGGGTCACCTTGTAGTGTACTCAGTGTCAAGTTGAGAAGTTGAATTTAATACAATCAGGAAAGGAGTTTTTTACGCTAAGGAGGAATATGTTTAGGCTGGCATCTTAGAATACTATGTAGTAATGGTAGAAAGGTTGAATGTTCACATAAAGTAAAGAGAAATTAGAAGAATGGAGGCAGTCAAGAGATGGTCTCACATGAGCTGGTACCCAATAGTGTTAGGTACTAAAAAGAAATAGATTCAAGAAAGTTAGCCAGAGGAAGAACTACGGGTTTGGCGACTGACTGGATATGAAAAGGCAAAACCATCAGGAGAACTGCTCAACTGTAGACAAACTACAGAGTGGAAATAGCATCAAGAGTGAGGAGATGAAAACTCTCGGGAAGCAACAGATTCTGAGGAAAAGACAGTGAGGTCTATCTTTTAAAGTTTCTAATTTAAAAGAATCAGGGAATATTGAATGGAGGTGAAAGTTCCTAGAATAGAGATCCTGGATTGCTCATCTTTTCCAAGGGTCTACTGGAAGCAGTATGTGCACCAGGCGAACAAATGATGAGTGCGCTGGTCACCCACTGAACTTAGAATATAAGTCTGGGGCACTGCAGAAAGCAAGAGCTAGAGAAAGCACTCTGTGACAGCACTTGGTGAGGTCTGGAAAGGTTTGCTAGACAAAGCCTCTGGCAGCGGCAAGAATATTAAAGAATATATCTGTCAAGGGAAAAAGAGAAGGAAAACAAGCAAGTGCAGGAGACAGAGCAGCAGACTGGAGACAGGGGAACAGGACAATGCCCTGCCTCATCACAAAGGTGATTAAGTTTCAGGCACAAAGTGGACCCTGAGCAGGACCCAAAGGGCAGAGATGGGGTTGGGAAGAACCAGTGAGATGGGGCCCTTGGAGACAGATCATAATCTACACTTTCTGAGGCTGTCCTCCTTGGGGCTAAAAGATAAGGAAGATTCTGTTCTCTTTAAGGGGAACAGAGAGAAGGCAAGAATTCAAACCAGCTAGATGAGTGTTGTCAGGAGAAGCAATGGCTGAATGGCTGAGTAGTAGAGAAAGAGAGACTGAAGGGAATTAGACATACCAGAACTGTGATACACACATGCATGGTGGAATACTACTCAGCCTTTGAAAAGAAGGCGGTCTTGCCACTGTCACAACATGAGTGAACCTGGAAAACATTAACTGCAATAAGTCAGGCCTATAGAGATAAATATAGCACAGTCTCTCTTATGTATGGAATTAAAAAAAAAAAGTTGAACTCACAGAAGCAGCGAATAAAATGGTGGCTAACATAGGCTAGGGGAATGTTGTTCAAAGAATACAAAAATTTTATTTAGGCATTTTTCTAGCCTAAACAAATTTGACCCTAGACAAGACAGATAAGTTAAAAGATTTTCCTCCCTTTCTCTTCTCTATTCTCTTCCTCCAGGCAGCTGCTGAGATTTACAGTTTGCCTACCCTAGGATTCAAAACATATATATTACCACAAAACATAAGTATGTGAAGTAATAAATATGCTAATTAGCTTGATTTGTCTATCCCACAATGAATACAAATCTCAAAACATTGCATTAACATTATATGTGCCACAAATAGGTTTAATTTGTGTCAGCTAACAACCAACCAATATATGGAAAACATCAGAAAAGTTGTCTGGGCCAAGTTGGAATGATGCTGTCCCCAGTCCCTCCATTCTAACCCCCACTCAACTTCCCAAAGTCACTCCATCTGCACTGACAAGGTGATGTCTCAGACCATCCCAGGAGTGAGCAGATATGCTATAACAAAGCCCCTTCTCTGTCTTGCCACCTTCTGGAACCAGCTGCAGTCATGTTCCTTATTCCTCTTCTTTTAAAAACTGTTAAATTCATGAACGAAGCAGCCATAATCGTGTCCTACTCACTTAATGACTTTGTTTATTTTGTTGTTTGTTTATGCTAGATGCAGCCGCTCTCTGCTCCCTGCCCCAATGAACATCTGCACTAGGCCCAAGCCTTGGAGTGATTTACCCGAAGAGTGACACCATTTATCTGGAAACTACTGTAAGTCCATTATGCCCCTGGTGAATTAGTTTACTTTGTTTAATAGGTGGTGGTGGTGGTAATGGTGGTGATGATGATGATAAACCCCACAACTGTAAAAGCATGTAAAAGTTCACATAGTTCATCTCTTGGGTGCGGCAAAGTGACCAGGTCCAATACCCGCAGCAGATTCCAGCTACCAGCACTCATTGCATGCAGGTCTGGGTACTGTTCTCTCCTGTCTACTGTGGTTGTGTCATTCTGGATCTCTGCACACCTGTCAAGGACTGGAGCTACTCTGTTTGGTCATGTGTGCTTCTTCCCATGATGGCGGTGGCTGCTCTTCCTGTGTTCATATCTCATCATGTGATTGTTGAATCTCATGGTTATTTGTCATTTCATGTCACCCTGGTCAAATCTATGAGACAGCTCAGCTTGCCTATGACTACATGATCTCTGGAATGCACCCCATGCTGTTGCCTCCTTGCAAGTATAAAGAACCAAGGCTTCCTTTGGAGATTCTGGGCTCCTTCCACCATATTTTCAGCCAAACATGGCAGCTCTGCTCTGCCCTCTGGATGAGTGGCTCTGTGTAGCTGATTGGGTTCCTTGTATACTGGGCATTTCTGTCCAAGTATAGCCCTCACAAGGAAGTGTGCAGAGATAAGATAGGGCAGGAGATTCAATATCCACAGAAAAACAATGAAAATTTATTAACTAATCATGTTAAAACTAATAGGTAAATTTATACTTTTTTTTCACTAATAAACAGCCAGAAAATTGAATTTTTTAGAACTACGAAACTGTGCTTACAAGATAATTATGCATTTTAAAGTGAAATCTCCTTTTAATTGTGCTTACAAGTCTTCCTGTCTAGTATGAGGCAGGAAATGGGATGGTGTTTTCCTGAAGTATTTGTCACTGGAAAATCCTGAACCTGGGAGGCTAATACTCCTCTTAGGTGCCAGGTAGGATTTTCACATTCATACTACCCATGTCTTTAGCTTTTCTTTCACACCTCAAACTAAAAAAAAAAAAAAAAAAAAAAAACAAAAAAACAAAAAAAAAAAAAAACAGAAAAACAAAAACAATGAAGCTAGAATTTTGTGTCTTTTTACCTAAAATGCATTTGGTCTCTCTGATAATAATTGATGATAGTTGATATGTAGCCTTGCTAGCTAAGATTAGAAATGAAGGGCATTGGAGGGACTAGGAGCTAAGGACATGAGAGAATGACATAAGTTGTTTCTTCAGCATATAATCACACAGGGAACTTACTTGCATAATTTGTCCTTACACTCAAGTGCAAGGAGTCCCTTAGAAATTCTCACATCTAAATGGTTTCTCACGTCTGGATTTTTTCTTCAACACAGAGTAATGCCTGTGCCATGCTAGGGTATAGATTGGTATCAAAGTTTGTATATTCTCTGCAACACCTACACTCTTACAGAAAAGTCAGACCTAGACCTAAGGATTGGGATCTGATCTTTCTTGGAAATCGCAAGGAAATCCACAGTTACCTGTTTTGTCACAGAAAAGTGTTTCGTCTTTTCCTGGTCCCCAGAAAAGGGATAGGTTGAGTTATAACCTTAATAGTCTCCACTGTTCAGAAATTGCTTCTTTGCATACATAAATGAAATAATCACTAAGGTAGGAAAAAATGTAAGAATATGAACTTTGCAAAAGTGCTTTTTCCTGGGGGCTTCCAGTGCTCTGCACCTGTGCTCAAAGTTAGAGAGGTGACGGTTGAAGCAGGTGCTGGATTTTCACATGTTACCTGCACACGTGCTCGGGCCTGCCTACTTACTCTCACTGTTGTGATAATTAAATGAAATGATGTATATATAGGGTCTAGCACAGCAGAGATGAGTATATCTTCTCAATCCACTAAAATGTACTGCGTGTTCAGTGGGTGCCAGACACTATTTTGGGCACTAGGATATGGTAGCAAGGAGCACAAACAAATCCCCACTTGTGAGAGTACATTCAGTTTCCCTGCTCTATAAATGGCAAACAGACAAAATAAGGTACGGGGAAGCTAGCAGAGGACGGATTTTATTGTGCATTTTCCTTGCGAAGAATGTAATTAAGAGGAAAGGGTGATAGAAATGTAAAAGGGAAGCAAACAATAGGTACGCCGATGACGACTCTTGCCAGCCCAGCTCCCATTTCCTGCCCTAATGCAGGCACCAGAGACCTCAGGGCTCCAGCACCCAGGCTCACTTGTTCTCTTGCTTCTGTTAGAATCAGGCCTAGAGAAGACTTCTGCAAAAGACTTGAGAGTGGTACCATCAAGAAGTCAGACTGTCAGGCCAGACATCCAGACTCCCTTCAACATTTGTGCCCCTCTCTTGCCTTCTAGTTTAGCTGGTTCAAAAATGAGATCAACAGCTCCCCATTGTTTACAGTCTCTTGTGCTTTGCCATCCCTTGAGAGTCCCTTAGTCTCCTCTACACTTCCGAACCCAGTCCCTTCATCAAACTCCCTTCAGTGAAAACCTTCTACATGTGCCATTTATTTCCTACCAGGATCCTGACTACAGTGAGGGAGGAAAGACACTGAAAAATATTGTAAATCAGCCCTGCCAAGAAGAAGGAAAAAAAATGAGATAATAAAATGCTTTAATCATGAAAACATTTTAAGTTAATGTGAGAATATTGGGCCAAGTCGTGAAAGGATAAATTGTAAGGAGGCGTGATAAGCAAGAGTCCTGTAGGTTGCTTTCCATGAATAGACCATAGTGTTCTCGCTGATGGGCTGCTGCAGGCCAAATGCAACTTGCTTGACCCTCACCTCCAAGGAACTCAGTGCAGCCACAGCAATGACAAGCATGTGAACAGAAGAGGTGAGGGCGCTATAATTCCTTCTTTATCCACTACAATTAGCCTCTGACCTAGATATTCAAAATATACTAAGATGTCTTACTTATGCAGCTAACATGTCCACCACAGAACTAGTTTTTTTGTTTGTTTGTTTGTTTGTTTGTTTTCAAAAAGCTCATTAGAAGCACCTGCTCCTGAGCCAGCATTGTGCTAAGCAAAGCCTGGCTCATCTCCTTTATTCTTCACCACAGCCCACAACTGGAAGGCAGCGGTGTTCCCATTTTACAGATGGGGAAGATAAGGGCTCAGAGATGCAGAATAACCTGCCTTGGGCACATGATACTAGCTGGTGGAGCTCAGTTTCTCTATGTCCCTTCCCCATGTCAGAGTGGTGGAGACTTTTAATTTTAGCCGTTCTCCCCTCCCCAGACACTTTACAGTTGTGGAGGAGAGTAGGGAAATGGTTACCACTCCAAAAAGGCCGAGGAAGGCATCACTGATCTAAATTATCCTGATCCAGCCACTGAGTAATTATTTATCAAAGGGAGGTTCTGACTAATTCTTTCCTATCCAACCAGGCTGATAAGCGGAAAGCTTGTTAATGTGCAGGAGAGGGTGGGAGCCCAGTGAAGGGAGAGAATTGGGGGAGAGAGATAGAAGAGAGCACTCGCCTCCCAGCAGACCCTGGAGCCTGATAAGAGCTCACACAAATGAAATATTTATTTTTCCATATGTTGCAGAAAGCACAGCCAAAACTGTGTGTGTGCAATGTGTGCGAAGGAGTGTGAACTATAACATCCAGCACCAGCGAGCCGCCTAATTTCCATGCATCCAACATGCTCAATACCTAACAACGCATCCATAGGTTTTAATGCATATTTCTTTGCACAAACAATATGGTCTAGTCAGGGAAGAGCCAACATCCTCCACAGCCTCACTCACTGCTATGTTTCAGCCCTAAACTTTCTGTCGGGGCCAGCAGAGGGAGAGTTAAAAAACAGAAGGTTCTGCTGGCTAGCTCAGCTGCCCTTCACCTTAAAACGCCTTCCTATTTCTTGAAGCAGCCTTTTTCTCATAACAAAAATGTTCACAGTGGGGAGATGAAAATGTTTTTGTTCTCTCTGGACAATTGGGACATGTTCAGTCAGAATGTCAGAGCTGACCGTTGAAAGGCGGGTGCCTGTGACCACACTTCCCCCCCCCCCCCCTTCTTTCTTTCTTTTTTTTTTTCTTTTTTTGAATGCAGAGCTCCACCAGTGTGGCAGGAGGAAGTACACAATGATTGGCCTGTTTTTCTGTTCAAGTGCTCAGGGTACACCCAGTTTTGCTTTGCATATATTTACGAAACATCTGCCCTTTTCTTGTTCTGAAGTCTTTCTCCTTCAAAGCCCCCTTTCCCCTTTCCCCCTCGGATTCTTCTTTGTTGTTGTTGGCTTGTCTGACTTCTTCGTTGAAGTTTTCATTTTACGGGTGAGGGACGGCCTCATCAGAGTGTATAATTTTAACAGAGAGAGAGAGAGAGAGAGAGAGAGAGAGAGAGAGAGAGAGAGAGAGAGAGA
>NW_026596064.1:21839601-22011807 GCF_907164565.1 Psammomys obesus
AGAGAGAGAGAGAGAGAGAGAGAGAGAGAGAGAGAGAGAGAGAGAGAATACACAGCAGGCGGGGGAGAGAACAAACTTGAAAGAGACTGAGAGGCCAGAGAGAGCTTGGCAAACCAACCTTTGGCATGGTGACCAGGCGGAAGGTTCTGGTAGGAGTTTACTCGCTGAAATGCTGCCTAGAGTCAGCCAGTGTGCTGCTGCCCTCTACAGGTACGAGGGGATAATGCAAGCTACATAGGCTTGTACAGACGTGTCCTCAGATGTGCTGTGCTTATACAATCCTTTATACAAAGGCATTTATACAAAGAAGGCATTTTCAGTTAATTACAAGAGAGCCTCTTTCCTCCTTAATAAACCTCAAACTGCAAAAAAAAAAAAAAAATGGGTCATAGAACAGCACCTGTGCATGTCAGCCAGACTGGCATTATATGTTGATATTTCTTGACTTCAGAGAAAGGAGTCCCAAAGAATTGTGATGAAAGAGGCTAGGATGGGAGAGGAAATGCTCCGCCGGACATTATGCAGTGCTTTTTCCTGTGTAGTTGGGGAACAGTCGATGGTGAAAGCATAAATAAAGTGCTATTAAGCAAATGAGGGAAGAGGAGCCAGGTAGGCTGGTTTTAAATATGTTTTACCTGCACAGCTGCAAACAATGCTCCTGTGCCATGGTCAGCCTCCAAAGGTGGACATAAGGTGGTAGACGAAATAGCAGGCAGGTATCAAAATCTAATCAGGACAAGAAGCAAGGGCATAAGCTGGGCGATTTTTCCAGGGTTAGAGTCATTGGCTGGCTTGGCGGTGCACTGGTGGAAGAGAGCACCTTAGCTCTGAACTACGTGTCTGAAACTAGCTCAGGCCTGTCTCTAAGTCCTAGAGGTCATTTTCTTTTCTGCCGTCACATGATAATGGTCATTGGTATTTTGTCCCTATATTTAGATGAATTGCAAGGACCAGCCACTCTTATTAAATATTATTTATATAATCAACGAAAAAGCAACCAATCCAGGTTGATTCCACTGCTGCATAAAAAACTAGGAAGCTGAATTGAGATTCAGACTGGGACTAGTCTCCAAATGTACTTGAATTTCAGCTCTGTTTAATTCCATCAGCAAATGCCTCTTAAATGGCTGTTGTGTCTAAGTTGCCCTGGTTCATAGTATAGTATAGAATAGACAGTAAACCCTGGGAGGACAGGACCCAGACCGCTCAGCCTGTGTGGCACATCACAGCCACACAGTATTTGTAAAACGAATGTGCAAATGAGGGGAGGAGCAGAAAGGCAGAATGAAAAACTGGATGAACAACAGAACTATAACAACAACTAAGACATTCCACTTCCTACAGAAAGATTATTCTCTCCTAGAAGTAACAAAACACACCTAACCATTATTGAAATAAGACTTAGTGAGTAAAGGAAGAAGAGTGCAGCTCCCGAGGAGTTTCAGAATGCTATGGAGAAGAGTCATCCTGTCTGAAAGAGGGGAATCACAACAGTATAACATGCAGGCAGCATTTAGTAAGTGTGAAGGGTACGTCTCATTTTATCAGGCAGAGATGAGAAAAGGCTATTCAAAGCAAGAACAGTACTAAGGAAAGGTGAAGAGCCAAGAATGTGCTTTCCAGAGCTCTGGAAATGATAAACGAACTCCAAGTGGCCAATATATGAGGCCCATGAGACAACGTAGGACAGATTAGAAAGAAAAAAAAAACTGACCTCAAATGCCAGGCTAATGTGTTCCTGTGGGATTTAGTGAGTGGAAAGCAGCAGGACTAGGGTCATAGAGGATGGAGAGCAAGTTAGTGAACAGCTATGAAGAAGAAAGTGATGAGGCAGCTGCCTGGAGAAGCAGCAGAGCGGTGAGGACTGCAGGGTAAGGTGGTCATTGGACAGAGAAAGGGGCGCAGTGCAGCTGGGGTCTCCAGCCCGACATCAGAGCACGCTGCTGGAAATAGAGACCTCAGAGGAAGCACTGGTTCTCCCAGGAGAAACAAAGGCTGGGGAGGGGGAGTTTAACACTGGAGACTTTCATCTTGGATTCTTTCTTATTCTGAAAACCAGAAGAGCAGATTCTTGGGGGTCCAGGTAGGCACACGAGTTGAGGGTTAGCCCCAGAGTCACCCATTCAGTAATGGACAAGACATTGTAGCTTGGTTCTATTATGTTGGCTTTCTCTACACTGAGAAATATATCTGAAAGCGCCTCCCCACACACACACTCTGATCTTTACCATGCTATTTCTGCCTCGTGCCCTCTGAAGAAACAGATTTGATTTCACAACCTGTTGGACTAAAAACACAGCATACTAATCATAACACCATATTCTGCGAGGGCAGAGCTGACTACCCAGTACAACACATTTCAATAGGAAATATTCTGTATACAAGTCCAATGCCATGCTCATGGAAACAAGGAGAACGTGAAAACACAGTGACTTACAACAGACTATGTACCACACAGAATCTATCCAAAAAGAAAAAAAAAAAAAAAAGCCATGCTCCGTGGTTACATAGTGACAGAAGAAGACACAAAGCCACAGAAACTGGGGATGTGTTCAGGGAAAAACTCATCCCTTTTTGGGGACCTGGGGATATAAATGTGCTATAAATGCTGATTTGTTTAGTTACCACCAATTGCATTGTCATAGGGAAAGGAGTCCTGAGCTGACTGAAAGCTGCATTATTTCACACCCTGTTCCTGGCTAAATAACGACACCATCTTTCTACTCCCTATCAGCAGTCTCTTTTTCACAAGGCAAATACCAGTCATGTTCCTAAACTCCGGGAGCCTATACTAAACCAAAGAGCAAAGAGAAGCTTAAGGCTGGGATGAATAAAGAGAAGAGTGGCCAGTCCAGTATGTTCGTGACACCTTCCCTCTTTGCCTCCTGGAACCAACTGTCTTCTTAGTTGCTTTTTACTTCCTACTGCTCTACTTTACTGCCACTGCCTCTTTCCTGCTACAGCCTGCAGACTGCGGTTGGGATTTGAAATTCTGTGTTGATTTCAAGTAAAACTAATGGTAACAGGAAACTGGAATACTCCAAGAACAGAGACTTAAAGGCAGAAGGAACCTGTAGGGCCTTCTAATCCAAGCCCTTTATTTTGCAGATGAGGAAACTGAAGCCCAGAGAGGTGAAGTGAGGTGCCCAAAGCCACACAGCAAGTTGCAGGCACAGCTAGTTCCGTAGCTCAAGTCTCCTGACTCCCAGTCCAGTGCTCTTCCCATTACTCCACGGGTCCTGTCTCTAAGCTTCCTGACAAATGCTAGAACGGTAAACCTCCACTAGTATTTTTCCAGACCATGTTAAAACTCTTTAAGGGGGGAAAGGATGCTTTCTTGGATAATGTCAGCCATACGTAGCTCAAGCTGTCTAAAGTTCTGGGACAGGGTCTTTTTATACAGCCAACAGAGTCCAAATGTGGTGCTGTTTGCTTGGCCCATATGCTTTCATGTGTTCCCAGTTAGGCCATTACTGGAGGGAAAAAAACAAGAATCAGCTTGTTTTAAAACAAGGGACATGCTGGACTCCCTCCCATCCCCCTTCAGAAAAAAAAAAATCAAGTTATCTTTAACAGATTCTAAAAATGCCTTTTCCCAAATATGCAGTCAGTTCCTTCAAAGGGCCCTTTGTTTATTCTCAGGAAGAAACCCAAGACAGCTGAAAACCAGAAGGCATCTGAGGAGAATGAGATTACTCAGCCGGGTGGATCCAGCGCCAAGCCGGGCCTTCCCTGCCTGAACTTTGAAGCTGTTTTGTCTCCAGACCCAGCCCTCATCCACTCAACACATTCACTGACAAACTCTCACGCTCACACCGGGTCGTCTGATTGTGAGTACACCAGTGAGGTGATGGTGTCTTCCCAGTGCTTGGTGTGGTGCTTCTCCCCCACCCCCACCCCAGGGTTCTGGCTGTTTTCATTCAGAGCAAGCTGTTTGCATTTCGTCTTCCAAAGTAGCCAAAAGTAGCATGCCACCATTTTGAGCCAACCACCGTCTATATATTGTCAAAGCCAGAGTATATTTCAAAGCCAGGTAACCAGCCATTTGGCTTCAAAATGCTGATTAATTACATGGGCCTCATTCCCTTCCATGACATTAACTCACAAAAAGAAATGATATTGCTGCTCTCTGGTTGCTCTTGCTCTCAGTTATAGCACTTCGAGCGTTACTAAATGGAATAACCAAATATGGACCTCAGCAGGCCAGTGAGATGCAAGGAAACAGCCATTTCCAAATTACATAACCCAAGTCAGATTTGCATTAGTTATTGGAGTCTCATGTAGCTTGGCTGAATTTCGGTCTTTCCAGTTTTTAATTTATTTTGAAGTGGTTAAAGGATAGCATACATTTACAGAAGAGAAAAAGAATGGTTTCCAAGAATTCAAAAGCCACCCAGACTTTGCATAGCCAATAAGAATGCAGGTTAAAAATATTTTTTAATTAAAAAAACTGCCTACGGGCTAAATTTGGAAATGGGCACTTAATGAGAATCGTCACTATTGAAATCATTTCTTTGCTGTTTATTTTTGCCATCTTCTCACTAATCTACAAGTCACTTCTTAAATTCTATTTTAAGAAAGTTGATAAATCACGTTAGAAGGCTGTTTTTCGTTTCTCAAGTGTAACCCAGTACTTGAGAGAGGAACACATGTGTTGACAATACCAAACCGAAAAAGTATTCCTTTTAGCTGCAAGATTCCCAACAACTCTTATGAACTGATCTCTCCACAGGACGTCTGGTTACAGGCAGAGAGTTGGCATAATGGAATGAGTTAAATATACCAAGAAAGCTTTATTCCCCAAAAGGACTCCATTTATCCTGTTCCTCAAAGGCAAAATTAAAAAAAAAAAAAAAATCTCCATTAGGAAATGAGATTCCAAATCTCTTGCTGTTATTTTTCTTGCAGAACAAATGTAAAATACTACAAGGAGGACAAAGGGTGAGTGAGTCCGGGGGATTCCCTCCCCCACTCACTTTATCATCATAGCCTCTAGACAAGGGATGTGAGCTGGGGTAGGGTCTGGGCTGCAGCCGCACTCCAACTGTCACTAGAAAATAGAAAATGAGCTCTAAGTCACTAAGACCCACGTGATCCGTACAGTCAAACTAGCAGCTTCTATTTAGACATAGGGGACAGAAGCAGGGACTTTATTCCCTGGACCATCATCATAGTCACATCCTTGGACTTTCATGCCTGGAAGTCTCTGGCCTAATAGTAATTACAGGAAGAACTTGAAAATAGCATGGCACTGTGCCCATAGACATGTGCACACTGCCCCTGCCTACCAGGAAGGTGGCCTTTCCCTTCGGTAAAAGGCCTGGAGTCTCAGTGTGCACACCTTCATCACCTGGCTCTCTGCCATACCCATGGGGAAGATTGCATAGGATGGCCCTAGCCCAGAAATCTGGTACAACCAAGCAAATGTTTTACTGAGTAGAAAAAGCATCGTGCTTCCTGTACAGTGCAGTAGGCATCCACCGGCCAGGCCTTACTTGCCCTACTTGCCTGGCATATGGAGACAGCAGGTCAGGGTTGTCACTGCAGACCCTTTGGAAGCCAGCAGAGCAGAGCTCAGTGGGATGTCTGAATGCAGTTGGAAGGAGACCCAACTGGGAGGAGAAACCTAATCTCCAGCTGTCTAGAAAGTCACTTTGATTTTGCCATTAAGATGTGTAAGTGTCTGCACCAACCTGTTGTTGAAATTGGTTATACTTCTCTCCAAACATATTTGGATTGTAGTTTGTCCTGATTTGAGCCTACACTTAGGGGAAAATTGTTTTTAGGAAAGATTCACAGAAATCTGTCCATTTGGAGGTTGCTTGAGAGAAGACAGGAAAGGAGTTTATTTTAAGCTGTTAAATTTTTTGGATGCTCTTCTTGCATTCAAGACGATTTTTTTTTTTACTTTCAAATGTCATTCTTACCATAGATTAATTTAAAAGCCTAATTTCTTTAAGGTAAAATATTCAGTTCCTATTTAGAATGAACAGATTTGGGGCATTTAAAAATAGTGCCCTTGACTTGTTAGTCTCTTTAACTCCAGGAGCATTCTACCAGTATGTGGTATTCCAGGCTTTCACAAGTACTTGAATTTTCATAGCACCTTTTTATTTTGTCATGTGCTTAGCAAAATTATTCTTAGTCATGACTTAATGCCCACTTCCTGTCCGTCAGCATGCTTCTTCCCAGTTTACAGATGAGCGAACTGAGAAAACGGACATCTAACAGAAGAGGGACTTGCCTACAGTCCACTCACGTGGGTGCTGATGAGTGTTTCTGAATTTGCTCTCATTCTGGGCATCCAGAAATCTGCTCCAAAGACAAAAAAAAAATGACATTCCTGCCTATAGACAGGTGTCTTGGAGGTGCAGGTCTACTCGTAATCGTGGTTCCACAAACACACTAGATAAGCCATCCCCGCAGACAAGAGGTGAGCTCTGCTCTAACTAGGAAAGGTGTCAAGACACAGTGCCTGAATGTACAGGATGGAGATGACTCCTTAAATGATAGTAATGACGCATTGGCAGTATAACCTGCTGTGCACTTGCCCTGGTGGCACACACCTGTGATCCCAGCACTCAGGAGGCAGAGGCAGGCAGACACCTGTGAGTTTAATGCCTGCTTGGTATACAAAATGAGTCCAGGACAGCCAAGACTACACAGAGAAACCCGTCTTGGGGGAAAAAGAAAGGAAGGAAGGAAGGAAGGAAGGAAGGAAGGAAGGAAGGAAGGAAGGAAGGAAGGAAGGAAGGAAGGAAGGAAGAGAAAAAGTAGTTTTTTCGAGATGATACTGTTATCTTGCCACAGAAATGCATGCTGTTTGGTCATGCACTCCCCAACACAATTTACTCTCCGCAATATTCTACCATTTCCATGGAGCTTGTCACCGCTCCTCCATTTCTGAAAGCTTAATGGCAGACAAATTCAGATGATGATAATAAAAGGCATTAAAAATGAATTTGGAACTAGAAAGGGTGCAAGAACCCTAGGTGTTTGACAGAGCAGTTAAACCACCAAACAGGCTGAGTTTTCGCTGAGCCAAGATCTATCTCCCTTCGAGTACTTAAACAGGGTGAATGGAGTCAGTAGAGCAGACGAAGCCCTCCATATGAAAAGCCTGTCCTGACAACTATCAAGCTGTAGCACATCACAGTCATACTCATGTGATAGACGAAACCAGAATTTTTGCTTGCATATTCCTTCCATTTGCCCCCACACACACACCACGAAGGCTCCCGTGGAAGGGGGAAGCGCTTCTCCCTTTGGCGGCCCTCCCTGTGTCTGCTGTAGATCTGCATTAGTTTCTTTTGTTGGAAGCTCACATCCGTGGTCACTTACCTTCCAGTGTTTTTGTGCTGGACTCGTCAGACTGTCTGGCTTTAGTGCCCTTGCCAAGATGCATTAACAGTTTTTATTTATTTTTAATTTAACCTTTACAGATTAGCAAACTGTTGTGTGGGTGGGTTTAAGTTTAGCTGTGTAGGTAGCATGGTGCTGCTGGGGCTGCCTGCTGTCGAGGAGACTGTGGGTTCTTCCTTTCCTGTCTCCTGCCAGCTATCCTCACTCTCTCTCCTTTTCTGTCTGTCTCTCTCTGTCTCTTTCTCTGTCTATCTCTCTCAACTCTTTCCTTCACTCATCCAAGGCCCTGTGATTAAATTTTTAGTACACTTGGATCATTTTGAACTTTTAAGCAATTTCTGAGAGAACAAAACAAAGAGGATTTTTATGGCAAACTCCATTAATGCCACATTAAGGCTGACATTTTAATTACCCCCAAGTCAGGAAATGCAAAGTTCAGGTTCCCACAGCAACAGAAACTGTCCCCTTGAGTGCCGAGTGCAGCATCACAGCAGATTCTTTCATTCCGTGGTTACACAACAGCAGCATGAGGACATTGTTTTTAGCCACGTATATGGAAAGGAGCAGGCTTTATCCTCTGTGTCTGTCCTCTAACTGCAGAGGAGGACATGAGCCTTTAGCACCCCTCCTCAAACCGTCTCTCTGTGTTAGCCTGTAATGGAAGACATGCTCTCCATGTGCACACAGACAGGATTAAAGTTGCTGTGGGGACATTAACTCTGGTTTCCGGACTTCCGTGCCAGTCACATTTAAACCATAATGTTGTAATTTTTGGCATGTAATAAATGTGCATTTCATGTACACAGACAGAAAGAAGCATAAAATGTATTTTAAAGAGCAATTAATTACTAACTTTGTGATTAAAAAACATTTGGTGCATGTTCCTTCCCATTTAGCATCAGCTGCTGGTCTTAGCCAGGCCTAATAGATGACATACTGTGTCCCATCCTGGATCTCAGATGTACTTACTGTATGTTCCTGTTCTTCTAGATAATTAATTCCTTAGTAACGCTGTAGGGGGAAAACAAAATGGAAGGAATATGCAAGCATGTAAATAGGGTAAGGGAGACTTTGAAGGAAATGATTCATTTCTACAAATAAACCTCCGAGTGCCTGATAAAAAGCCAGAAATCTGCTAAGTGGGTGTAGACAAAGGTTTCTGGCCACCTTGGAGCATCTGGTCCTAGGCCTTAAGAACAACTTGAAAGCAGATTCCCCCCCCCCATGAATTCCAGGCTTGCCCAGTAGAGGAGTGACTTTCCTAACTCTTCAGGCTTCAGAATTTAAAGATTATTTTATTCTCTAATGACTGGAGTTTATTTTCAAACTGGGAGTGGGAGGGTTGTAAGGAATTAAGGTAAAAGGCGGGCTTTTTGAAAGAACCCCTCACTTAGCGAATAGTGTTTTCTTCCTCTATATTTTAATCTGGTTGACCCATTTGCGTTAGAGAAGGGCATGTCTCAAAATAACTGAACAGGTTTGTAAGTAAAAGGAATCATTTGCAATACGCGTGGCGTAGCATTTGAAAACGCAAGTGCTTGGGTGTGTAATGAAAATTAGGAGATACAAAAAGTGCGCCGGGAAAGTGTACAAACCCCAGCACAGCCTTCAGGGGCCACAGTCGCTGAGGAGTCTCCCGCTGTTTGCTCATTCTTCCCTGCCATGCATTCCCTTTTGCTCAGTTTGGTTGCATATGGTACTTAACCTTTAAGAAAGAAACTTCCAGTTTTCCAGGGCTCTGAGTTGCTGTGCCTGGGCTGTCTCTAAGTGTGAATGTATGTCTGTGTGAGTGAAAACTGCTCGAACAAGTTTGAAGGTCTCTGGCAATTCTGACTGCGTGTTCAGAAATTTTTCAATCGGAAAGCTGATTCAGTATAAAACCTTCCAAACACTTCCTGAGGCACCTGTTCACATGGAAAGATTGGATTTCTGTTGGAGGTGCTCAGAAGGCAGTGTTTGTAACTGAAGATCTCTGTTTGGTGTGCCAAAAAAATGAAAAACATTTTGGCCCCAAAAAAACCCTGTAAATGTTCAAAATGTGTAATCAAACAAAGACTTCATTTGGATTCTGATGCATGTATCTCAGCAGATGTGTCTAAACTAACTGGAATCCCACAGGGGCAGCTGAACTGGATTTTGGTATGTCTTGATAACTGAAAGAGTTATTCTTAGACTTTGGAAGGACAAAAATGGTCCATCTGTGAAGAACCGTAATAGAGACATGGCAAAAACAGCATCTCTGAAAGAGTTATTTATGGAATTTAGGACAAGTTGGACAATCCTGAAAACATTTTGGGGTCACACTAATTTGAAGGAGAAATGCAGCCAAAATGGGATGAGGGGTAACAACCACAGATAGTCACTCTCCTACTGCCTGGATAATTAATCTTCTAATAAATTATGTATCAATTAAGTAGTAAATGGGGCATCTGTACTGTGACTAGGTGCTGTGGCTGCTTCCAGAGTGCCCGAGTACGGTGAGCAACTGAGTGCTTATCTCCTTTTCATTCCTAACAGGGTAAACTGGTTTTCTGCCATTCCATTAACCAAATACATGTGGATTTTGTTTCTTTAAAAGAGTCTTTCCTTTTTTTAAGAAGTCACCCTTCTACCTCTGAGCTGGGTAACATATGCTGTTTTTGGAATTAGTTTTATTGCCTTTTTACCCTCTTATTCAGACATTTTCATGCTGAGCTGAGTGCAGCACTTACACATTAGAAGGCCAGTTGGGTTGGTTCATTTTGTTTTTGTGGGGTTTTTTTTTTTTCTTTTTTTTCTTGCTTTGATTTTGTAGAGTTTGTATTTATTGTATTTAAGGTCATACTTTTTACATCTTAATTACGTCTCTGTAGCCTCTTTTCTTCCATTCACTGAATGTGGCGCCTGTTCCAAGTCTGCTTCTGAGAGAACTGACTGTGCAGAGCAGACTTGGGACTCAGTCGGTTGACTGTTCTGAAGGCAGAGGGCCTCAGGCCAGGTGATATGCAGGCTGTAGTCTCCCAAGCTGTGGTCCAGTGCCTGCAGACTTAGACTCTTGTAAAGAAGAGCAGATACTATCATAAAGGACTGCCCCACAGGGTGGTTGAAAGTGCATCCTCTGAACCATGGCCCTCAGCATCCATTTAGTCACTTGGTACATGTATGTGTCCATGTGTAGCTTTCCTGAGTTCTGTGTGTACCCAAAGGTGAAAACAAACAGAGCCTGCCACCAACCATCTTAAAAGTTAGTCTATGTCTGCAAATCACCTTTCTCCTGTAATTAACAATGGTTATGAAATACACTATAATTTATTAACATCTAGTTAAGTTTATTGAAAAGATTCCAATTGACCTCTTTTGAAAGGTTAATATAATTTCATTGAATGTGAGGCATTTACATTAGGGTAAAGTATGATGAGTTTGCCCCTAGTTTAAAACTTTAAAATCCTCAGGAAGGGATTTTTTATAATTAATTTATTTTTTATTAATTAGAGTTTATTCACTTTGTATCCCAACTATAGCCCACTCCCTCATTCCTTCCCAATCCTACCCTCAATCCCTCATTCCCTCCCAACCCCACCCTTTAATCCCTCATCTCCTTCCATGCCCCTCCCCAAATCCACTGATAGGGGAGGTCCTCCTTCCCTTCTCAGGAAGGGATTTTAAGGAAATTATTACCATCAAAACTCTGCTTAGAGAAGGTCTAATTCAGCAGCCAGTATGTGGCACATACAGGGATGGGAGGGGCCAACCAGAGAAAGGAGAGAGACATTGTCAGTAGTTCACACTTTCGAGACCTAGTGATAGGAGGGAGGCCAGGGAAGCTAGACTCAAAAGACTGAGTAAGATGAGAGTAAAAAACTCCAAGAGATAACTGCTAGGTATGAGAAGGGGGAAATTATCAGAGATAACACCAACAAGATCTCAAAAACATTAGACTGAGGCATCTGGCACTAGTGGAACAGACCTACAATCCTAGCCACTCAGGAAACTACTGTAGGAAGATCAAAAGTTCAAGACCTTTCTGGGCAACAAAATAAGGTCAGGGTCAGTCTGGTCATCTGATCAAGTCTCTTTCTCAAAAAACAAATGGAAATCCAAGCAAGCAAGCAAACAGCAGAAGGAAAGAAACACTACTAAAGACATAGCTCAATGTTGGAGGGTTGATATAGCATACACAAGGCACTAGGTTCAATCGCCTGCAAGGGGAGGGACAGATTTCAGAGAATAGAATAGAGTTGATTTCATAAAGTACAAAACATAAAACATGAGACAATCCCAGTGGAAACACAACGGTGACTTACAAATTGAGTCCTAGATTATAGAAGAAATATTTGAAATTAGGGGTTGGAAACTTTTTGGCCAAGAGGCCATAATTTATGCCATAATACAGGAGTAAACTTCAAAGAAGACTTTCTTGAAAGAAAAAAGGGGAAATAGAACCTAGGGAATGTTTACATTGAGTGATAAGAGAACAAAGAATCTTCAAAGGAGAAAAAAAAGATCTGAGAGATAAGAGGAAGCCAGAAGAGTGAGGGGATCATCAAGGAGGGGATGGGTCAGCTACAGACAGCATGGAAGCAGAGAACTGGGCAAAGGTCCTATCAGGCCTTGTGCCTACAACCTCAGAGTAGTTGTCCTGAAAGCAGAAGCAGGTCTCTCTCCCTCTCTCTCTCTCTCTCTCTCTCTCTCTCTCTCTCTCTCTCTCTCTCAAACACACACACACACACACACACACACAGAGCAGTTCAGGGACAAACAAGATAAATGCAGCATTTGCAAACAGCTTTTTAAAAGAGGCTTAATGATTTAAAGGATGCTGAGTAATTCAAAGGTTGGATCATGAGTATTCTTAAGATGCCAGGTGTCCAAAAGCCCTTTTAGAAACAAAGGACACACACACACACACACACACACAGGAAGACTCCATAAGCACACACAGTGAGAGGGAATTAGATCCCATCCATAGGACAATGTAGACGTGAAGACTGAAAGGAAAGGAACCTGAAGGCACTGCCCAGCCCATGATTCAGTAATTCCACCTGCTCTTTCCCCGCCATTTTCTTTTCCTTGTGTTTAATGAAAACAAATGTTTTATAAGAATCATTGATGTCTTCTATAGAAGGCTTTCACCAAAACCCAGTTCATCTGAACATTAGCTGAGGATACCAAGTATCAGATACTTGGAGTATTTAAATATTCTAACAGATTTTAAACCAGTTATTTGAAGCATAATCCTATAAAGTGCCAAGTTCTGACTTCCTCTCCTGACAGAGTCCACTCAAATAGCCGTATAGTGACCTATAGCAGCATACCCCCTTCCATATCAAACATCATGAGGCACCCTCAGCTTCATTATTTGGGGCAAGGAGGTTTAAACCTGGTCACTTAGAGTATTTGCTTTCTTTACTTGCTAAAAAACCATTCCAAAAGCCATGGCCATCTGGACACACATTATCTGACATTGATTCTACTCTAAGAGTATTACTTTGCTCTGCTATTAAATGACCTGCAAAACTAAATGAAAAGTATTTTGTCATCACTGGAAATTATTTAAACAATCACATGGAAGATTCTTGATCGTTCTTCACAATTGCACAAGGCACAATGACTTCATACTTGATGGTAAATTGGCTGTAAGAAAGTTTTCCTTTCTTCCTGAATTGTAGAAGCCCCCTCCTACTTATCTAGCCCCAGCCATCTCAGCGTGATTCTTGCTTTCACCTTTGTAAGAACACCTGGTAACATACCACATAAGGAATTTAAGATATGATTACCAAACTGACTTTCCTATGTAATCACTTGCTGTTTCTACTTTCTCCTACCTGGGCCAGGCATTCAATGGAAAGGAGGTAGTGGAATGAACGGAAGTCTTTTATATGCAAGATGCTGAACATAACTGTCTAATGACTAAGCTGAAACCCTTAGAGAAAAGAATGCCTGCATTTTCCTGAGGAGATCTTTCGGGTCTGGCTATGTTGCCAACTTTGAGAAAGGCTCCAGAAATTCAGCCTTTCCCTTTTTACTGCTGACCTTTAGGTTTCGTAACACAGATAGGAACCTGGGACTGCTCAGCAACTTGAGTAACCCTACCTAAAGATACTAAAAGATGGGGCTGGAGATGTGGGTCCTCAGGTAAGAGCATTTGCTGCTCTTTTAGAGGACCGGAATTCTGTTCCCAGCACCCAAATTGGGTAGCTCACAAACTCCTGTAATTTCAGCTCCAGTGGATCACCCCATTTGGCATCCATAAGCTCTGAAATGGACACACAAGTGCATGCACAGTAAAGAAAGAAACAATTTTTTAAAAAGATCATTGAGTGATACTCTCAAGCAGGCCTGCCTCCTAGAGAGTAATTCAAAGCAGACTATATAGGAAGAAGATATTTCTGGCCCTGCTCCACTTTAGAGCAAATGTTTGAGCCAGAGGCCTTAGACTCCACTGGTTCCCGGAAGCGAGCCCCACTCAGGTCTGTGAGCTCCCTGAGAAGAGAATGCATGCACCTATTCAATGTTTGTCTGAACACAGTTAAAGTTTTCATGGGATTGGGGTCAGCGAGTTCAAAGAAGGAATGACCAGCATCACCAGTCCATGTCCCAGTCAACGTCTGTCTCCCAGTCCACGGAGCATCCAGATCCAGCAGGACTCTTGATGAGGGCAGGGCAAGTGCGATAGCAGACTCTACAGAAGTGGTCCTCAGCCTCCCTGACCCTGCGGCCCTTTCATACAGCCCCTCATGTTGTGGTGACCCCAAACACAGAATTACTTTAGCTGCTCCTTCATAACTGTAATTTTGCTTCTGTTATGAATCATAATGTAAATATATGATATCTGAACTCCAAAGGGGTGGTGACCCACAGGTTGAGCTATTTTTTTGGATTTGTTGTTTGTGGTCCAAGATTTTGCTCATGTGTTGTTCAGGAAATGTTTTCTCACATCCATGGTCTGGTTATACAAGAACTTTAGTTGATGAATGCAGTTGACATGCTTTTAATTACCGTTTTCTGCTTCTCTTTTCTTATATGTGTAGCATCTGTTCCATAGCTTATTGTAAAGAAAGATCAGGTAAAACGCTATTTGTAAAGCTCCCAAAGCAGCATCAGCACCAGATAAATAGTAAATCCTCAGTGGCTTTGACCATCAACGAATAGCTCCTCCTCTTCCTCTTCCTTCTCCTCCTCCTCCTCTTCCTCCTCCTCTTCTTCCTCCTCCTCCTCTTCATCTTCATTGTCTTCTTCAATTATTTCTATTTCTATTTTTATTTTTATTTTTTTGACACAGGCTCTCATAGCCCAGGCTAGCCTTAAACCTGGAATCTTTCTGCCTGCTCCTGTGGAGTGTGAGGATTACAAACAGGTGCTACCATGCTTAATGTCAGTTTAGATGTTTTAAATTATAAAGAAAATGTGGGCTTGAATGAAAGCGGTTTAAATGACAGTTGTGTGAGGGGTCCATACTTCCTGAGAATCACCGAAACTGAAAAACCTCAGTCTGTAGGAGAAGAAGGCCTGCCAGTGCCCTCTTCTTGGCCCTTCTGGATTCAGGCCTTTGTGGATCAGGAAGACCCTCCACTGATTTTGGGGGGGGTTGGGCCTTTTTTTCTTTTTTAATTTCTCGATTTGTTGATTTACTTTACTAAAATTGAAAAGAAAAAGAGGACTAATTTTTTTTTTAAGCATCCAGTCTGTGTCAAATGCACTGTCACGACATTCTTATAGAACACCACATTTCATAGATAAGGAGATCATCTGCTGCTCAGAAAAGTTTAAAACAAAAACCTTCTGAATGCTTTCTTGGTATGAGTCAGCTTTAGAACTATAATCCCATAGTGTTGAATGATAGCACTGTCCCACTGGCCAACAGAGTCCATTTGCTCACCTGCATTCTAACCAGAGGGAGATTGTCAGGTGATGGAGACAGGAATGGAGTGGTTTACTTTCTCCCTCAGATGTCAAACCTGCGCATGCGCATGCCCATGTAAGCTCTCCATTTCCAAATACATGAAGAGAACAGAAATCAGACCTTACAACAGGCAGACCATTGTTTTACTATGTTAGCCTTTTGGAAAAGAGAAATGCAAGCAAAAAAAAAAAAAAAAAAAAAGGACAGTCTTCAGATAATACAAAATCAGGTACACTGTGATGGAGAAGAGGATTACACTCAGTTACCTGGCCCTGCTACCTTCTTCATTTCTGAAGCAGTTTGCAGTAGTTGAGAGGAAAATAAAACCTGAAGAAGAAACTCAGTGAGGCTTGTTGACTTTGTCCCCCCTTCCTGACCTGTGGTACCCAAATAGTTTTGGGCAATATGATGTGGAGATGGTTTTAGACATTGCCTCTTTTGCTTCCTGGGTGTTTCTGCTGCCTGGTGTAGAATTGCAAGGACACACATGGAGGAACTTGATCTTCGAGTCTTCCAGTAATAGCTGCAGATTGAAAGCCAAAGCAGATTATGTGCAAGTCTGTATACATCCCAACTCAGAGCTTTAAAACGATAACTTACTGAGTCATGATTTCTGCATCTTGTATGCAGAATTTCTTAAATCACATGTTGATGGCTAATCAGCAGAATCCAAAGACGCAAATTAGATGGTACAATATTTACAGAGAAAATATATGTGTAGCTCAAAAAGTAACGATCATCACAGCTACCATCCCACCCAAGAGGAAAAAAATAAAAGCAATATGAACTCTCAACATTGGAGCCAAGAAGGGAGTCAGCCTAACAGCAGAAGGAGGCTGAAGAGAGAGTTTTTTGTTAGCAGTCCATACCCTCAGAAAGAGTACCTGAAGATTTAGAAGGAGTACTCTGCAAAGTGAACTATTCCTGGTACTCAAATAACATTGCCAGCGTATATATATAAATAAATATGTATATATACATGTGTGTCAAATAATATTTAATATTAATAATATATAATTAATATCTAATATACAACTTTCAAATAATTTTTAAAAGTATCTATATACTTACATGTATATACTGAATTTTAGTCATTTTCACACATGCACACCCATTACTTTCTTATCTCTTTCCCTCTCCCACCGAAACCTTTCAATCCGAGCAATTCCCCTACCTTCATTGATGTCATGTGTATGTGCTTGTGACTCAGTGAATTTAGTGAGGGTTGTTTGCATGAGCATTGGCGACAGGTTATGTCATGGAGCCCTCCCCAGTCAGCATTAAATGTCAGTAGTTCTTCAGGATATTATGGGGTCTCTTGCGCCCCTCCCCCTACCATGAAGAAATGTACAAGCCCAATCTTGTACAGGACTTATGTAGGTAACTAAAGTTGTAGTGAGTTCATGAATGCAATGATCATATCTGGTCTAGAATACCCATTTTGCAGCATTCCTTCTATCCTCTGGTTTGCCCCTTTCACAATATTCTCTGAGTGTTGGAGGGGGCAGTAGATGTCCCATTTAAGGCTAAGTGCTCTACCTTCCGTTATTCTCAACACTTATTAAATATTCACAATCAACTGTGAGTTTGTGTAACCACTGCTTACTGCAAAAAACATTATCCCCGATGGAGGCTGAGTGCAGCACTGATCTATGTATGTAAACATGAGTGTTTAGAAGGCAGTTTGACAACATATCCACTTATCAAAATAAGAGTAGTGGGGCAGGCTTCAAATCCAATGAGAAAGAGGTTGGTTACAGCCATAAAATCCATGCTCTGGCAGCTTAACAAATATTACACATGTTTACATGTGTGTGTGTATGTGTGTGTGTGTGCACATGTGTGTGGAGGTGGAGTGGGTGCACACACATGCCATGTGTATGGAGGCCAGAGAAAAACTTCCTGATTCTTTCCTCTGCCATTTGGGTCCATGGATTGAATTCATGTCATCAAGCTGAGTAGCAAGTATCTTTTTACTAAGCCATCTCAAATGCTTCTCTACCAGCTTTTGTAACTTCTTTATTAATTTATTTTTTATTTATCCATACATTCATTTTTTGGGAATCAGACCCAGTGTTCATACTTACTAGGCAATTGCTGTATCACTGAATCATCAGCCCCAGCTGACATGCAGAATGCTTATTTTATCCAGAAAGAAGTCCCAAGTGCAGAACTCTGGTCTCCTCCACTGCTGAATCTCTAGGATCCAGTAAAGTGCTCAGCCATAGTAGGTGCTCACAAGTATCTGCAGAATGGAGACCTGGAGGAAGTGGGAAAGCTCAGGGGAAGTGTATTACTGAACATGCTGCAGGACTATAAAACTGAATTGAGTTTTTCCGCTCAGCAGATCTACATGACAAAGTGCATACCAGATACCCTCAGGTTACTATGCTGGGAAAACAGAGCGATTTCTCTTGGGTGTCGACTGCTACATGTTTTGATTTTTAATAGCAATATGACAGGGTTATGGTCAGCTTTGTAATATAATCTGGTGCCTGTTTTTTCATAGATATAATGGAAATAGATACTTCTTTTCAAGATGCTCAAACAGATGATTACGTGAAAGTTCTACAAAACCTTGCAATAATGAAAAGGAAAGCTTTCCCCACTTCCACCTTCTATTACTGTCACATGGTATATATTTTTCTGTAGCCCCAACCATGCTTTCTTGTTCTTGTTTCATCATCTTCCCAGGTCCAGTCTTTGTCTGGGGAATACAGCATGTGGCTGTTAGTATAGCATGGAGACAGTTCTTGAGAAATCCAGCCCCCACACACAGTGCTCCCAAGCTCCTCCCCTGGGAATGGCATGATTTGATCAGCATCAGGCAGAGCTGGCCCAGGGAAATAAGAGCCTGGCATAGAATCTTAGGGCCCTCCTGCTGGAGGGGCCCTCAAGAGAGTTGCTTCACGCCCACCCTCCTTCAACTGGCTGGACAGTAGAAAGATGTGTAGGAAAACTAATTCCTGGATTAATTAATAGAGGATTAAGTGAATGAGAGATGAGTTTGCTGCTCCATAATTCTCCACCATCCCACTTGAATAGAAAGGCTAACTTTGAAGCCCCTCTGTTCTCCATGGCATGATTTTGTATACACTCAGCTCTGGAATATGGTTGCCATCTGCTGCTAGTACATAAGACTACGGAAGTACTGGGGTGGGCTGGGAGACTGGGAAGAAAGAAAAGAGACACTTAAAATGAGCTAATGATCTCCTTTGTGTTGGAGTCTAGGTTTCAGAACATCAGTCCCGTACTTTAAGAACAAAACACCAGTGTGTCTTGGGCCACACCAGGCGCCGGCACATCAGATAAGGCCTGTGCTGTGTAGTGTTCAGCTGCTGAGCCTCAAGAAGCTCTGAAAGTGAAATTAGAGGAGCAAACCAAGGAAGCCAAAATGGGAAAGTGCTTAGGGTAAAATACGATCAGAAGGACTCTGCAGATACGTGTCTTCGAGGTTACAGTAGTTCAAACATGACTCTACTAATTAAAGACTTGAAAAATAGTCTAAATCCCAGGAACTTAAAGATCTTTAGACTAAAGGAAAGACTTCTCCATCCACTGCAAAGGCATTGTGACGCTTTTGTACAGGCACAGGATGAGAGTGACCTAGCTATTGTGCATTGTTGTGCACTTAACCGTTGATTAAGAGCTGTGGATTGCTGTACTGGCAGCAGGAGTGGGTGGTCCTCCACAAACGAAAAGGCAGAGTAAGCAAAGCCGGTAAAGCCAAGAGCGTCTCTGAAAAGCAGTGAATAGCTCAGAGAGCTTCCTTTTTCCCTGATACTATCTGTATAAATTACTGGTTATGGCAGAGAATCATGTTGATAATTTATATACCAAAATGACATGCCAGAGAATAATAATTAAGCTGAGATGTACACTAGTGAAAAAACTATCCCAGTGAAGTTTACTTTTGAGAAAGATTAGCTAATTAGCCAACTATGACATTTGAAGGCAAGTCCCTTCTACCCTTAATAGCAGCTCTGTCTCCACTTTGAGGAATTAGCAGGATAGTGAAGCAGAGATATTTTTCCGGCATGAAAAGGAAAGAATTCCTTCAGAAATATAAATGAAGTGAGGAGACGGTGACAGTTGTGGAAGAGCAGAAAATCAGATCACCACGCATAGAAAGCGGCTGTGAGAGCATGTGGACCTCAGCGCCCTGGAATGACCAAGCCAGGAAATATTTGTTGGCTGTACAAGCTTTGGCTTTGATTCCTATCTGCCATCAGAGACAAGTCATACACAGCTGTGATGCAACCACAAAATATTACTAATGTCCTCAGTCCATCTCATGTGCAGTTTCTCATCCCAAGAATCCAGTGTGCCTCCATACTCTGCTTGCCTTGTCCCCGGACATCCCTGTGAAGCATAAACGTCTTCACTTATAGATGAAATAACCAGTCCAGAAAGGCACAACTCAGTTCTCTGTCTTTAAATGTGAAATGGTTAATAGTCATGTGCTGACCCAGCACATTGTGCTATTTTTCACTTTATTTTGGGTTTCTCAGACAAAGAACATATTTTATCTTTCTCATTATTATTTTTAATTGGTTTTCTGAAAAGTCAAGATAAAAAAAAAAAAAAGAATGTAACAAATATCCCATAGAGATATTTGGTGTTCTCTTTTCTTCGGAGAATAAATTAAGATCGTCTCTGCTTCTCTGAGCTGGATTTCTGCAGATAGTCACAGTCCCATGCCAGTTTTCAGATGAATGAGGGCTCATTCTAATGGCTGGATCACAGCCCCTCTGAGAAGAAACAACCTTTTAAATTCCTGTCTGGACACTGAATAATTTGTTTTTTGTTTAAAAAAAAAAATTTTAACAGTTTGACCTGAAAACTTTTAAACATTACTAATATACATCCTGGTTGTGAGTTTGGCAATAAATTTAGGCCCAGTATGTGAAAAACCAAAGAGAAAACTAGTGGCTTTTATTCTCCCTGGTGACCTGCACTAAATGTTACATATTTACTTTGTAAATGAGGACACCCAGTGGCCAGCAAGTGAAAATATTCTAAACAATTCCTGACACAGTTAAGATAAATAAAAAGATGGGTTGTCAACATCCATTGATAGATAGCTTCTATCGTCTACTGCCAAGGGTATGTCAGTTTCCCTGGGTCAGACAAGAGTTGAACCTGATAGTTTTCTACCTCACTTCCCAGATCAGCTGTCTCTTCCCTTTGCATGTAAGTGTGGCTCATCTTTGGGCCCCACTAGAACTTTGGTGGCAGAAGGGCCTAGTGAACTGTTTCTTAGGACAAATGGAGTCAGGAAGATGAAACTAACTTGGCATAGAACAGAAACAACAAACAAATGACTGTGGTTTAAAAGAAGTGAAGTAAATATATAAACCACTTGCTTTAAACCTTAGGTCCATAGTGAAAACAGAACCATGGTTATTAACTAATGAGAGGGCAAGAAAATTAAAAACAAAAACTCAAGAGGAAGAGCAGGCTGAGCCATCAGGGACTAGAAGAACCTTCTGGAACAGCAAGTAGGCACACCTCAGAGAAAATGAGCCCTGAGCTTCCCACTTACTGTTAACAATATCTATACAGTGCTATGGAGAATGGAGCAATGAGGTACTCAAGAGAAGACCACTGCTTCTGAGGAAATGTATGGGATGTTAAAGATCTAGTTAACAATATTGTAGTTGTGCTTGTGGTTGTGATTGTAATTGTAGTTACAATAGGTAAGGTAGATTTGCCTTATAGCAGTAAGACAGGCATAAATGGAAATGAAGGAGGCATTAATTTACTGTTATTTTAATTATATAGTACATGTTCAGATGTATTCCTCAGCATTTAAGTATGTGAACCATTTCCTTGTCTTTCTCAAGAAGATTAAACCTAAGACTCCTGTGAACAATTTATACAGAAGTCTAATGAAGTCTCAAGACGCCTACCCTTTCCAGATGTGTACAAGACATGGGAAAGCCAGAGCAGGGGTCAGATCCTGAGAGTTTATGGTGAGCTATGAACATTGGCATTGATGGACTGTCCATGAAAATACAGTTGAGTCTGGTCCTTTTAACTTCTAGGAACTACTTTATTCACTATGATTATAGATGCGCTCAACATTGAGCCCAAGTCCCAGGAGATCACTTCTTCTCTCAAAGCAGTCAATGCCTGTTTTATGTCTAGCCTCCAAAAATATGCCAAGCAATACCCCAGAAAGGGTTGTGTGCAAGTTTAGTTCTTTCATCTTTGTTCTGTTTTTATGGCTGTTGCTGAAATAGGGTATCACCACATAGCCTGACAAGTCTCCACCTCAGCCTCCAGAGCGCTGTGATCACAGACGTGAGCCAGCATGATTGGTCGCCTTTAATATCTTAAAGGAAGTTGATGATTTTTCTTACTATTAATATTGCCTCAATCTAATTCCGATGCACCAGAATCCCCCTTCACATCCCAGAAAAAGCCCAAATTAATTCCTTTGAGAAGACCAAACTGGAAAAGAAAAAGCTTCCTTCTAGGGCTTAATAAGCTCTGGAACCACAACTCCCATGGACAGAGAAGCCCATATCCATATACAAGCACTTGACACTTCCTTCCTACAGGAGGAAGAGGAAAAAGGGGACTGTCTTATAAAAGTTTTCTGCTTCTATTACAACAAACCAGAAATTAATAACTGCACTTATACCTCTAAGCCAGTGGGAAATAAGAAAAGAAAGAACTCAGCATAAACTCTAGTAATCCTGTGAAACGTCCCAGAGAAAGAAGAATTTTGAATAGGTTTCATGGATGGTATATAAGATTTGGTAAGTAGAAAAGGCCCAGTAACTTCAGAACTTTTGACAAATTGAGCATAACAAGAGATTGAAGAGTGAATGCAGGCTGGAGAGCATAACTCAGGGGTTCTTAGATAACCTAGCATGCCGAAGACTCCATCCCCCAAAGTGAATGATCAAGGCAATGTATGTAGAATTTCGCAAAATGATCAGAATCAATACGAAGATTCTCTTCAGGGGAATACCGTGAGAATCAAATCAAACCAAGTTGACAAAGTGAGAAGAGATTGTATAGCTAAAAATCACAGAGCCCAATCCTTTTACTCTACTCTTTAAATAATATTGTAAATAGTGTATAACAGGGTATGGAGCTATAATAAAGCTAAAGTAGAGTACTCCTTGTGAGCATAACTGTGATGTGTGCTCTCTGCTCCACTCGCTTTCCAATGCTTCCTGAGGCTTTTGAGCTCTGTCAACTCTTCAGTGCTTGCTCGGCAGCATCTTCATCTTAGTACAAGAGAGGGACTTACATGTTCGTCTTAATTTTATTTTATAGTTTTACATTTGAAGATAATTTTTCTCACTACATATACAATCTAATCTGTTCATTAGATTATGTTACTGAATAAAATATGAGCATTTCAATACAAGTATATAATGTACGTGGAAGTGATTCTGTAATAAGTCATCACAAATGGGCATCTGAGTTCCAGTACTTACTGTCTTAAGGTTGCCTACATAAATCACCCCTGAGCTGCCTATTAATCTAGCAAAGAATTAGGGTGAAAGGCAGGTACTGTGCAGGGCTACAAAGCATAGCAAGTCCAGTCTACAGCTTTCAGAGATGAAGATCTAGTCTTCTGTGTTGGAGGTGAAGGTGACGTGTTCAGGTGACACGGCAAAGCACATACGAGCATGATGCTCTGCTCCAGAAACACTCCCAATAAAGCTGCAGCAGACCTAGGAAAAAAGTTTAGTCAGTGTCTTGGAGGCTGCATGGTAATTTCAGTAGGAAAGCTTATTTACCTGACACTATGGGATCTTATTTCTCACTCAGTGAAATCTAGATAAAAGGGTTTCCTAACTCACAAATTAATTTCTGTAAGTCTTACCCGTTGACATTTTCTGAAAGAATGGTATTGTAGAGAGTTGGGCTGTTTCATTACAATCATTGAAGTGAGATTTTTTTTCCAGTAAATTAAAAGTGCATGTTGATGTGGAGATGAAAAGGAAAACAAATGAGTAAGAAGGTGCTAGCTTTTATACAAACATATTTTAAAATTTGAATTTCTTTCTCAGAAAAGGAAAAGCATTAACTTCCTAACTATGATGACTGTATAGGTCCCTCTTTAAGGCCTATCCAAACCCAAGCTCAAACTGGAGAACTGTGAATTTAAGTACATTCTTCTGTTCAGCTTTGTATCCCACCCACAGATACAGCATCTCTTTATTTTTGTTCTCCTGATTTGGTGAACAATGGAAAAGGTTACAAAGGGCAGCAGCTGAATTTGTAAGGAAAGAGCTTTAGGGGGGAATGCAATTCCTAAAAGGCTCTTCAAAGGTTTATAAATGTGAGAGGATTTAGAGACGTCAACCTCAGATTCCATTGAGTTTTCTCCTTAGGGCCAGCAGGCATTCCCTCCTCAAGAAGCCATTTCAAGTCTGGAAAGAGGGCATAGGTGTTTTTCAGAATGTCTGGAATTCTCTGTCTGTGCTTTTATTCTGAGAGTTAAAATGTAAGCTTTCATAAACACGCGGCAAGACAGTTAGTATCATGTTTTATTCCATTGGAACCAAAGCTCAAAGCATGTATATCCATCCTGCTTGTTTTAGTAGATAATTCTAACAGTTACCTTGACTCAGAGTGAAGGACTGTCTAGAAACCCACGAAATAAAAAATGTTTTAAGTATAGTGATGAGTGTATTTCCCGAGGAGCTCAGCATATGATTTGGAGTGGACCAGTTGGGGACAATTCTTCCCCAATGAGAGTAGGTCTTCTCAGATTGCTTGGGGGTATGGAGAGAACAAATACAGAAGGCAAATAGGTATTGGCATCTCCACCTGAGAGCTAGGGAGGGCTATCTTCTGCTTTTGTCATCCGAACTATAGTCTTCCTAGTATTTGGATTCCAGGACTTATACCAGTAGTGTACGTACACACACACACACACACACACACACACACACACACACACACCACACACTCGTGTGCACTCTTCCATGTGCTTTCCCTAAACCTGAGAGTTACACCATGAGTTTCCCTGGTTCTGAGGCCTTCAGACTCATATCAAGCCATTCCAGTGTCTTCAGCAGAGGACCTCTCAACTGCCCTAATTACATGAGTCAATTCCCTTAATAAATGCCCTCTCTTATGTCTGTATGCATATCTTATTGATTCTCTCTCTCTAGATAACTTCAAATAAGAAGACAACATTACCAAGAATGCTGCACAGTACATACATGTCTGACAGGACAATAGACTATTCTAGACATGTCCAATATACAACTGTGACTCCACATTCCATTTCATATGTTTTGTATTGTAAGATATAAAATTAACTTATCTATGAGATGCTAGGTTGATATCCAAGATAGCCACAGGCTCCCATAATTATTTGTCCCACTATTTTCTGATTGTGTGTATGTGTATATTTATAAACAGAAAATGATTTTGCAGCTTCTTCCTGCTCTTCCTTCTCCACCACCACTTCCCATTCTGAGTGGAGAACTACATTCTCCCATTCCAGACTCTCTCAGCCTTTGAAGTGATTCCTTGGCACTCCAGATTGATCTTAGTGGTTCTTTTTTGATCACTATTGCAACCAACAAATGAAATCATTAGTGTTTTTCTTGATGCTGTAAGCTACAAAGTGAAATGTGGTGCCACCACACCTAGCTTCATTTCTTTCACCTCTTTAACAATGGACAAAATGGCCTTCCTTCATCTTACAGGTGTGGTTAGGACCATCAAAAAAAACTTAGCATTACAGTTAGACATAAAGCATTCCTCTGACGCCTGAGAAATGGCTCAGCTCCTATTGGTGTTTGTGTACAGACCTGACAACCTAAATTCCATCCTCTGTCCCATAAGGTAGCAGGAAAGAACTGATGCCCAAGAGTTGTCCTCTGATCTCCACACATGCTCCATGGCACAACTGCCTATACATAGAAACACACCTGGCACCCACAGATAGAAATATAGACAGATGGGAAAAAAATTTTAATGTGTTTGAGTTATATAAGAAGGGAACCAAGGAACAACAAGGCATACCTAGAGTTAGCTTTTGTCTTTCAACATAAGATCAACTCTCATTTTTAACTTCTCATTTTTTGCAGATAAATGTTGGGTTTCTTGGTTAGCCACTTGGACCATTTTTCATTTTCCCTTTGTCTCCTTTTTCTCTTTTGTGTATACTCTCCCACCCCCTAAAACAGGATTTCTCTGTATAGCCCTGGCTCTCCTGGAACTAGCTCTATAGATCAGGCTCGCCTCAAACTCAGAGTGAGATCCACCTGCTTCTCCCTTTGCCTCCTAAGTACTGGGATTAAAGGTGTGCGCCATCACTGTCAGGCTTGTTTACACGTCTTTTTCAATCTGAAGATTTGTCCTTTCCTTTTGCCCTTTAACTTCCTTTCAGCTCTTGTAGAAGTAGGCTCAGCTAACTGCCATGACAGTGTCATCTGGGTCTCTTGCAGCTTCTTCCTGTTCTTCCTCCTCCCACTTCCCACCCTGAGTAGAGAACGACATTCTACCATTCCAGGCTCAGGAACCCATCTGGGCTGTCCTTCTTCTTGGATATTTAACAACAGGACTACCTGAAGGCGGTGGCCCACTGAGAGCTTTCACAAAGCCATGCTGCCTGCCTGCTGAAGACTGAGATCATCAGTATGGGCCCATTAAGCATGATGCTACATTGTAGCTTAGAGAGGTAGGAAAAGCACTGTCTGTTTTGTTGGCTGTAACATGCATCAAAAGAGAGTCAACATGCATGAAGTGGCGATGCCCAAGGAAGGACTGTGATGGCTTAGGGAGCTTGGAATGGTAGACTGGATTTGCCTACTTCTTTCATACTAGGAGAGCCAGAGGTAGACCTTTCACTAACCAGTGCTTCAAAAGAGTGACTTGTAAGTGGCAGCCCAGGGTCTCTGAGAAGCTCTGTGGTGATGCTTCGCTATAGATCTATCTGCCTTTAGAATGGGAATGCCTGTCACTCAAGTGCAAAACTTAGACACGGTGAGCACTGGATCTGGGAAAACAAGCAGCGGCACTCCACTGCCAGTTGCAAAGTGGGAAATTACAGGAGTATATAGACAGATAAGGTAGCAAGCAGTATAGTATAAATTACGTGGATCCATGACCTTAGTTACTTAATTCCAGAGTTCAGTGAAGGACAATAGGAAGCCTACCGAATCTTTCTGTGACCGATATAAGCAGAAAAGTTTTAGAGACCATGAAGAAAATCCAAACTCAAGTCCTACCAACAGAATCACAGCTCCCAATCTGTTTCCAGAATTGAGCTGAATGAATACAAGGCCATCACTTGAGGAAATAATCCATTCACTATCTAAAATACATTCTGTTCATCTTTTTTCTTCATCCTTCTCCAAAATGACTGGCAGCCCTTTACCAGGGAAACTATGCATGGGGGGGAAAGAAATAATCATACTTTACAGGGACAAGTAGAAATGTACTCTATAACACCGATTCCAGGAGTAGGGGCTTACAATGATCAGGTGATTAATGAGGTTTATGGCTCTAGTCTGATTCATGACAGGTTCTCAGATCTGTCATATACATATCTTCCTCAAGCTCTGGAATGCATAATTATGACAGGGATACTTAACACCTGGCCAAATTCGAGGGTCAGAGCTGCCTTTTTTTTTTTTTTTTTAAGGAAAATGGTAAATAAAATTAGTATGTCCCCAGAGTACTTATAAAGATTAAAGCCACCTTCCAGGACTTGAAAGATGCCAACATGGTGATTCTCACTTCATCTCTATTCAGCTTTTGTATTTGGCCTGTGCAAAAGACAGATGGATCCTGAAGAATGTTAATAGATTATTAAAAGTTTAGCCAAGTGATGAAATCAGTTGATTAATTTGTAAGATGTAGCTTTATTGTTTGAGCAAATCACCACATGCCCCGGTACTTGGTAAACAGCATTTGATCTGGCAAGTGCCCCTTTCTCCTTACTTGTCCATAAGAACCATCAGTAGCATCTTGCTTTCTATAGGCTAGGCCAGCAATGTATCTGAATTGCAGTTCCTACCTCAAGAGAGTAATAGCTTCTTAGCCCAACATCACAGTTTAATTTCTAAGGATCCTGATCACATTTCCTTTCAAAGCTATAACACTGCTCCTTTACATAGATGGCATTATGCTGGTTGCACATGGTGAATGTAAAGTACCAAATACTGTGAACATAGTAATAAACAAATTATTGTCAAAGGGTGGAAAGTAAAATTCAGGGCCTTCCACCTCAGAGAAATTTCTAGGGCTCTTATTGTGTGGGATACATTAAAATCCCTTCTAAGGTAAACAGTAAGATGCTGCAACTGGTATTTCCTATAACCAAAAAGAAAAAGGGAAATGGCACCATGTCTGTATAGGTTTTGCCTAGTAAAAGCACTAAAAGCACAAGTAAGTCACATGAAAAAGAAACCTAAATACTCATGGCTCCTCTTCCTGCTCTTCTTCCTCATCTTCCCAGCCTCCATCTCTGATTCATTGAGAATATCCTCTCTCTGGGTCCCTGAAAACTCAGTCTAAACCTGAGAGTCACAACATAGGTTTCATGGAGGCTCGGGTTTTCAGACTCAGACTGAGCTGTGTCACCACCATCCCAGTGTCCCCAGCCTGAGATGACCTGTCACAGAACTTCTCAACTTCCATAATGGCATGAGCCAGTTTCCTTAGTAAATCCCCTTTTATATCTATATTAATATCCTACTGGTTCTGCATCTCTAGAAAGCCCTGACATACACACAAATGATGTGGTAATACTAAAACTGAGTTTTTAGTTCATGTTTAGAATTGGTTCCATAAGTTACTGAATAATTACTTATAGGCTGATGTTTGATTACACTTTGATATAACCTAAAAGGATTTAGGTTGACTTTAAAAAAATCAGCAATTATTAAGACATATATATTTTATATAGCTGCAAACAAGACATCAGAGTTGAGGTAAAATAAGTTATTAATAAAGTAAGTCTAGGTGAAGTTTTATATAGCAAAGCACATGTTTAAGTCTGCTCAATTTCTATAATGTCATCTTAGTTTTGACTCCTTTCCAAACAGCCAAGGCAGGAACATGATCAACTTTTATACCAGCAGATTTCAGCAGATCAAAGCAGAATGCTATTGCCAGAACCTAGAGATCCAAGTTGATTGGTTAATATGTTTCAAATATTGAAGGTCTCTTTGGACGAATATATTCTTTGCTTTAGCTTTCAGCTCATGTACATTTACTCTGGGGTATTCTCAGTAAATGTTTCACTAATGAACTAGTGAAAATCCAAGCGACCCCCCACAGCAGCTTTAACCAGAAGTCAGTTATATTTCCTTATAATTTTAAAGCTTCATTCCCTCTTGGGATCACAGCAGACTTGGTCTGAAGTAGGCAAGCCAGAGACCTAAGCTAAGTGAGAGGGTCTGTTGTAACATAAATATTGCATGTATTCAACAGGTGTGGTACAAGGAAGTGGACTGCAGAAAGGGCAGGGGAGAGAGAGGAGTTATAGTCTTAGTAAGTCATGAGCGAGACAGTATGGGAGAGCAAAATGGGGAGGGAGACAGACAGAGGGACAGGCAGTGAATGCAAGAGAAGAGAGAGAGAGAGAGAAGAGATGGGAGTCTTTTAATTTAGGATGCTGGCGGTGTCAACAGGAGATGCCATCACAGGTTGCTAAACAACCAAGGAGCTGCCTATATGCTATCATACCTCCCTTTTTGTCTATGTAAAAAATGAGGAACTAGGAGGGGTGGCAAGTTGGGAATAAAGACATTGGACTACTTTTCATGCAGAACAAGTTAAAGTCTATAAATGCAGGTTCAATGGAAGCAGCTCTGAACTGCCATGCAAGGGGTTAAGACAGACAGAGAGAGAAAGCAGGAGCACCAAAATGTCCAGATGATATAGTGAAGGGGAAGTCCCTGCTGTGGAAAGTTCAGGGCAGAGGACTGGAGTCTGCCAGCCATGCCCTGCAGTAGATAGGAACCATGGAATGCTGGGAAAACCTGGAGCTGTTTGTCCATGGTATGAAGCACACAGTTCCAGCCTTTGGTTGATAATAAATGGATAAAGGGTGAAGAAATCAATCATCTTTGGTTACTTTCTGCTGACGTCGGGGTGATAGGGCGGCCAAGTTTGGAAAGAGCAGGTGATCTGTGAGAACATCTATAGCTGGGAGAGAAAGTGCAGGTCCAGCTTGAAACATTCTGTGAGGTTAGACTGGAGCACCTGTGTGTAGCTGCTTCAGTGCTGTTGTAGATGTGGGAAGCCTGGACCTGGCAGTATACTAGAGCATATAGATGGACAGAAGACAAAGTTATGTTAGGGATAAAAATCTTTTTAAGTGTACATTTGAAATTTTTTGGGAGAGCAAGCAGAAAGGGAAAGTTTGGAGTGTAGAAGAAAAAGAACTTGAATATAGGGAACCTCCTTCCATTTATCCAGTCTCTGGCAGTAATTAAAAAGGTTCCATTTTGGAGCTGTCATCTAAGGGCTATTGTAGCTAAGTCTGTTTTCAGAGGCATGTAAACTTAGAAGCACTTGAAATGGGCTCTACGCATAGGCATCTCCAGAAGGTATCCCAGAGGGGAGCCTAGAGGGAATGGCGCATGGACCATTCCCATGGGTAGAATGGAGTCAGTGACCTGTCAAGGCATCCCAAGAGCAAAGTTTTACTTGAAGAAATTGGTATAATCTGTTCCAGCAGCTCGTCAGCACTGGTCAGAGACTTAGGACATAGCCCAGGCAGTCAGGTTTACCTGGTACTAAGATTTTCAGCAGCAGACGAAACCATGCTGGAGAGGATCTCACCCAAGGGAAAGTATGCCAACGAAAGGTCCTAATTGAAGGTCAGCAAAAGGACCAATGTAGTCGTAAAGACCGTGGTTGGGGTACCTCCACTCCCCAGTGAACCAGAGAGTTGCTGGCAGTCTCTCAGACAAAGAAAAGCATTTATCGATCAGCTGGTGTTGGGTGCAGAGATGTAGTGATTGAGTAACCCAAGAGCAGACCAGGAACAGGGTCTCAGTGGTGTGATTTCAACCCATGAGTTGGGAGCACATTTGAAACTTTTGGACCCATGATTTTAGTAGTTGGGAAGGGGAGCCCCAAAACCAGAGAAAGGGTGAGGAATCCCATCCTCTGGAGTAGGCAATAGGCTGGAAACTTAGGTTGTTGATTGGTAGTACTTGTCTGGATTCCATTTGACCTGAGAGATGGACTTCCTGTAGCTTATAAGAATTCTTTTTTTTTTAATAAATATTTCAAAATATTTATTTATTACTTATACAGTGTTCTGCCTACATGTGTGCCTTCACACCAGAAGAGGGTACTAGATATCACTATAGATGGTAATTAGCCACCATGTGGTTGCTGGGAATTGAACTCAGGACTTTTGGAAGAACAGCCAGTGCTCTAACCCTCTGAGCCATCTCTCCAGCCCCCATAAGAATTCTTTTTAAGTTTGCAAAGAAGATAAGTTTTAAACACATTAGCAATACCATTGCAATCTGCAGTGATATACACATTGTAGGAAAAGGCTGTGGACATGCACCTTTGTGTTAACAGCATAAACCCTCTCTTAAGGTGAGCTCTGGAAAGACAGACACCTTCTGTGAAGTAGAAGTGGCAAAAGCTCACTTGATCTTGATTTTTAGCATGAATACACATCATGAAAGAGGGGATTTTCCCCTTTATCCAGAAGACTACATCTATATTAATTTAGCACAGTGAGAAATAACTTTTCAATCTATACTTCAAAGACAAACCAAAGCAAATTTAAAATATTGAGCTTGGAGCTATGATAGTGGATTGTATAGTGGAATGTTTTAATTCTAGTGATCAATGTCAAAGCTCCGTGCAGTCTTAATACAATAGAAGCATAGTAGCAAGAAGAAATCCAAAGCATTTTTTATCTATTTATCTATTTTGGATACCTTAAGTCATCTTTTTTAGACCCTCTAACCTTCATAGCTTCCATTTACTAACCTTAAAACACCTTAGAGCCTCAAATACTTTCTTAGAAGCTTTCCTTCGTAACTTTCATTATGAAAAGCTTTAAAAATCTTTTCAGACCCTCAAACATTTTCTTAGATCCTCATACAAACTTCTGTATCCTTAGGCCTTGTATCCAATTATTTGCCATGAAACATGGGTGAAATTTCTGGAAGCAGTCACTGTCCTTTAGCTAAGGAAACGGTAAAAGGTTACATCTGAGATGTGCTTTTTGAGTCTGCTAACAAGTTAGACTATATCTAGACCTGACATTAGCAGTTCTAGGAGTGAGGCTTAAGGCCTGGTCTCCTGCACATGAAGAGGACAGAAGGCATCTGAAGCCTGTTTATCTTTAACATGAAATATGTGACTAGGGCAAACCTGTTTGCCTCTCTAAGTAAGAGACCTAGTATTTGGTAGTTTTAACTAGCTCCTGAGTTGACTAATGAACTAATATAGTAGATTACCTTGGGATAAGGAGCTAATTGCCTGTTCTCTAAGTGGTCAAGCTACTATTAGCTTATCTGTCAACATAATCAGACTTGAGAAGGATAAATTGTAATCTAAATGAATCTATGTACCTATCAAAATGACAGAGATGACTAATCAGTCCATAGTCCACTACCTAGACAGTTGTCCCAGGTCTCCATGGAAACACGGGCAGACAGTCTACTCGGCAGGTGTAAAAGATAAGGGTTTTTTTCCCCTTGTGGAGGAAGAGTATGGGAGAGATTAACCTCACCTCCTTCTCTGCAATGTGAGACAATAACATTCTGGGTATCCAGTTTGTCCACAGTTCAAGCTGGGCCCTAGTGAAGTGTGAAGTGTTGGGGGCAGTCTTGCTCAGTGGTTAGCATACCATAATCTAGGGTTGAAGTCATGGGTCATTGTGCCCAAATCTTCTCAGAGACCACCTTGGGAGTTATTGTTAGGATTTGGGACTCTGTCTGTCATAATATCATTATACATGTTAAAATGCCATGTTCAGCAGGTCTCTGACAAGTTTAAAGGCTAGCATGTTTGAGTTAAACAATTTCTGTCTGTATTTAGTTGTCTGCTCTAAACTGTACCTTGTAAACATAAAACAGAATGCTATGATCTGTGATTATATCATATTCTGTAGGTGAGTATTTGAGGACCATATCTATCTTTTTTTTTTTTTTTGGTTATCTTGTTTTTTTTTTAATTTTATTTTTTTCTTATCAGTTACATTTTATTAACTCTGTATCCCAGCCGTGTCCCGATCCCTCATTCCCTCCCAGTCCCTTCCTCCCTCCCTCATCTCCACCGTGCCCCTTGCCAAGTCCACTGATAGGGGGAACCTCCTCCCCATTCATCCGATCCTGTTTTATCAGGTATCTCATATCTATCTTAAGTAGACTAAATACTAAGTAAAGCTTAATCCTGCATTAAAAGGTCTGTAGTTTATAAAAGTCTCAGTCTATGGTATAGATTAACAATATTATCATATTCAGAAAACAAGACTGAACATATTTCTAATGCAGTGATTTTTAACTTTTTTGAGAGTGAAAGTAGGACATAAGAACCAAGTTTTAACATTGTAAACAAATTAGTATCTCTAAAATTAATATATCCCAATGTAAAAGTATTTTTGTAATTATATTACATGGTTTAGTTATTGACCCTGAATTATATATATATGACTGGTGAACAATAACCTATTTCTAGAGTCAGTGATACACAAGAATAATATAAAACAATTTTAAAATTACATTTGAATCTATTCTACCAAATCCATTGGCCAGAAAGCCTAGTGGTAAACCCAGATCACAGGCAGCTGACTACAGGAGAAACAACATTCATTTATTCATTCATCCAAGAACCAGTAAAGGCATAGGTAGTTAGATACATATTTTAAATTAGTTTGTTTTTTATGAATAGACCTTTATAACCTTGAAATTTGAGTATTATATAAAGAATATTTTGAACCAGGGTGGAATCATATATATACAGCATGTTGTAAAAATATAACTTTGAATTTATAGAAAAATCCATACCAATTTCAAATGAGACTTGTTGCTTTCTTAGTCTAAAAGGAGATAAAATAATAATCAGAGTTAGTTATGATTAAAAAGTTTTAAAATTGTTTTATATCATGTGGTTATCTTAAGATGGTGGTATTTAAAAACATCTGTGTTTTTATAGATACTACAAATAAGTATGTAAATATATGTAGTCTAAACAGGAGTTTGAACTTTGATTTTAAACGTTATACTCAATAAGCAAATTATAAATCCTTAGATAAGAGCTTGCAGTATAATTTTAAGATATTTTTTTAAAGAGCAGAGTGTAAAGAAATCAGGGAGAAGAGATTTTTTAAGAGCTGGGAAGTAGGGTCTTAGAGATCAGAGATTTGTGGAGGATAGAGCAGGGTTTAGATATCTGGGGATCAGTTGTCTGTAAGAATTTAGAAATTTGGTGCATGGAGTTTTGGCTTTGAATGAGGCCATGTTTAGAAAGTGTGCACTTGGCCTCCTGCAGGCCAGCTTCGAGAGTGGAGAGAGGGGCCATCAGCCAAGTGGGAGAGTAGGCAGAGGGAAACAGACATGACTTTGAGAAAAGAAAAATAGGGAATTACTTTTTATTTTACTATTGGCTCTTAGTGTTACTGGATAATATTAGACATTTGACTAGTAGGATGAATATGGGTGTAGAAGCAGGAGGTTTTCCAAAAGGGAGAGAACATGAAGAGACCATTCCTGTGATTGAGAAAGGGAAATGGAGAGTCTCAGCAGCCTGTAGTCATGGGCTTCCCCAGGACTCAGGTGGGACCAAGTATGGACTGACCCAGCTAGTGTTTTGTCAACCAAATAGCACTGCTAAGCCCAGCTAAGCCCAAGAAACTCTGTGCCTGCTACCAGGGCTTTAGCAGCCATAAGGCTAAGGTCTTGTAGAGGGAATCTTATCTACAGGAAAGGATAGAGGCAGATAGTGAGCTTCAGAGGGGAGTTAGGAAGGGGCGCAGTCATCCTCCAGGGCCTGCAGAGACTGCCGTTTTTAGCTCCAAAAACAGTGGAACAGAAACAAAGTACTGGTAGCAGTCAAACCTCGGCTTTTTATAACCAAGATGGCGGCCAATCATGTGACTGCCGTTGATTGCCTTTAGTTAAGATGGTGGTGAAGCCTTGTAATTGCCCTTAGTGAAGATGGTGATGAAGCCATGGCTCCACTTTCTTTATCCCAAAATCAACATAGCGGCCCACCTTGTGTTGTGCACATGTGGAGCAGCATGAGGGGACCCAGGGTTACTCAACCCAGGTGGGGAGGGAGGGTCTCTTATCTCAGGCTCCTGGCAGCAACAACAGGTGATGATGTCACAGGTTGCTAATCAATCTAGAAGCAGGCTGCCTATATGTTAACAGGGAGAGACCAACAGGAAAAGCTTCCTAGGATTATTTCTTCCAGTGGACCTAAGAACTCCAACAGTGATGTACGTCTAGCCTCGGCCTTCAGACAAGCTAAAAAGGACATTAGACAAAGAGAAAAAGAAATTAGAAGTGAACATTTGTCTTGAGTTGGGGGTTGGCATTAGCATCATAGAACAAGTGTTTTCCTAGCTTCCAGTTTTGCTTCTCTGTTGCCCATACATAAAAGTTGGTAAAACTTAATAAGAACAGAAATGAAGGAATGGAAGAGAAGAGAAAAGAAGGGGAGAGGGGAGGAGAGAAGGAAGTAGAAGGGAAGAGATGGAAGAGGAGTGGAGAAGAGAGAAAAGGTTAGAAGAGAATAGAGGGGAGGAGAAGGAGGGCCAGAGAAAAGAAGAAAGCAGAGGGGAAGGAGGAAGAAAGGAAGAAGGGAAGAAGAGGGAAGGGCAAAAGAAGAAAGGGGGTATTAGAGAACTTTCAACTAACCCTTATTTCAAACTTAATATTGTTTAGTGAATTAGAAATGTATATTGGATTTGTTTTATCCTTATATTATAATGTCTCATTTTAACATTCAAAAAATATTCAAAGATATCGCATCCCATAATTCTTCCATTAATTTCTATTAACCGTCAAAAGAAATGTTCCCTGCTAAAAACCAAAATCAAATCAAACTTTCCTAAATAATTGCTTTCAACAGTTGGATACAACATTGCCAACTTCATTTCCAAGCAACATTAGCACTTCCGTACTCACATTTCTCTTTCCTTTGACTCTTACATTGTTTCTGTTAACTATCCTTTTCTAAAAAACAATTTTTTATTCACGATTGTTTATCTTATGGTATAAAACATTATCAACTCTGGGCAGGGGAGAATGACTCAGTGAATAAAGCAGTTGCCACACAAATTGAGTACCTTGGAGCAATTTTCCAGAATCCGTGCAAAGCCTCATACAGTCTGTAAGAACAATGTCCCTGAGACAAGAGTGAAGTGAGCAGAGTTTAGTGCTGGGCTGTGGAGGCCTGACCACCTCTGCCTGAACCTAATTCATGTCCTGAATAACTGACCTCCTTTGAGCCCTACGTTTGATTTAGCCCTATTTTTTGATCAAAAGTGATCAAAGTTCACACTGGTTTTAATCTGAGAACTGGTATTTCCTTATTCTTACAGGCTTGCCTTCCCATCCCTTCCCCCTGCTCAGGCCCCTCCACTGCACCTTAGCCTCACACTCCTCTATTTTATAAATCCTTTTGCTCTCCTGCCTGAGAAAGAACTGGATTTCACACCTAATTAAAAAATATTGTATTGCCTGCTGTTCCCTTTCTTGTCCATTTTCTCTTATTCTCAGGAAGCTTTTCATTCTCATGCTAAGTTGTATCCCTGGACCCCTGTAGTTTACAGGGACAGGCAGGGGCAAAGTTCCTATAAAACTGAGCACGAGACCCTCTACTACCCACTTCTGTAGGCAGATTTCCCCTTGGGGACTCCGCCCTGCTTCAGCCCCCTGGCATTTGTGCTCTCACAGAACAGTCACTTGGAATAATTACATCCTCACTGTCTGTAGGACAGATCCTTGAATGTTCCCAGTGAGTGTCATCACAGGGTGGCTCTTTTACTCTGGTAGAAAGCCAGGTGGGCAGGTTATTCTTTTAAGCTAATATGAAGAGATCTATTTTTAATAACAGTTTTCTCTTTGCCATCAGTTTTATTGTCATGCCACTGTGGGTTTTCTTAAGGCAATGTGGCATTTTCAAATATACAAAAATCTATTTAAAGTTGTATAGTTTTTGAAGAGTTGGGGTTTCCAAGGGAGGTAGGTTGGTTGGTTTTGGGGGAAGGGGTGTTTAGAGGTTTTCTGTGTGTGTGTGTGTGTGTGTGTGTGTGTGTGTGTGTGTGTGTGTGTGTGGTTTTTTTTTTTTCTTGGTTATTTTGAATAGCCCAAATGCCTATTCAGTGCCAGTCTAGGAAAGAATGGAGTTAGCATTTTCACACCATTCCTTCCTATACAGTCCTTGAATACCATCTAATCAAGATTTGTTTTCAATGGGGGACAAATCTACAGTAGGCTATTTCAAATTTATTCCATTGGAATCTATACATTAATGCCCATTGGATGAAAAGGACGTGTTCACAAAAGCCTGGACTTTGCCTTACTGTGGCAGAAACTTTCCCACTGTATTTGTGTTAAAAATAAAAGCAAGCCTGGGAAAGGAATTGCCCCAGCATTGTGTGCTGGAGGAATGAGGCATGCCTGAATGGAGAGGCAAAGTTTCTCCATCACATCTGTACCGCTATCAGCAAAAGAGAAGCGAGCTTTCATGGCAGCTCACTGCAGTGGGGGGCCAAGTTTACTCAAGGAGATGTATAGAGTCTTGTCCATAAAATCCAGATGGCTAATAAGGTCAGCTGTACCTGTGCATGGGTTTACATGTGCCTCCCTGTTTTTTAGTGAAGTTGGCAACAATAATATTATACTCCTGTAGGCTATTTAGCAAATAAACTGCTTGTTTAGATTGGCTACATATTCATTCCAGTTCGGCCAAACAAGCAGATTTTTCTCATGAAGTTGTGCTTGTGTGTATGTGTGTGAATATGTAAGATAAAATAGGTTTATAATGCCCTTGTTCTCTCATTTCTTAGGCAATATCTACCATTGCTTTTAGTGTCTCTCTCTCTCTTTTTTTTTTTAATGAAAATGAGGATGGTCCTAGATCCTTGGCAATTAAAGTATCATTTCTCAGAGCACCAAAAAGGATGGGTTCTAATCCCAACTCTGCTAAGTTACTTGCTTGCTCTATGGAATTTTGATCAAATCAGGTAGAAATTTATAGAACCATTAAGAGAGCCTGGCTAAATTAGCCTGACCAACTCCATGACAGGCTTCATTTTCTTGCTAGACAGAACAGGCCTAAGAGTTACAGGAAAAAAACACAGAAAAAGGGCAACCAATCATAAACAGCCAAGACATCTGGCCTGGGGAAGATAAGGTTGTTTAACTACCAGTTTTGAAAAGCCCGGTAAGTCCTGACCAGAGTCCATAGGCACCAGCCAATCCCAAATGAGGTTATGTAGCCACAGTAGGAATTTCCCTTTCTACCTTTAAGAGGGGCCTTCAGGCTCCCCTCTTGCTCTTGGTTACCGCCATGTTGTGAAGGAGGTGGCCCCAGTGTACTGGACTTCTGCAGAATAAATGCTCTTTATTGCTTGCATGCTACTCGAGTCTTACCTCAAGTGGAAATAACAATAATGTCCTGAAAATATATAGGATTGCTGCAAAAACAAACAAGGTCTTACATAGGAGAAAATTTCTTACTATATAAAAATGCTACAGGGATATTAACCTGAATATTGATTGTGAAGGAGCTGTTGCTTAGAATCCACTAAAAGAAGCCAACTGTATCATCTGATCTCTGCAGTGCAGACCATATGACTGGCAGGCACTATGATCAAATATGCACTGAAGATATATCTCTACCTGTGTAGAAAGAGAAGAGTGATAATAAGCCACCCAGCCTAGAAATGATTTTTCTGCCATCTGTTTACAGCCAATTAACTGTGCTGTTACTCTTTGCTTCAATAAAAGAGAAACTTCCGTGACAGTGAAATCATATTTAGAAAGTAATGCATTTTAGTTTCAAGACAAGTTGTTTTATTTCTCATAAATAAAAAAAAAAAAAAAACAGTATCTATTGCACACTCTCACATGCATATGTATGTGTTTAACTTAGATTCCGAAGGCTGGAGGCAGTCTTTTTAAATTTTAGCTTGAGAGCTGATGGTTGTAACAGCTGTATGGACCGCTAATGTCAACTCTCATATAGCGACAAAGCATGTGATGTCATGGAATTTTCAAGAGATAAATCCAGCCACACCACCTGGATTCATATACCAGTTCTCCCACCAGTTACCAGCACAGCTTTGAGCACATTGCATAAATTCTCTGGTCTTAATTCCCCTGTGTACAAATGGGAATAATAATAATACAACCTGTTCCCCATGGTTGCTCTGAGGATTAAATAGAGTAATGTGTTTAGAATAGTTTGGACAGTGCTTGACAGATAAGGCATGAAGAAAAGTTTGCCCTTTAAGCATACATAGAACATAGAACTAAGTAAGAGGTTGAAATATATATGACCTATTGACCCAATTCCTGGACATCCATTCCTTAATTACTGGAGTCTTCATTTAGGGGTGTAGTTTGTATTAACGTATGTAATAAAGATTAGCCATATCACTCAGTTGTGCAAATAGAACTGTTTTTTAATAATAAAAAAAAAGTTGGAAGGCATAACTAAATACAGTACTTCAGACACATAATAAACCTGGTGGAAGTTGAAAGAGGTTCTGTTAGGGTCTGGAATACATTGAAAGAACAAACCCAAATTCAAGTGGCATGCGAACAACAAAAGGCTTTTAGTCTGCAGAAGTCCAGCATATTGGGGGTCACCACCTTTACAACATGGCAGTAAACACGAGAGGAGCTGAGGGTCCCTTTTAAAGGTAGAAAGGGGAATTCCTACTGGAGCTACATAACCTCGATTGGTATTGGCTGGTGCCCATGGAGGTTACGTGACTCTGGTCAGGACTTATGGGTTTTTCAAACTAGTAGTTAAGCAACCTTTTCTTCCTCAGGCCAGATGTCTTGGCTGTTTCTGATTAGTTGCCCTTTTTTGTGGTTTTTCCTGCAACTCTTAGGCCTGTTCTGTCTAGCAAGAAAATGAAGCCTGTCATGGAGTTGGTCAGGCTTATTTAGCCAGGCTCGCTCAGTTCACTCACCTAATGTAATGTAAATTGCATCACTAAATGTGATACACGGGCTTCGAGCACTTATTATGCTCAGACAGTGTGAGAGTGATCAAGTGGAGCAAGGTAGAAAAATGCGGTAGAGCAGAGACTTACCGTGCGAGGTCCTTTATCCTAACACAGAAGAGAAAGAACCTGAGAAGTCAGACATGCCTGGTGTGCACAGGCCTGTTCCTCTGTGGTTGTTTACTACAAGATCTAGTAATTGAAGTTATCAGCCTTGTTTTGAAATGTACTTTGAAGGCCCCTTTGTTCTGAAAGCCCAGTTACTTGGCTTCTCTCAACCTAGTAGCTCAGTTATGTATTTAGAGTTCTTCTCATCACTGTGACCAAATACATGGCAGAAAAAAAAGCCTGAGTGAATGTCCTAGTTTGATCTGTCCCACACTAACTTAGGGAGGAATGATTCACGGGTTAGAGTCCAAGGCAGGGATCGAAAAAGGAAATTTCATCTCAATATATTGTATGAAAAAATTATTTTCAACTAAAAAAAACAAGAAAAGCAAAGAAGGGAGGGAGGGAGGGAGGGAGGGAGGAAGGAAGGAAGGAAGGAAGGAAGGAAGGAAGGAAGGAAGGAAGGAAGGAAGGAAGGAGGAAGAAAGAACCCCGCAGGGAGGAACTGAAGCAGAAGCAGCAGGAACACTTTCACGTTGTTTTGAATAAGAATGGCTCCCATAGGCTCACAAGAATGCTTAGTCGTCAGGGAATGGCACTATGTGAGAATGATTAGGAGCTGTGGCTTTGTTGAAGTAGGTGTGGCCTTGGAGGAAGTGTCTCATTGGGGAAGGGAGGGTTTTGAGGTTTCAAAAGCCCACGCCCAGTTCTGTATCTCCTGCTGCCTGCTGATCCAGATGTAGAACTCTCAGCTACTTCTCAACCAAGTCTGCCTGTATGCTGCATGATGGTAATTGACTAAAGTCTGGAACTGTAAGCAAGCTCCCAATTAAATGCTTTGTCTTATAAGAGTTGTGTTGATCATAGTGTCTCTTCAGAGCAATAGAATAACTTGCTTCCAAGCTCCTGCTCAGCCTCATTTCTCAAACTATCCCAGACTGTCTGCCCAGGGCTGGCTAGGCTCTCCTCCACCAATTAGCAATTAATTAACCCCCATAACAGCAGGTTAATCTGATGGAGGCTGTTTCTCAATTGGGATTTCCTCTTCCTTGGTGTCTCTGGTTTATATCAAGTTGACAAAAACAAACTAACACAGAGGGAGGAGACAGTTCTCTTCGCTCATGGTTTCAGAGGGATCAACCCATGCTTGCTTGGCCCCATTGTAATAATGGACACATACAACTTCATTATATACAGGAAGCAGAGAGAATTTAAGAAGCCATGGCAAGATGCAGCCCCAAAGGGCACATGACCACTGATTACTTTCTCTAACTAGGCCCTACCTCTTACCTTTGACCACCTCTTCCAAACGGCATCTTATTATGAATCTATGAAGGGCTTAAATAATTCATTAAATCAGGCCCCTCATAATCTAATCATCAGTGATAATACCCTCACAGACAGAACCAAAAGTGTCTCTCACTAATCTTTTAGGCACTTTTTAATCAAATCATGATTTCCTCAAAACAAAACATTGCAGATTATGAAGTTACAAGTGTGGTTTTGACTGAAGAATGACTTGTAGAGAGATATTGTTGAGACATATCTGAGCAGTGAGGTAGAACGATGGGAAAACCCTGGGACTGTGCCGTAGCCGTCTGTTGTCTTCTCAGTGTGGAGTGGCGGTAACCACATTATCACCGGTGTCGACAGACTGAAACATAGGGGTGGCAGTTGGTCAGACTCGCGGAGCCTTTAGAGATTATTGTCTTCCTTGTGGGAACTATTTAGTAGTTCTACAAAACATCCTGTTGCTCAAAATAAGCTTGTGACTCACCTCCAGTTCCCCCTGCTCTCCTGGCCTAATTCTCTTTCACTCTAAGTGCCCATTTTGAATGATAAATGTGATCATGTCGTGTGATCACATTCAGCACATCCAGCTCTGGCCTTTTGAAACATTCCTTCTTGCTGTGTGTGGTGGCATAAGCATGCCTTTAATTCCAGCACTCAGGGTTAGGCAGAGGCAGGAGGATCTGAGTTCAAGGCCAGGCTGGTCTACAGAGTGAATTCCAGCACTGCCTGGGTGACAGTGAGAACCTGTCTTGGAAAACAAACAAAATTTCCTTCTTCATTAAGCATCAACATCATTTGTATCACATATGACCATCCTTGAAAGTGCCACACTGTCAAGGATGGCAAGAAGAGTGAGGAGAGAGGGAAGCAGCCGGAAAATGCCCCGGCCCATCTGCAGGCAGCACCCTTCCCATCCTCTGGAAAGCGCTGTGGCAGCTGTGTGTTAAACATCTTAGTCTGGGTTGAATTTTCCAAGAACTTTTGCAAATCTGGTACGGGATATGGTAATATGCCATGTAAACTAGAAAGGGGTTGATTTTTAAACTATAAGTACAATTGCTGCCTACTGATAAAATAAGAAATGTCAGTAACTTGAAGAGGGGGAATTAAAATTTCCCAGAGGACTTGGGATCAGCCCTGTCCCCTGAGCTCCTATGCCCCTTCACCCATTCAGTTCTTCATGCAACAGTTACAGGAGTGGCAGGCAACAGCCCATCTAATTATCCTTTCAGAAGACAACATGGCCTGACTTTCTTGCAGATCAATATGAATGTGATATCCAAAAGAGTTAGGACACTATGTCCAGAGGTGGGGAGAAACTCAAGGCATTGGTTGCCTAGGCTGTGTGTGAAGCCTGCACAGCTTTCTCCCCTGTGTTTGTATCTGCAAAGAGGGCAGATTTTACTCTCCTGAGACCTGGGGTGGAAATGCCATCAGCTATACCTGACTATGTGTTTGTCTTGTGTTTGCCTCACTGCACTGCAGGTGACATCAGTTGCAAGGGGATGACCGAGCGCATTCACAGCATCAACCTTCACAACTTCAGCAATTCCGTGCTCGAGACCCTCAACGAGCAGCGCAACCGTGGCCACTTCTGTGACGTGACGGTTCGCATCCACGGGAGCATGCTGCGCGCACACCGCTGCGTGCTGGCAGCTGGCAGCCCCTTCTTCCAAGACAAGCTGCTGCTGGGCTACAGTGACATCGAAATCCCGTCGGTGGTGTCTGTACAGTCGGTGCAAAAGCTCATTGACTTTATGTACAGCGGTGTGCTGCGAGTCTCACAGTCAGAAGCTCTGCAGATCCTCACAGCCGCCAGCATCCTGCAGATCAAAACAGTCATAGATGAGTGCACACGCATCGTGTCACAAAATGTGGGCGATGTGTTCCCGGGCATCCAGGATTCTGGCCAGGACACACCAAGAGGCACACCAGAGTCAGGCACATCTGGCCAGAGCAGTGACACAGAATCAGGCTACCTGCAGAGCCATCCACAACACAGCGTGGACCGAATCTACTCAGCGCTCTACGCCTGCTCCATGCAGAATGGCAGCGGCGAGCGCTCCTTCTACAGCGGTGCAGTGGTCAGCCACCACGAAACTGCGCTTGGCCTGCCCCGTGACCACCACATGGAAGACCCCAGCTGGATCACACGCATCCATGAACGCTCCCAGCAGATGGAACGCTACCTGTCCACCACCCCCGAGACCACTCACTGCCGCAAGCAGCCCCGGCCCGTGCGCATCCAGACCCTGGTGGGTAACATCCACATCAAGCAGGAGATGGAGGACGACTATGACTACTACGGGCAGCAGAGGGTGCAGATCCTCGAGCGCAATGAATCCGAGGAGTGCACTGAAGACACTGACCAGGCGGAGGGCACAGAGAGCGAGCCCAAAGGCGAGAGCTTTGACTCTGGGGTCAGCTCCTCCATTGGCACCGAACCTGACTCGGTGGAGCAACAGTTTGGGGCAGGAGCCACAAGGGACAGTCAAGCAGAACCCGCCCAGCCCGAGCAGGCAGCAGAAGCTCCACCTGAGGGCAGTGCCCAGCCAACCCAACTAGAAACAGGTGCCTCCTCTCCCGAGAGAAGCAACGAGATAGAGATGGACAACACAGTCATCACTGTCAGCAGCAGCTCTGATAAGGGTGTCCTACAACAGCCTTCAGTCAACACAACCATTGGGCAACCATTGCCAAGTACCCAGCTCTATTTACGCCAGACAGAAACCCTCACCAGCAACCTGAGGATGCCTCTGACCTTGACCAGCAACACACAGGTCATTGGCACAGCTGGCAACACCTACCTGCCAGCCCTCTTCACTACCCAGCCCGCAGGCAGTGGCCCCAAGCCTTTTCTCTTCAGCCTGCCACAGCCCCTGACAGGCCAGCAGACCCAGTTTGTGACAGTGTCCCAGCCTGGCCTGTCCACCTTTACTGCACAGCTGCCAGCGCCACAGCCCCTGGCATCATCCGCAGGCCACAGCACAGCCAGTGGGCAAGGCGAAAAGAAGCCTTATGAGTGCACTCTCTGCAACAAGACTTTCACAGCCAAACAGAACTACGTGAAGCACATGTTCGTCCATACAGGTGAGTGCCACTTCTCAGAAGGTTTGACAGCAGGGTCTGGAGGGCTGTCGGAGCAGCAGAACAGGGCCACAGGCAGAAGGGAAGGGCTGGAGTCATCTTTCAGATTTCAAAGAAACCCCATCATAGGCCCCTTCTAGAAGTCCAGCTGTTCCCATCATAGGAATGAAGTGCTACCAAATCACAAAAACCCTTGATGGAAAAGGGATGACCTGGGAGTGTACAGCCTACAGAAGAGAAGAATTCGTGTCTCATATTCAAGTATCTTGAGTTTGGAAGTGACACAGTGTAGTTTTAAAGCTTGCTCTTTGGAGGCAGACTTTGGGCCTGTAATTAATTCAAGCCCAGCTACTTGCTATCAAACTGTACCACATTGAAAGAAATCACCTAAATTCCTTAGACTTTGACTTCCTTCTCTACAGGAGTGGGGGGGGGGGCGCGAGAGAGGTGGGGGAATTGTAGTGATGTACCTTCCTTGTGCTGCTTCTGAAAATTATATTGATTAACATATATGACTTAAAGATATCCCTAGCATAGTAAGTACTATAGAAGCCGTAGCTATTATTAGTATTATTAAGATGGCTGGGAGGAGGAGACATTAAGTTTATTCTATCCAAAGAAATTAGAATTTGGTCAGTGAAAGCTCTACAGAGAGTCTTTCAACTAAATAAAAGAAAAAGCTGAAGAGCCCAAGCTTCTCTGAGCTTTTTTTCTTCTCCAAAGGAAGTGGGCTCCTGTAATCAGAGAGTGGACTATTTGGAGGACTTGGGAAAGATAGTGGTTGCCTGGACTCTACTACTCCAAAGATAAAGATCTCCAGACCCATGAGTCTGCCCTTTCCTTAGCTCCATAATGGACACAAATAGACATGCCTCCATATAAGACAGTGGTTCTCAACCTGCGGATCATCATCCCACTTGGTTAGTCTAGGGATCTTTTCACAGGGGCCACTTAAAACACAGAGATTTACATTGCAATCCATAAGAGTAGCAAAATTATGGCTATGAAGTAGCAACAGAAATAATTTTACGGCTGGGGGTCACCACAGCATGAGGAACTGTTACATTAAAGGGCGGCGGCCTTAGGAAGGTTGAATCCTGTAGTTAATCCATGGAAGTGCCTTTGCCTGTGACAAAAATAGCAGTAGTTTTGCTTACCTATATATTACAGAAGCAAAAGTCTATAGGTAAAGTGAGCTGTACTCCAAGTATGGTCTGCACAATGCAGTAAATGATTAGGGTCCTAGGTAAATTCTGAAGCTGCTTAACTGTATATAATACAGGTACATCTGGAAACAATCTTGTACATGTGCCAGCCAGGCATTTAGTTCTTCAAAACCAACTCTTTGCCCTTTCATTTTCTAGAGTTATTTGGCACTAGCAATATGGAAAGTCCATCTCTATTCCAGTATTGAAAATGGAAGCAAAAGAATTAGAGAAAAAAGAAACCTAGCACAAGCTGTCCTTCATGGGACAAAGCAGAGTTCTTCCTCACTTCTCTAATCAAGTGACAAAACAGGTCAAAACAAAGGAGTGGTAGGGATTAGAAGCCAGAGATGGAGAATGTTAGAAGGATAAGCCTTGGTGTTGCCATGGATACCAAGGCAAACAACTTAACAAGGTGTCATATAATTTATCTGGAAACTCCAGGTGGAACTTTCTTTTAAGATCCAAACTTAGGGCGTTTCACTTTAAAAAAAAAATCTATAAATGAATATGGGCTAGCATATGCAGTTGCTTAGCGAATGTTTGTTGAGTGAGTATGTAAATGAATGTTCAAAAATGTGGACATGCTTTCCAGGAGAACTTAATTCAAGGAACTTATACATAAATGCATTCTTTTCACTGCACAACTTTTAGATTTCTTTCTTTAAAAAAAAATAGCTTTAGAATATATTGTGCAGTATCTATATTCCCACTTGTGGCTTTTCACCAAAAAATTCTAGTTCTTTGGCTTTTTTCTGAATCATATTATCAACAGCCCATCCGTTGGTGATGTTTTTCAGCCCATTGATATCCTCAGCATGGAAGATAATGCTCGTTTCTTTGGAGGCTCAGTGTTCGGCCATGAATTCAATGTGGAAAGAGTAGCTATGGCACGTCAGTGTTAGCAGTAGGGTGCTAAGAGAGCTGCAAGACAGTGGTGTGGCCATCCACTATAGGAGTTAGACCGTGAAGAGGAGGAAAGCTTCACTTTTACCACTTTGTGACTAGGTGACTTTAAGCTCTAGGGTGAACCAGAATCACAGTTTTGGAGTCATAATAATCAGTTACTCTGAGGATTAAGTAATAGAAACAAAAGCATCTGACCGTAAAAGTGTTATAACATTATCACAGCCACTTAGGAATATATATTACAGAAACACCATGCATTTTCCAGCACGCTCAAGGAACCATGCATGGTGGCAGGGGGAGTTGGCAGGGTTTGGGAGCTTACCTGGCTCTCAGCTATTATTCATTTTTTGGGATCTTGAGGGTGTCAACATAAAAGTAACAGGAGATACAGCTTTCTGCATTGTTAACATCCATCCCCCACATAACACTGTAAGAAGTCAGATAACGGAGACAAAGTTCCCTGGATATTTAAAATCCTGCTTGCCACAAAAATACCTGAGTTGTCAAAGAATTCACAGAAACTTGCTAACATATATGTTGCCAGTTGGCAGTTCCTCCTAGATAGTCAGCAGAGACTAGGCAGAAAGGCCAGCAGGATGTCATACCATCTACATCCTAATGCTACGTGCCCTCTCCACCAGACCCCTCTGGGTAGAGAGTAACTGTGCAGCCAAAGAAGTCACCATGTTATTGAGTTTGGCCACATTCCCACTCTTAGGACCAAGCCTTTTCCTGTTTTCTGGTCCAGTCTTCATTTTCTCTATTCAGTGGACCTATACTTCCCAAGACACCTTTATTTCCTCTTCCTCTGACTTCCTTGCTGCTTTATACCTTACCAAGCATCCTGTTTTGGTTTTCTGAACTCCCAACCTCTCCCACCACGCTCACCCAAAGAGGGTAGGCTTTATCCTACAGCTGAAGATGGAGAGACACAGGTAAAAATAGAGCTGAAAATTACATTTATATTTACAGCCCAGGAAATAACCTGACCAGATTAAGAAACAATCAGTAGGATAAGTGAGTTCTTGCTGAGCCCCTAGTACTAAGATCACAATACAGAAATGGGATGCTTGGCCTATTAGGATAGGTGGCTTTCATTGCATAATGTGAACCCTCTATACCCACTTACTAATCACTATCTTTATTACTCTCCTTGTCTGTCATAATACTAAATGTGAGAGCCAATCCTTGAGGGGTTAAAGAGCAGGCATTGAAAAACTGAGAAAAATATAAACTTTCACCACTCCATCTTTGGAAAGGCAATATAGGCTCTCCCCTAATTCTTTACCTGCTGCTTGGCTCTTCAGCCTCCGGTGCTCAGTTGTTGCCTGGTAGGAAATACCCTGCCTGTGCTCTGAGTGAATGTTTCGTTCCTGGTACCACTCCTTTCACTAGCATGCATAACTAAGATGGACAACATGATTCACTTTTCATTACTAGCATCAATAAAATAGCCTGCTTTAGGGATCATCTGAAACTTAATTTTCTTTGTTTTGTTTTGGCTTCTGTTTAATTTAGGTTGATGCAGTGTAGTGCCTTCTCAGTTGGTTTACTTTATCCTCAGTCCCTGAAGGCTGGATGGAACAGTTTAGCTTTCCTTAAAATGACCTGTATTCCACACTAAGTGCCTTATCATTAATTTTCATTCAAGTTCACACACACACACGCATTTTCTGAACCATTGCTAAGTTATAGATGAGGAAAACAAGGCTTAGAAAGCTTAGATAAGATGTACAAAACACTCAGCCAAGAAATGGAACTCATGTAGGACTCCTCCCCCAGACTGGATCCCTTTAAAGTGAAGGGGCTCTTTTGCCCACCACCCTTCCTATTATGGCTCACATTGCTGCTTTGCATTTTGTGACCCTTCGTGCTGCTGAGTGTTATTGTTTGAAATCCTTCCATGTAAGAAGAGCGAGTGTGGGCAAGGTGACTGACATGAAAACACAGCCAGGTCTCACAGGAAGTCCCTAAAACCTCAGCTGCATCATCTCTGCTCTGCAGTAACTATGGAGAGCACCTTTCCCTGAGCAGCTCCCCAGTGCTTTGCGCACACTTCCCTCATTAACTAGCACTCCATTTTCCTGTAGCACGGCACACAGCCGGGTACTCTGTCCTATTTAGAAATGTGGGGCTGCCAAAGCATTGAGTGATTAGGTAAGTTGCCCTCAGGTCATTTGCTGACAAGGGCAGTACTAGAGACCTCAGGGGTCATGGACCACCCTGAGATGAAGACCAGTAACGCCACAGAGCCAAAGCACGTGCTCTGTCCAATTTATCACTCACAGAAGGCAAAACAAATCCAGAGAGATGAAGACACTTAAAAAGCCCAGGGTCACACAAATAATTACTGACATAACCATACTACATGCATACAAACAACGAACATATATATGCAGTGGAGGGAAAGATGACAACTGTGAAGAATCAATTTGTAGTTGGATTAGAAGGGTATGAAAGTAAAGAGCCTTGATTGGTGACCTTGCCTAGGGGAGAAGCACAGTCAGAAGGGGAGAGTTTCAAACATCAAGAGCATTTTAATAGAGAGTTTCACCTTCCTAACCAGCTTGGTACGCATAAGGTACGCTTCCCGTTAAAGGTGACAGGTGAACATGTTTTAAGAGCTAGTTGGCCAGCCTCTCATAGCCACTAGAAATTGTACTGAAAGCTCAAGGATAGCAAAGACCATCTCAGTTGCAAGCAAGTTTACAGCTGACAGAAATGCCTCAACTAAAAATAACATACATGATTGTCTCTAAGGGAATCTCTGGTCAACAAAAACTTAACCAATATGTAAACACTATGCATAGGCTGAGCTCTTTAGCAAAATGGGATTATTGGCAATAGGCCTTCCCCACATTCTCCTATTTCAATCTAAAAATTAAATCATTCTCTTTTAACCCTAAGATCCTATACATCATACTTTGCCATTAGAGTGCATTAATTCAAGCTCCCTTATGCTAGCAATACCAAGAAGGTTATCTTATGAGAGAAAATTCCACAGATGAAAGTTCAGTATGAAGCACTCACACCTGAACCTGGCATAATAAACACCCAGTGCATATTTATTGCTAGTGCTACCATGACATATAAGCCTCGTTTAGAATGGAAAAATGAGAACAGTCAAGACCCTTATTTCAATGGGAGTTGTCTCAAGTTTAAGGAGGAGATCCTTGCCTTGTTGAACACTTCAGCTGTTAAAACATACCCGAGAGGGTCTCAGGCTTGGGACTTTAGGCACTCTGAAGCCAGTGCCTACTTTGGGCTATCAGTAATGAAGTGGAAGAGATGGATCATACACTTTAGAGAGTTTTTATCATCTATCAAAATCAGAAAGCAGCAAGTGTTGAAAAACAGTACTACTAACAAAAATAAGGCAATTATCCAAAGTGATATTCCAGATCCACAGGCTTTAAAGGATCCCTTAGGTCATCATCCAGTGACTATTCTTATCTTACTATTTTTAACTAGCTGTACATTGGGTGATGGAGCCAATGGTAGACAGAGCAGCAAACACAGAAGAAAGAAGGGTTGTGCCAGATGGCTAAGAAAAAAAAAATAGACAGAAAAAACTACTATTTTAGAAAATGACCTAAAAGTTCAATGGACATATGGAACCATTTAATGGGGGAGGATTTGCCTTGTAATAAGAATGCCATGCAAGTATTCCCACGCTGCGCTTGGTGGTCTACCAAGTGACTCCATGTGTATTTCATGTCAACACCGTCACAACAAGGTAAGTAGGACTGTGCACCTTGGAGGCTCTTGGTGACTTGTTATACTGGTGTACAGTATGCTGGTGCCTATGCTGGAACAGGGAGGGCCATGGGACTCAAAGGTCAACGGCTGTCCACCATCTACTCGGCTTCCACAGCCAGGGAGGCCAAACAGTGAACAGTGCAGCCAATACAAAAGAGTTCATCTTAGACTTTATTTCAGGAAGATTTTACCAGACACAGATGAACTGAAAGTGTCAGCCCAGTCCTACAGTCAATAATGGGTACATTTACTAGGCCAAATAGTGGAAATGGGGATTTTCCAAAAAGAATCAAGTTATAATGACCAATATTTTCACTACCCCTCCCTCCAAAGGTATTTCTTTTAATTCTTATATTTGTTTCCTATTATTAACTGGGAATATGTAAATCTTTAATAATGGTACCAAGAATGTCTCTTACAACGTAGAATCTTTTTTTTTTTTCCTCTTCCAAATGATCTTTGAAGAGTTGGGTGGTTGTATGCTGTTACTTTACAAAAGAGCCAGTTTTGGTAATAGGGAAATGGAAAACTCTAGACTCCCCTGGCATTTTAAAATCAAGCTTGCTCTGAGCAAGAGAAGCCAGGGAGGCCTAGACCTTTTCAATCAAGGACGATCCATGAAACAATCAAATTTTATTTTATTTTTTAATTTTTTTTTTTGTTTTTGTTTTTCTTTTTTTTTTCCTTTTCTTTTTTTGTCTCTTGTTTTTCTGTCTCTCATTCTCCCACTTGGCTATGTCTTGTTCTGTTCTGCTTGCTGTCTCTTCCCACATCAACAGGTGAGAAGCCCCACCAATGCAGCATCTGCTGGCGCTCCTTCTCCTTGAAGGATTACCTTATCAAGCACATGGTGACACACACGGGAGTGAGAGCCTACCAGTGTAGCATCTGCAACAAGCGCTTCACCCAGAAGAGTTCCCTCAACGTGCACATGCGCCTGCACCGCGGGGAGAAGTCCTATGAGTGCTACATCTGCAAAAAGAAGTTCTCCCACAAGACCCTGCTGGAGCGACACGTGGCCCTGCACAGCGCCAGCAACGGGACCCCTCCCGCAGGCACGCCCCCGGGCGCCCGCGCAGGCCCACCAGGCGTGGTGGCCTGCACGGAGGGGACCACTTACGTCTGCTCCGTCTGCCCAGCGAAGTTTGACCAAATAGAGCAGTTCAACGACCACATGAGGATGCATGTGTCTGACGGATAAGTAGTACCTTTCTCTCTTTCTTATGAACCAAACAAAACAACAACAAAAGAAACAAACAGACAAAACGCTATGGCACTAGAATTTAAGAAATGTTTTGGTTTCATTTTTACTTTCTGTTTTTGTTTTTCTGTTCCGTTTCATTTTGTACTACATGAAGAACTGTTTTTTGCCTGCTGGTACATTACATTTCCGGAGGCTCGGGTGAATAATGCTTTTCCCAGTCTCCCTTGGATGGTGGCCTTAAGGCCTGGTAGTGCTTTAGGAGGTCCACTGGTTGGATCTCTAGCTACTGGCCTCTAAATACAACCCTTCTTTACAAAAAACAAAACAAAACAAAATAACAAAAAAAAAAACAAAAACAAAACAAAAAAGCAAAAAAACCACACACAAAAAAACAAAACAAAAAATCTTTTAAAAAAGTTTAAAAAAAAGTTTAAAAAAAAAAGAGAAAAAAATTGTTTTTCCACTCGTGAAGAGCACTACAAAATCTATTATGAGATGTAAAGGCCTGCTGTCGTTAAGTACACCGCTCACAGTGTTTCAGTGGACATTTCACAATTCTGGCCACTTGGACTTCACAGTAAGCAGTTAAAACTGTGGAATATCACTTCTGGTTGAAAACCCAGAGGAAAGCCCTGCTGTTTTCACCTACACGCTGTCTGATTTCATTAAAGGGCTCAAGGATGGGAGGGGCCGAGAGAGCCCAGTGGTGTGAGGAGAAGGTGGTGTGGCAGACCTCTCCCCCAGTTCTGCCCAGCCCCCACACCCTGGCCCACCTCCTCCGCGTCCCCCGCCCCATTTCAGCAGAAGCCAGGAAGACTTGGACAAGCAACAGTGGCTATCGTATTTATTCAGTGTCTTCGCTGAGCCACAGCCTCAGCACAATCAAGAGGGACTTTCATGAAAGGCAGGAATGCAGAGAAAACAAAGATAACAGATTTGAACCTATGTTTCTAGGTACAAGAGAAGGATTATTTCCAACAATCTTTGCAAAAAAAAAAAAAAAGTGTCAGGATATATTCTTGTGGAAGAGAAGAAGAAAGAGAAATGGAGGGTGGGGGGGACAGTAAATGTTCTTGAGGCTTTTTTAATTCAAAATTTTATAGAGGGGCAAAAGTGATGTTTACCAGATAGAATGCTGATTTTTTTAATATATTTACAACAGTATTTGTGTAAAAAAAAAAAACAAAAAAGTGAGATTGTTAAAAGTAATTTTTTTCTCATTTTGGTTTTGCATACACTGCCACCAATCCCTTCTCTTTACTTTGTCTCTCTCACACACATATATATATTTTTTGGTAAGTCAAGACTGTTAAGGTTAGCGATACTGCTTCCAGATAGAAAGAATAAAAGGCAACTAAAGTTATATTTGAAAGAGAGGAAGGATATTTTCTTCATATTTTTTTCTTAATTTTTATTATTTTAAGTATTGCCTGGGTTGCTGAGGGTCTCCAAGGCCCACCCACCCCTGCTGTAATTTCAACTGCTGCTCTGTTTTGATACATAGATCTTTGGCTTCTAGCAAGCTTAAGTTGCTCCACTGAATATTTTTCCCCCATCCATCTAAAATTCTGTCCTTTTTCATGAGAGGGAAAATCTTTTAGAAGGCGATTTCTTACTTCTCCAAAATTTTACTGCTCTTAGGATTCTAGAATTTCTGTTGACCTTGCTTTTTTCTTTGATGAAACACTAGTAGTTAGAGATCCTGACAAAGGGGGTCCTTCCGTTTATCTTCAGCCAGGAGCAGGAATCCACAAAACTCTACCATGCCTCTTCTCCCCCCCCCCCCCCGTTTGAGTGTCACTATGAGAAGCCTGTTACAAAACAAATGCGTCGATGCCAAAACTCTTTTCTTCTTTTCAGACATCACCTCTGTCTCTTTCCACCATGGCTAAGAGGGCTAAATAGGTTGATCAGTTTTTAGTTGATTATTAACCGCTAACACCCAGCTTTCAGAAGGCCATGAATCTCTATCATCATCATCTCAGATGCTACTTTTCCTAGCTGGGATTTCTCTCTTTGGTCTTGATCAAGAAATCATGAGATTTTCCAATTATATGCAGTTTCCTGAAGGAATTCTAGCTCAAAAATAAGACTTTTTAAACCTAGCTAATACTTGCAAAGAAATCTCATGACTAGGCATGTTTTAGCACACTTAAAAAGAAAAGTAAACATTCTGATAATGTGAAACACCAACCTACATTTTTAAAAAGAAGAAAAGAGGGGATATTTTTGTTTCTAAATTATTCTACAATTTAATTTTCCTCCTAATTTTTCCATTAGCATTGTATTTACAAAAAAAATGCAGCAAATGAGGGAAGATCTTCCAAGGCAAGCAACTCTATAATGACTAAATTGGTTTTATTCATATATTTTAGACAATTGGTTAACTTGGATCTTTTCCATAAGTTCTTTGTGATGTTTAGTAGTTTGTACAACTGGAGTATTTGTGGCATTTGAGTTGGTCTTACGGTGCTTAATTCAGTGGATGTTTTGCTAGAAGTTGTAGTGTGGATTTGGATGGGTAACTGACTACTGAGTATCACTCATTGTGAATTCTAAGAGGACAACCAAGAACTTGTGTGACCTGTTTTTAAAATTACCTTCAGAACTGTGGAAGTCCTCACCACCCCCACCCACCCCCTGCTGGTTTTGTTGTTGAAAGGGTCAGTAGTGACTTAATGTTTCTTTACCACCAACAGATTAAATAACTGTGTCACAGAATCATTTGGATATTTCAGATTTAAAAAAAAAAAAAAAAAAAAAAAAAGGAGTCATTTAACCCATCAGAAAAAAAGACTGGCGTAGTGACAATTTTTCTTAATCTACAGGAAAAAAGACATGAAATCACTCATCATATAAAACAAATGAAAGAAGGTCAAAGCCTAGTTTTAATTATTTTCACTGGTCTCAAGAGTACATTTAAAATGGTGTCTCTATTCAAACTTTAGTAAAGAGGTCCAAATTTACATTGTTTCTGTGAAACTTACCTTGACTGTGTGCCATTGGGCCACACTTCCCCATCTGCTTCTTAAGTCTGAAAGAGTCCCATTTTCCTTAATGCTGATTTGCCATTGTCAACAGCTAAGTAACTGGGGTAAAAAGCCAATGTTTATTGTAGAGCATGTAAAAAGAGAAAGAGCTCAGATGAAACCCTGATACACATTCTTTTCCTACAAAGGAATATTTCATTTAAAAAAGCGTGGGGAGGACCCTAAAGAATTCTGGGTAAGATCCTATTGTATAGGCTCATTCCTACTGTACTTTTTTTTTTTCTCCCAGACATCTTACAGCCTGAAATATGTGACATTGTTCTCTAGAATTGGGAGGACTCTCAATTGTTATCAGAGCTCTGAAGCGAAGAATCTTCTATAGGGTTAGTGCTATATATGTGGCCTCTGAAGGGCACTTTTCTACCTTTTCCACATTTTAGAAGATAAACTAGTCCACACCTATTTCAAAAAGATACAGGTGGTCCCTGGATTGCCCTCAGACAGTCACTATTTCACAATCACAAATAAGAGAGGATGAGAAAGAGTCTCTCTCTCTTTTGTTTCCACTCCTACAATTATTATGATGGGATGCTGTCAGTGCTTTTAAAACTAGAAAAGAAAAGAAGAGAAACAAAAAGGTCTTTTTAGTATCCAGGAAAACACACACACACACACACACACACACACACACACTCACACACACACACACACACACACACACACACACCATGAAAACAGGTGTTCCAAACAGAAGACCTCTAGAGAGAAGTTCAGGGAACAGGAGCTAGTGTGCAAAAGAGCACTAGTATAAATTTTTAAAACAATCTATGATTTTAGAAAGGAATTTGCTAAATATAAAAACACAAAAATGTCTGAGGAATGGTTATCTCAACACATTTATATAGAAATTATGAAAAATAAAATTCCCTAGCACTAAAAACATTGGTGGTATCTCAGCATGGCCGGTAGCTTTCTTATATTAAGTACCAGCATTTGTACAAAAAAGAGCCCCTAACTGGGTAAAATATACCTCCCAAAAAGACAATTATTAGAATTAATAGATGTGATTCAGCTCTACAATAAAAAACAAAAACAAACAGCTGGGAACAAGCCCCCTTCTCAGTAATCTGAAATGAAAATCTATATCAAAGTATTTTTATTGTTGTAAGCTTACCCTCCTCACAACCATTTTACAGGCTCTCCCATCCCAGTTCTGTTTGCCAGGAATAAGGGGGTTAAGCAATCCTGGTTCATGCCCCAGATGCTATCATTCCTTCCTTCCCTATCTTGGAGGTCACAGTAGCTCTTGGCCTTAGAAAGACTTGCGTTTCCTTCTTTATAAATCAGAGAGGCTTTGTTTTATATCATAATATCATGTAAGGACCAAGAAAACTCTCTCCAAGGGAGAGTCTGTCTGTCTGAGACTGAAGAGCAAGAGATTTCCTCTGGATATGTTTGTTTCCATTTCAGTCTTCCTGTCATGATCTACATGTGCTTCCATCTCACACACCAGCCTGCATCCTGCTTTATGCCCCAAAGCAGTGTTTTCTTTCAGCGTAGAAGTTAAACGGGAAGTGTGTGCCTCAGAAAACCCCTCATGTCCCCAGGAAAATACAGTAGTTTCTTGTTGCAGTCCTCCAAGATACTCCCAACACCGTCCTGGTGACTGACAGTGAGGTTGACCTGGCTAGGATGCCCAGCAGATGTGCCCATTCTGAGCCTTCCCCTGCTGTTGCAGTTCTTTTGATTAGTTAGGGCTATCCGTAGGGGGTTATATGGTTCTAGAGAAGATCACATCAGGCTGGTTTTGCTGTGACCAGTGTGTAGCTGCAGCAAAGGGAACAAAAAGGTGTAGCCCAGGAGCAGACAGGAGATGCCCTAGGGAAGGAAGAGAAGAGAGAGTGGGTGCCTTTTCTGCTGTGACTTGACTCTTAAAAGAAACCCTCTAAAGAGAATTCTTTAATTTAGTAATGAGTTGAAGTCCAGGGTAATGGAAGCTCTGGGGAAGAGAACAAAAGAATTGCAAAATGTATTCAGTGCCCAACAATACCAAACTAGAAAACATCCAATCACAAAGCTAGGAAGTTTGGCAAGAGGTACTTAGGGAAACCTCCAGCCTTTTCCATGGGTAGAGTCCGCAGACTTTCTTTTGAGTGATTTCTGGCTCAGAGAAACCTCTTTACTCACTAGAAAAGAACTTTATTTAAATGACCAATTTTGTCCCCCAGGGGGGGAAAAAAAGGAAAAAATTTAAAAAGACAGGAAAGAAAAATAGGACACTAAAGACAGAACCATGTGAGTTGGTAACAAACAAAAGAAAGGGGACACTAGAATTTCAATAGACTCCCCAGTTGGACAGGAAAAAAAAAGCAAAGTTACCCAAGGGCCTCTCAGCTCCAGACTCACAGTCTGCTGGGAGGGGACAGGGCTCTTGAGCTGACCCAGCCGCTGGCTTTCTGGGGCTGGACATAACTTCCCAAATGGGGCCCTGGCAAACTCCTTCATTCGGTGTTTTCGTAAGGAAAAGGGACTCTCCTCTTAGGTGCCCAGAAAATAGGTAGCATGGGGCAAACATTTAAAGGCAACCTCTGCTGTGGTTGACCCAGGATGCCCCAGAAGGGCGTCAACCTTGACATGAGAACACTTAAATATTCCCAAGGACTTTGCTTGTGGAGTTAACATTTCCAGTACATTTTAAACTGCCACAGCCATCCTGTAAAACTGCACATGTGAAAGTTACCAACCCAAAGCATCATTTCTAGCCCTGGGTATCAAGATGATCAGCCCAAGGGAAAGACCCCAAGGAGTTCTCTCAGTTGCTCAAGATGCTTTTCTGTTTCAGCACTGAGTCACAGCATTAAGTGATGTGCATGGCCGGGTCCCTGGAGTGGCTTTGGGACCATAGAACCAGTCTCCATTCTCTCTAAGATGAAGAAGCAAAGATGAAGCCCCTCAGGACACAAGCTCTTTTTCAGAACTGTCTCCTCCTCATTGAAGGGGTACTAGAAAAGGCCCAGGACTGAAGCAAGAGTCTTAACACATGGCTGACTGACTGCTGCCCCTCTCCCACAGTTTCTTTAGGCCCCATCTGTGCTCCACAGACGAAATACTGACTTAACCCCAGCTAAGGAATTTTCACAAGAAACCATTAGGTTGTAGGATCATTGCCTTAGGTTAGAAACCCTGGAGGAAAGCAGACAAAAAAGAAAATACAGAAAATGGAAGGCTTTTTAATGCTTTCATAATCACAAAAATAAGCTCTATTCATGACTGAGGACTATGGAAACAGTGACTTCCTGGGAGGCACCAAACTTGTAGGGGAACTGGCTGCTTTCAGGAAGCAGCTATTTCCCGTCTACTCTGTTCATTGGTAGGTTGAGGCTGAATGTAAAATAAGCATGTTGCTAAGTAGCAAGCCCCGCTAAACATAATCACAGGTGCCTGGATGACAGTCTGGATGAATGTCTCTTTAGCAGGGAGAACAATCCCAACACACAGCTTTCTCTTTTTACATAAACTCTATCTCTACAGTCTGCACTCTACTCTGCTTCAGTTTGGGGGTGCATTTGGTTTATCTTGTGAGCCTTAGTTTAAATGCAGAATCAAAACTTTCAGGTCTTTAGTGAAGAGGCCTAAGCTGCAGATCATAGACACACTCTAGCCCTAGTCCTAAAGTCCCAGCTTTGGCAATGCCTGAAAACAGCCCAAGTGTCTCCTTGGATCCCTCTCAAACTGAGAAGTGTCTTGGTTCAGAGTGCTTCCAGGAGATCCTGATACTCCTAAGGCAGAGAGAAAGAGAATTAACCCCACAGGAGACATCTGTTTCTACTGCTGTTGCAACAGTTGTTATAGCCTGAAGCATCACTAGTATTTGCACACAGACGCTAACAAAAGTGGCTTAACCCATCCAGTTTCTCACAGCTGTTGTCCAGAATGCCTGTGTGTGAGTGCATCTTCTCCACATGCACACATGGTGTGAGGTGCTTATATCACAAAACTTCATTCATATTCTCTAGTGACAGCAACATAGACTTGGGAATTTCCAGCCAGAGTCAGGGGCCAGACACCATGCATTTATGTGTTTCCTACTCTGTTCACCTTGGTTGGGAGCATTGATGTCTGTGATGAGGATTTAGAGCATTCAGAAATAGTCCAACCACCTGTAGTTTGTGTCAAGCCCCTTGAGGAAAAACTTGAACAAATGCTACACTTCTGTGGATTTACTGGTCAATGTGGGGGGGGGGCACATGACTTGTGTGTATTTGTATGTTTGTGTGTATTTATGTTGTCTGAGTGTGTGTGCATCTCTCATGAAACACACAGGCAGAGTTCCTGGTGGGTAGATACAGTTGCGTCTTCTACCATTGTGCTCAGACTGGTGGCTCTCTTCCCGGGAAACAGTCACCTGCCCACTCTGTTGCTTTTTGTAGCATTTCAGAGTTGGGAGAAACAAAGGCAGCTTGTTGGCTCCACAGCAAACCCACAGGGACAGGCTGTTTTCTTCTAGAAGAGGGTGGAGTACACACATTCAACCAGGAACAGACCAAAGGGGGCCGTCCAAAGCGCCTCACAGGTCTCCCAGAGGAGAGGCACCCAGCTAGACAGGTGACACCACAATGCTCCAGGATTAAGCCTGACCTCATTCCTGTCCTCTCTGGAACCTTCAAGGCTTTAGAGAAAGAGCATGGTCTGCAGATCAGAAACAAACCAGCCCCAGGCATGAAGTCCCAGCTCCCAGCATGTGAACACACTCACAGACAGGAACCACATGGGAGTTCCTACTCCCAAACTGAAGCTCCCTGATGCTGCTGGCACCTGCAGGATGTCACTATCATTCACAAGCTGTGTCTCCTGAAACCAGTGTGGCCTTCACCCAAGTCTTTCCAGGAATGTGTTGTTTACCATGTCTAGCAAACCAATAGAATATTAGGGGGATATCTTGAGGGGAATCTGTAAGAATCAGTGGCTCTTGCCCATGTCAGACATTAAAGTAGAATGTCACTCTAGCATAAGATACTAAATGACTGGACTTAGTTTTCATAGGTAACTCTTGATGGCTTGGTGACCTGGAAACAGTTGGATTTAGTTTTCTCTCATGCCCTTTTTTTACTAGATGGTTTCTTTTTTCTTTCCTTCTTTGCTTCTTTCCTTCTTCCTTCCTAACTTTGTTTCTCCCTTCCTTCATTTCTTCCTTCCTTCCTTCCTTTCTTCCTTCCTTTCTTTCTTTCTTGTGATATGTAGATTATTTCTGCTTTACAGAATTCAGAGGACTTTTTTTCCCCTCCTCTGTGTTAGTGACATTTCCCCTCCCCCATGCAGTAAGGCTACTTACCATTATAACTAATTTTTTCTGTTTATTATTTTTTAAAATATATATTGTCTTTCTGTATCCAAAAGAAGTCTGTGACCGCAACCACAGGAATTTCTTTTTACTGGAAAAAAGTTCACTTCTTATTTTTATTTTCATTGTTTTAATTAACAGGACTAGTGACTTTGTGGAAGACTATGGTTACTATTTAGGTGTGCTTACTTCAGTACAATACACTACAGTTCAGCGTTTCTGAAACCTAGAACATACACATCATATATAAAAATTCTATATTGAAATATATTACATTATATTCATTTTCACTTTGAATCTGCCAATGATCATGAGTTGATCGAAATACTCTTTCATCACATATACCACCCATCACCACCCGCTGCAGTTAATCTGGTGCATTTAATGACCATTATGACTCTGCTTTGCTTTTGATTTTATCAGCTTCAGTATTGTCTTTAGAGCATTTTAGGATGTTTTTTAAAGCTCAAACTTAGTAAAGTGAAAACTGATTAAATTTTAATTAGTTTGAACTTTAATTAGCTGTGGCTAATACAAAGAAGTTTATATTTTACGTGATCTTTTTTAGCTGTCCCTGTCAACATCTAAAGAGCAAAGGAAGTACATACAGATGTATCTGTGATCTTCCCCTACAATACTACTATCGTCTATATTTGCTTTAAAAAATATGGCCAAGGAGCTGCTTGATCATCAAATGATCTGACCAACTGTCATAAGCTGCATTTCAAAGGGCTGCTTTGGTGAGAAGTAAAGACAGAGAGATGTCTTACTGTCCCAACTGTATCTTCAGATATTGCTCTTCAGTATTGATCCTTCACTGCCCCTCTCATTTCATTATGCTTGCCATTATTTTCATTATTTTCCAGCATTTCCCTGGAGGCATCTTGGCGAGTCACCGTTACTTTCCCCAGGAAATTTATTTTAAACTAAAATCACATTTCTGGGAACTTTTTATTGACAGAACTTGAAAATATATATGACATTTTCAGCCTGCAGAATCCACAACTGGGTGGCTCATGGTTACCTGGCCCTCAGCAACTCCATTTGCTTTCTTCTTTAGCCAGGGCATTCAGAAATCAGATAGCCTGTCTTCTAATACAAACACTTTTAGGGTTTTTTTTGTTTTGTTTTGTTTTGTTTTGTTTTTGTTTTTTTTTAGATAAGAACTTTCTTCAGGTGTCCTTGGCTATTCCATAGAAAGTCTGGACATCAGAATCAAGTCAATTGAACTCAGTCTCCTTCTCCACATTCTGTACTTAGGACAAAATAAAGACAGATTTTCATAAAACCCAGTAGAAAATCTGCCCACGTAGACCAATCTTTGGCTTCTCAGTGTGAATATGCCTCTTTTTCCTTCAGTCTTCCCTCATCAGTTACTATCTTTGAGTCTCATTACGTTCTCCTCTGCCAGTGCAGTGTGTCTCCTGCCCCCAACCCACCCAAACTCTCCTTAGCATCCTGCATTTGTGAAGCCTGGCACTCATTAAGGAGCCTTCCATTCTTAGTCTCCTTTGATGATGCTAAAGTAGAGTCTAGTAGGAAACTACTTATGTATCATCTGTTTTCAATGTCAGCTGAGAAGTTTGAGTATGAACTGAGTTACAGTAGTGAGGCTGACCCTTCAGTGATTGGTACAAGATAGATTGTCCCGACTCATTTTTTTTTTTTTGGCTTTCCTTTTCTTACCAAATTCTCCTCATTTCTTGTTTCTTTTTAACAATAACTTTGAGCTGCCCAATCACTGATTCACTGTTCCCTCCCCCAAAATATTACGTTATGACCCCTAATTGTTCATGTCATTCTCCTACCACCCTTCTTAGCATCTTACTTTCAATGAGTTCATAAACTTGAGACTTGTAGGCAGAATGAAGCATGTCACATTTCAGCTTCAGATTTTCAAGGTTGTCAGTATCTTTTGAGAGTAGGAGGACCTGAATCACAGTTTTAAATGTCAGCTGCACTAGCTGAGATCATTAATTCCTCTCACCTTTACGTTAAACCAAAGATAAGTATTTTTTAATATCACAGTTTTCAGATTCTTGATATGAGTAAACCATTTCTGAGGGAGGGGAAAAAAACTCCCAAGGTGATTAGTTCTGCTTGTGTTAATATTTAACCAATGACATGTTTGCCATTTACAGGAATCTGAAGAAAGAGGTAAATTTCAGAATAGCTTTGGTAGCTATTCAAACCAAAAGCCACTTCCATTTAAATATACTATAAGAAAAGTTTGAGAAAATTTCTTCATGTATTACACTTTTGAAAAGCCAAATATTGGTTTGAAACTTTGAGAGGTAATTTATTAAGGAATAAAAGGATACATACAGCTTAACAAAAGCCTGTTTTATAACAAAAATTAACATAAACGGAGTATATGTTTAAAAACAAGAGTAGGACAGAAGTGACACTATATGAGATTCCATGTGCAGTGCTCAGTTTATAGATACATACTGTTATTTGGCCGTCATTCTAGAGCTCATTCCAGTTACAGCTGTCTGCTCTCCAGAACACTGTTCAAGAAGACTGAAACCATTGTAGGTGCATCCCTTTGGGGATACTTGCAATGTCATTTCACAGTGAGCCTTTAGCAGACTGCCCTGACTCGCTTTGATAATCACATTGCCTCTCTCTTCATATAAAGGTGGAGAGTCTGAGAGACACACACTCAGTATCCACACAATATGAAAAATGTATTGTTATTTGACTTGAGGCTTGATCTAGCTTTGTCTTAATCCAATTTACAGCATCAGTTCATACAGAGCAGTGAGATAAATGGCACGTTCAAAAGCCTTCCTGAGACAGACATCTAGCAGGAAGCCCCATGTCTCAAGGCCAGTGTTTGCACTGCTGAAGACGGTGACCTTTGCCTGTTGTGTCCTCCCACCTCGTCTTACCTTCATCTCTTCTCTTTTCCATTTGGGGCTCCTACCACCTTTATTGAAAGTATTCTGTATCTAAAGTACTTTCGTCCTCTGGCATTGCATTCTGAAGAGATAAAGGACTCTTTCAAATCACTAAATACTATCATCTCAAGTACAGTGTGGAGTGGAGAAATCTGGATGGGAAGGATCTCATTGAGTCCGGTTGATCCGGGCCGCCTTCTTGCCCTTGTTCCTTCAAGTTCTCCAAGAGATCCAACCCTAAGACCCAGGATTTCTCACCAAAATCTCTTAAGTTAGTCACTGATAAATGTCAAAATCCTGTTTAATATTCTAGAGGCTCCAGGAAGTGAAATGTTATTGCTTATGAGCCTCCTGTTTTTGCAAGCTGACACCTGTCAAGAACACCAGCAGCCTTAGCAGTAACTAATGCAGCAAAATAGTGGTCAGAAACACTAGAATATATTTTTCAGAGATTAGAAAGTGATTTTTTTCCTTCTTTTATCCATTAAAAAAAAGCTTGCATACCCTTCCTACCCCAACACTTTTCAGAAAACCTGCATCTCATTTTACAGTTAGGTAGTTTTAGTTTTTGTGAATGTAGATTAGGAAATGTTCTGGAATTGAAGCTGGTAGCAAACAAGTTTATTTTCTGCACTGGACATTAGGACAAGTGTGCATGGATGCAATTCCTTCAAAGAAAGTGAAACATGGTAAAGCAAAGGGACAATACTTTTACACATTAAAACAGTTGTCTGCTATCTGTAAACCTTGATTTAAGCATAATTATAGCTTCATAGAAATATGAAACTGGAGGAGTGTGTATTTTAGTAGAGTTTGTTTGTTGACTTGTTTTTCTTTATGTCTTTCTTCTCAAGCTAGGGAAATATTTTGATGCTCTGGTTTGAAGCTGACCCTGCATGTCCTTCAACCCACAGTAGTCTTTTGCCCCTTAGAAGGCCTCCAATCTCCCATCAAGGAGTCCTTTCTCATGAAAGGCTTATCTGCCTTTTCTGCTGTCACTTAGAGCTTTTTGGAGAGAAATTCTTTCTGCACCCTGTGGATGGAATAGTTAAAACAAACAAACAATATATATATATATATATATATATATATATATATACTATCTGAAGAGGTTATAGAAATCCTTGGCCGCTATCCACCTTATCTGCTCTCCAGAGCACATGTGATGTATGCGTCCAGATGACCAAAAATGGACTAAGGCTTTGATAAGGTTTTGCAGTAGTCTGAAGTGCTTTAGCTCACAGATAGGGGTCATTAAAAATAAAGGTAGCTATTCTATTCTTGGCTCTTCATGGGACAAATCTTGGCTTGGAATCAGCAATAGAATCAAAGGAGAAAGTTCCAAAGATGGTGAGCAGTTAAGTTTCATCCTTGCTCCCATTAATTTAGACTTAAGGTTTCTAGAGGAGCCTGTTGAAGTATACATTAAGGATAATTTGCTTCAACATATCTAATTAAGAGTCATCTTTGCATCATTGTTGGAGAATTGTGAATGTCAGAGGAAATGAACACAGGTCTCTTAGTAACTCACACCCATCACAGCAAACAAAGGTAAGAAGCCCATGACAGAGAAAGTCTACAGTTGGCTTTGTTTCAAAAAGCTCCACAGTATCAAACACTGCACATGGGTTCTCCGCAAACTCCAGCGTGTGTGTGTGTGTGTGTGTGTGTGTGTGTGTGTGTGTGTGTGTGTGAGAGAGAGAGAGAGAGAGAGAGAGAGAGAGAGCCATCAGGAGATTCACATGTGCAGAGGGAGGGTTCAGACACACTGAAGGGTTACCACATACCAAGTGCTTCTCCAGATCAAGCACATGGTCACATCCTTACTTTCAGTAAGACATAAGCTTCATAAGAAATCCCACTACAGATGTTTTCTTTTTTTTTTTAACTGAAAAATACAAGAGGAGATACAACACAGAATCTGCATTTTAGTATAATTCATTTTGCATTTCTCCTTTTTGCGTGTCACTGAGTTTTTTGTACCAATTCTAAAATCTATCATTCTGAGAGAGGCCTTGCAAATTCCTACATATGTGTATTATATCAGTCTCTCTGTGTAGCCAGGCAAAATAAATAAATAAATAAATAAATAAATAAATAAATAAATAAAAAAATAAATAAATAAATAAATAAGAAAAAATTAAGAGGGATGACATGAGGGAAAGGAGATCAATGAAGAAAGTGGACCTATTGCTGTTAGGTAAGGTAGCTGCTGCTTGTAGCCCCTGAAGAATAGCTGATTCTGCTACTCAAAAAGAAAGAGCCTAGGATTCTTAAATTAAGACTGAGTTTTAGGAAACAGAAGCGCTAACTCCTTTCTTTCCATACTCTTCTCCCTTAGCACTAGTCATCTGCCATGATTAAAAAGCTACGCTAAGAGGCACTACTGACCTTTGCATTGAATAGCTGTTATCCTCCTCTAACTAATACCCTTGATTTCAATTTAACCATATTCTTTTCTTTTCTGCCTACTGGCTTAATGTTTTACAGAATAATACAGAGGTACAAGCTGGTTGTTTCTTTTCTTTGAGCTGAAACAAACAGGGGCAACAAAAGAGATGAGTCAGAGAAGTGTGAGGCAAAAGACTCTTCCTCTCGTTTGTAGCACAGCTAACCTTTAGCAAGAGCTGTTTATGGGTGAGCTTTGAGCCTATAACAGCTTTTAGTTCTTTTCGGTTTGTTTTGTGGGATCTTTTTTCTCTCTCTTTGTTTTGTTTTGTTTTGTTTGTTTGCACTAAGCATGACTGCACTGCATTGCACTACTGAGACGTGTTTATTCATGCCAGGAGAGTGTATTAGGTAAGGGAAGAAAGACATGACCTGGGAGACTAGGAACATCAGAGAGGTAGAACTTATTTCTGTTATGGTCTTAGCAGAGCCAGTGAGTATCTGTGGAATTTTTGGCAACTCCTGATCAAATCTAGAAACTGCTATGCTGGAAAAAAAAATCCTGTTTTCTTATTGTATGGAAGTGGGTTAGTACAACAAATGGAGCGTTTCAGAAGAAATGTATCCAATTTTGTTTCCAACTAAGCTTACATTAAGAGTCCCAAGAGTAAGGAAGCTGACTGATCTGACATGAAGTCTTCGTCTTGGCTCACAAGATAACACAAACCCCTCACTACAACACATCTCAATGTGCCTGAGGGTAGTGGTGTTCATGTTCAGCTCTCCTTTCAGTCTGAGCATACTTTTCTATCCATGGTAAGACCTAGATATGGGTAACCAAAGAGGAAGGCCATGCTTGTGGTAACGCCCTGTAAGGTGGCAGTAAGGGAACAGTGCAATAAACACTGCCAACCAGTGAGGTGAAAGGCTTATTCTGAAACAAGATAGGCCAACTGCAAAACTGGAGGAAGGGTTGGAGGTCTCCTCAGAATCCACGAGCTACTCCATCCCAGACTGTCCTTAAGCAGAGACCTTGACAGTGCCTAATAGTTAAAAGTTGTTGCTTTTCCCCCCTCTCATTTTTCTGTGCGCATTTTTTTTTTTTTTTTGCCTTTTTAAATTTTAGAAGCAATCAAGAGTTTGACAGCTCTTCGGTAATTATTAGCAGGAGGCTCTCGTATCACAGGAAAAGCAATAGACTGTGTGGGGAGTAAAACAAGTGTGAGGATTCTGAGGGACTCCTCCAGAATCCCAGATGGCAGCTTGTGAAGACTCTTGTTCACTAAATCACAACCCATGTAAACAGCTAATGTTGAGTTTCTTTGAACATTGTCTCACATGAGGGCATCAGTTTGGAAAACTCCCAGTTGAGGCCTCTTTCATCAGATTCCCACTACCTGTCACTTTCTCCTTACTCCTTATGATATGTCTCAGTCTACCTTTGCAAGTCAAAGTTTCTCTTTATATGTACAGAAGTGCCAGCCTTGCTAGTTAAACCCTACAGAGACCATTCGGAACTAACTTAAGCACTCAAAGCATTATCTGTATTTCAAATAGGAAGTCTAAATCAGAGCTCTCAGTCAATACTTAGAAATGCATCCTGGGAAAGCACTGAGAGGACATGGAGACACCCAACCAAAGCTGTGAGAAGAAATAATTGACCCTTTAAAACATCCTCACTAACTATTCTTGGATACTTTTCTTGAGGCTTTGGGAGACAAGTTTTTCTTGAAACTTGCATATCCACACCATTTCTGTCACCAAAGATTGTCTTCTCCAGAGCCCAGCCTCCTTTCTCCCAGGCAAAAACAAAAACAAAAACAAAAACAGAAGAGGCCTGAGGATATGCTTTCAGTGGTCAACAGAAGACACCCTCATTCTGATCACAGTGGTATTTACAGATCTTGACATGGAGGGGTACTCCACAGTCTTGATGACTTGGGAGTTAGTCAGAGGGTAAAAAAGGAAAAAAAATACACAGTACTGCGTGACCCTGTAAACTGTGTGAAATACAGTTGTAACCTGGCGGCCTGTAGAGAGGAAGAAACATTCGTGGAAGGGAGTGCACTGAATCATTTAGAACCCCACAAGGATCACTGGTAAGAGGATCATTTTGGGCAATATAATTAAAGAGCAAACCAGGGCTCCGTGTGCCCAGGGCCAATAGCAGTGGCCTATTAGGATGTTGGACAACAGGCCAATGGATACAAGGATTGAGAAGCTACAGTGTGGGTTTTGCTGTGATTGCTGAAGTTGTTGAAATGTTCGTGCATAGCAAGGAAATTACTTGGAAGCAGATCTGTTGTAATAGTGCCTTTCTTGTTGTAGCAAGTGGTTTATTCAGTTATGCTTTTCTAGACCATTGCCCCCATCTTTGGAAGAGGTCTGAGGGATGATAGGCTATTGCCCCTGGAATGCTGTGATTTGAAGATATTTGCACTAGATTCTAAACTGTCCTTTAAACTGGAGCAACTAAATGGGGAGGGGGGGATAAAGAAGGACAACTCAAAGTTGAAAGAAACCCAAAGGAATGTGTTCCTATAACATTATCTCCCTCTCTGCTACTACATCTTTTCCCCCTTCTTTCTTCCTCTCTTCCTCCCTTATGCTTTTCTTCTTTCTCTTAAAGGAAACCTCACATTTGTTTTTTACCAAATCCAACCCTTAACAATTCTTTGTTTTTCCCCAGTGCTGAACCGTAAGTTCATTGATCAGTCACTGGCTAGGGATAGCTAGTGAAGAGCCTCTGCCCTGACAGTTTTGCATGCCTTCTCTTCCCATCAAGGATGAACAACAGTGAGTGATAGGGAGTGGAGACACTCTAGACCCACTCAGCTCTTATGGGAGCCAGTGAGTCTGGACTGCACGCCTATAGATGAGCTGACACATATTCACGCAGAACATGCTACAGTCTTCAGCTCATCTTAAAGGGTGCTTAGAAACAAAATGAAGCTACTGTGTTTCAGCAAACAGATGAAAGTAGTACTCAAAGTTCACCGGATTCTTCTCTCTTTTCTCTTTTCCACCTCACCACCATGTCCTCACAACCAGAATTATGCTCCATCTCACATATGTTGCCAGAAGAACTATTTGATTTCTTGGTTTCTCTCTTTGTCAGTAGGCTGGTAACTCTTCCAGAAATAAAACCAAGCAAATGCTATTTGCAGCTTCCTTATGGCTGGACAGTTCTCCATGTGGTTATCTACCTGATCTTGATGATCAGCTACGTGGAAGTTTTGGTTGGCTCATATATCTGTCATCTTTGTTTCCATTTCCATTTGAATTGTGAGTGAGAGTAGAAAGGTAGAATCATGGGAAAGATTTTGAGGCTGCAATTCTAGGGTATAGTTTGTCAGAAGTTTGTATTATCCAAAATAGAATTTCTACACTTGTTTTCAATTTAATGTTACCCTGGATATAATTTTTATTACATTTATTGTTATTTTTATAAAAATAGAGTCCATTTGCTATGTCTAGTTGAACGCTCTTTTTTTCTATTTCCCACATGGATGCAGTACCAACCTGTTACTTAAATATCTTTTTATTATATTGTTAATATGTAATTCTACTGTAGACCAAAAATATAAAAACAAATTTGCCCATTTTAAACATATAAAGAATCTAGTGAGTAAAGACGAAGAGAAAAGACAGAAGAGCAGTGGTTAACTATGCTGTTAGAAATCAAAGAGTAGCCTTACCTATTTTTAACCAGTGCTTGCCAGTCACACATAGTTGGGATTATATTATCTTGGCTTCTTCATGCTTTTTTCTACAAGTCTTGTTTGTCTGTTTCCTTTGATGTAATTGAGGTTGCACAATGATGCTATTTTTTTTATAATGCCTGATTTTATTATAATGTACTTTTATTGGTCATTTCCTTTAGAAGAATGAGGGGGAAAGTTTTATTTCTTCTTTTAACTTAAATTTTTGTTTAATGCACTGGAAATAAAATTGGACACATTTCACTGTTTAAAAATCAGAAATAAAACAAAACAAAACCATGAAGAAAAACCCAGCAAACAAATAGTAATAGGACACATACAAAAAAAAAAGCTATGAAAAATAATCTGTTCATACAAAATATACATATAAGCTATAGCTCACATGAGAGATAAATACTGTCAAGTAAGAAAAACATACAGTGTAAGCTAGAGTGCTGAAAACTCTTAAGAGGAAACTGGGTTTAAAGTGTGTGGAGAAAACAGGCCATTCTTTTCTTAAGTGAAGTCTTTTCATTGCTCCAATAAAAACCTAAACAAGTTGAATGTGGAAGAGATTCAGAAGGGAGTAGCCCCATTCATCCTTACATTGGATTTCTGAGTTACTTTCATCATGTGTTTCAGCTACACACACACATACACACACACACACACACACACACACACACACAATGCCTGAGAAGGATTTGGAAAAATTTATGTACCCAGTGCACACATGCCCATGCTCTGGCCCTCATGCTCGTTCACAGTTCTCTGAGGCTTAGCTATGATGGTCCCACAATATGGAAGACCGGAAGTGATTCGTTGAAATTAGTGTGTGCTAAGAAAGCACTTGAAGCCAGCCTGTTCCCTTCCCCAGCACCTCCCAGTACAAGGCCAGCTGCTGCACACACATGCAGCATGAAATCTGAGACACAGGTTGCTTCTCTTAGCCAACTGGCTCATCATTTGTTTAATATTTGCTGGGTTTTTCTGGTTTTGTTCTGTTTAGAATGGGGTGGGAGTGGATGTAAAGTCACAATCTTAATACAGTAAAGTTTTGCATCTTCCATATTTTATGCAAAAACAGACATTTAAATCAATAAATAGTTGTGCCCTAGACTGAAAGTTAATGTTTAGGAGAGGGAAAAATTGTTGGAATTTTTTCTACATTTTTTTGTGAAGAATCTTTTTTGGAAAGGAAGGATACATATTTTTGTTGTGTAATATTTTCTATTTTTGAATGCATTTTATTGGTACAAGACTGTTTTTTTGGTGAAGACATTATTTAAAAAAAGAAAAAAAGAAAAAAACTAATCGAAAAGTTTGCCCTTAAGGATATGCTGCAGTTTTGAGGTTAAAAAAAATAATAACTGATTCAAGATGCGTGTTAAAAGTTGGGATTATATTGTTGTTTTTTGTAATTGTTACAAGAAGAAGTTTGTACCCACTGCTGTTTATTTTGTTTCAGATGAGTAAGTAAAGGGATTGTTCTTGTTTTATTCTTTTTTTAGAGAAAAAAAAAGCTATTTATGAAATGTCAAAAACACTGGACTGTGAGTTTAAGTGTGGAAACATTTTACCACCCTGTGTCTTCAACCAATTATGGGAAACCTTTTCTCTCCCCCCCTGCCTTAGCCTTGCCAAATGAGGAAAACATAACAGCTCTCAGATGACGGAAGTCACCGAAGCCCTGCTTTAATTTTTATGGTCTGAAAAAGTCGGAAAACCAAAGTTAAATTTGTTTCTGAATTCCCACTGTCCATAGCCCCCCCTTTTTTTGTATAACACAGCCGGTTGGCTCTGCCTCTCCATCTTGGATCATTGCCTTCTAGGAACCTGGGTCCAGCTCTGCAGAGAGAGGCGTGAAGGTGGCAAGGTCTCCGGAAGTGAAGTGGGAATGGGACTTCAGCCTCCCCAGGGCAGCCGAGCTGAACTCCTCCATCCAGAGGCGAGGCTGCCAAGAGCACACACAGCTAACAGTGCCTGGCGGGGTCGCCTCTGTCCTCTTCACCTTCTGCTTCGACCATCCTCCAGTTACCGTGGCTCTGCCTTTCTCAGCAGCCCACGTTCCATGGATGGGAGGGGGCGGGATCCAAATGGAAAATGTGGCTGTGGGTGCTGTGAAGGAAGGCCCCGGCCCTCGGAGGTAAAGCAAGGGACCACTCAGCACAAGGGCCCTTGCCGCCAACCTCCTCTTTGACTCTGGATTGTCCATCCGTCTGCTCACTGTGAAGTGGAGAGGCAGTGTGCCCCGAGGCTGTTCAATAGCTTTTCCATATTTTTTCAACATTGAAAAAATAATTTTTAAAAACTGTGATTTTTTTAACAAATCATTTGGCTGGAGGGAAGGGAAAAGGGAAACACCAAAAGCTGTAACATGATTAACTGGAGATATTTATAACTGGGGCACTTTCCAGACCAAGACAAGTGAATTCTATTCTGGACCCTAAAGCAGCCAAATCTTGAGACTGTCAGTGACAAAAAGCTAAAGAGAGGCCTCCATTTTCTCCTCCTTTCTTCTCTCTTTCTCAAATTCTCTCGTTTTCATTTCTAGCTTCTCTTGTCCAATAGGCTTCTTACTTCATATGTGCAAAAACACGTGGACATGCACACTCACACAAACACACATGCAGCCACACACAAGCAAACAAAAAAAAATATATCTGTTTTTCTTAAGGATTGTGGGACCGAATTAAAATCATGTGCCTTCTTTTTTTCCCTTTTATAGTTAAATGAACCTCTTCCTTTTTACAATGTATTGGGTTTTGTTTTGTTTCTAGGAGTAGAGGAGAGGTTAAAGTATTTGTGGAAGATTTTAGGCATCGTTTGGGGAGAGATTCTTTTAAACATATTCCCCACTAAATACTAAACAGGAACATTGACCCCTTCACATTGCACTGTGCACACTTGGAACACCGAGTGATCAGAATCCTGGCAGCCCAATTCACTTGATGTTAGAGCAGTTTCTAAATTTCTATTTCATAGACTTTTTTGTTATTATCATTTTGTCACAATGAGGGGAGTGAGGCAAGTTGGCCTCATTCTCCTAACTTGGTGCTTTTGCTTGTGGGGGTGGGGGTGGGGAGGTAATAGACAAAGGGTGCATTCCTAAAGACCTTTGGTGCTGAAGGGCCTCGAGGAGTTTGAGTTTCTTTCAGAAAATGTGTAAGACACGCTCTCAAGTACACAAGTGAATGGTATCACATGCAATATTTTAACGGGACAAGGGAGGAGGCTCTCTGAAGTGGGGTTTTGCTTTTTTTCCACAAAATTTGATTTCCCTGGTGCCTTATTCCTACTCGATGCTGGCACTCACACACCCACAGGAACAAACGCTGATGTCAGCCTCTGGAGTGAGGACCTCTAGGTGACGCTTGAGCGTGTGGGGGCCATGGGACATTAGAGTCAGTTGGTGGGGGAAGGAACTAGACGGCGTCTCTTAGCTGAAACCACACAGGGACTGCACGAGCCCATCACAATCAAGATTAGTAATGCTTACACATGAGCATGTGTGCATATGCGCACGTGCGCGCGCGCGCGCGCACACACACACACACACACACACACACACTCAGACACCAAATACACTCTTCCTCCTCTGAACTTCACTTCTGTCTTCATTTCCTATCTTTGCCTTCTCATAAAGGTGCTGCTGCTGCTGCTGAGGTGCCAGAGTCCAGAATGCCCAGTAATCACTCAGGCAGAAGCCTGGCACTGCCACGTCAGCCCTTGGCACAACCAAACCCTGGTTTCTCTTGCCTGGGGCTGAAAGCCGTCAGATTTTTCTCATCAAAAATGTCATTCAAGGAATCAGTGGATTACAGTTACTCTGCATTGAAAATGCACTTTAAAAATAAATAAGAGCTCCAGACTGTTTAAAACACACAGAGGGAGCAGGGGGAGGGTAGACACGTGCTAGTGTCTGAACCCAGTTCAGCTTATCTCCAGTTGAAACAGCATACCCTATAGTATATGTAAATGTATACACACTTGCTATATACATCCACATATGGATGGTGTATAAATTATACATTTATAGGTGTGTATGCGTGCACACACGTGCACACGGCAGATCAAATGCTCATTACAAATCCACATGCTCATTACACAAACAGCAGCAGAGGAAACAAGGTTGGACTCTTGCAACAGATCACAAAAAATAAAAACAGCCACTTGCAGTGACTTTGGTCATTTCTGTATGTTCATAAAGAATGGATTGTAATAAAGAAAAAAGGAACAGTGCTAGCAATTGAGGAAAACTGGGCGAAACCATCTTGATCCAAATGGGAATGCAGTAATGTTCTATACCATTTTATCAGTTATTTCTTTTACTCATGATGATTTGACTTTACTTTTTGGCTCTTAAAAACGTTTCAGACTCAAGTGACCACATCCAAGTGAACAAAACAACCACAGTGAAAGCCCTTTTCAGTAGGAAGATGTCAGAAATCTCAAAACCCTTGGCCTGGCTCAGAACTACCATGTGCAAACCAGAACTCTCTCAACGTTTGAAATAAAAACTTTAAAACTCTTTTTGAAGCACCTTAACGTGGCCATCCCTTTGATGAGTGGGTGCCACTTTTTTCTTTGAGCACCTTATTGACATGTTTTGCTATCTGCTGTCTTCTGTTACCGTTGGCTGAATAGCTAGCTGTTAACACACACGTGTGCACAGACCACACGTCTGAGCACTTGTGTCTCCGTGACGTTTACTGTGGTGACTGCTGGAAGGTGAACTCATTTTCTGATTTTCCCACCGCAGTGTTGTGATAAGTCTCGAAGAAACCCTGCCCCTGCACGGAAAAAAAAATGTTCCTTATCACATTGTATAGTAGGGTGGGAAAGAATATGGTCCCTTTTTTGCAATTGCTACTGCGTATACACACACGTGCACACACACGGCACGCACACACACACTGTATATTCAGACCTTACACATAACTCATTTGTCCAAGCGATATTTCCGATGTCTCTGTGAGTGTCACAAACTGAAGGCAGGTTTCCACTTCCCAGAGAATTCTGAATGGGAGGCAACTTTTCAGACCGGAGGACTAAACGCTGGGCAGAAGTTTAGAAGGAGTAGAGGCGAGGAAAGAGAGAGCATTAGATCAAAAGAGCGATTCCCTGAGAGGACTCGGGGTAGTGCTTGTCCTCGCAGGGTGTGGACCCTGCTGCCTCAGTCTGCACTGTAGAACCCATGCACACAGCGACACACACACACCCTCCCACAGGGGCATGGTCTGGGATGAGCAGGTCAATAGTTTTGAGAGGGAGTTTGTTCCTTTTTTTTTTCTCTCATTATACTCTTGTTGTCAGTTATTAAACAAACAAACAGAAAAATTGTTTTGAAGAACCTTGCGTACGCCTTTTCTATCAAGTGCTTTAAAATATAGACTAAATACACACATCCTGCCAGTTTTTCTTACAGTGACAGTATCCTTACCTGCCATTTAATATTAGCCTCGTATTTTTCTCACGTATATTTACCTGTGACTTGTATTTGTTATTTAAACAGGAAAAAAAATTCAAAAAAAGAAAAATTAACTGTAGCGCTTCATTATACTATTATATTATTATTATTGTGACATTTTGGAATACTGTGAAGTTTTATCTCTTGCATATACTTTATACAGAAGTATTACGCCTTAAAAATACGAAAATAAATTTTACAAGGTTTCTGTTTTGTGTGGAAGAGTAATTGATGTTGCTAAGAATGATGTTTGTTTTTTGGGGTTTTTGTTGTTTTTTTTTTTTTTCTTAAATGTTACCAGCACTTTTTTTGTAAGTTTCACTTTCCGAGGTATTGTACAAGTTCACACTGTTTGTGAAGTTTGAATATGAAGGAATAATTAAAAAAAAAAAAAAGCATAAAGCTCTTCTCTTGGTCTCTTCTCGTGTCTTTGTGGTGTGTTTTTCTCAGGCAGCTCTCCGTGTTCCTTCACACATGGAGGTCTGTTGAGTCTGAGATTGTCCAAATTGAGAACTATACCGAAGAGGCCTGAGAGATCTATCAGTCCCTCTTGACACCAGAAGTAGGGATGGGACACCAGGACTACCGATGGGAAAATCACTTTGGGGATCTGTAATGCAAATTTGGACACTATTTCTGTTCCTGCCTGAGCCTCAAGTGCAATGGCCTGGCCTGTTTACTGCTTATCAAACCATCTCTCACTGTGTCCTCCCCATGTGAAAGTTTGCACCTAGCACCTAGTTCTATTTCCCGTGGAAATAACTGATCTCATGTGACACTGTAACCTCTCATCTGTTGCCCTGTGAATCTATCTCAGAACCAAGTGTTAATACCCTGGGCATCTGAGCTATAGCCAAAAAAAAAAAAGAAGAAGAAGAAGAAGCCCTTTAGACACTGCAAAGGGACTTCTATGGGCCCCACAGATCTCTTTTATAGGGAACGCCACCTGAACATGCTCTCCTAACCAACACTCTCACAAAAATTGCTTAATGTGATAAGGAAAATTTTGCCCTTACTTGTCCTGGTGAGGTTACCCAAGTTTAACTCCTTGAGGCTTTAGTGTCTGTATTTCATTCAATACTGTGTAGAGTGTGGATGAAACAGAAGACATTATTTCAGCCCTGGGAAGCCTTCAAATCTAACAAGTAGAAGCAGGTGTTCTATAGAAACGAAAAGCAATACCATACACTTCAAGCTGCCTTTTCAGTGCTGTGGGAACCAGTGAACTAACAAGTGATGGTGGGAGAGTTACGTCAAGCAAGGGTCCGAGTCTAGTCTTTTGAACCCATGAGGACATCAGGCAGCTGGAGGGGTATTGTGGGTAGCCATTTCCTCTTACAGGGAGCCATTTTCACTCGCAGAATCCCCCCAGACACAAGCCTGGAATGGTCAAAGAGACCTGTGCGCTAGAAAGTCATTGGCAAACTCCAAAGATGTCGCAACGATATTAAACACTGGTGTCTTGAAACTCCATAACTAACCTAAGTTAGCCCTGATATTCTAGAAAGGTCAAAAAGGAAGAGCTGCTGAGCTGGCTTAGTAATTGACAGTGCTTACGGCTCTTGTGGAGGGCTCAGTTTCAGTTCCCAGCACCCACATGGCGGCTTACAACCGTGTGTAACCCTGGTTCACTATGGCCTCCTCCACAGGCTCCTGCACACATACGACACACATAAACTCATGCAGGCACACACATACACATAAAAAAAAATCTTTCTAAAAATAAGTTTTAAAAAGATGAAGCGTGGTTTGTGCCTGTCTGATTTCTGGGAGCATTATCGGTGTCATAATGCCAGCCAGCTTCTCCCACTGCTTTGGGACTCTGTACCATCCCCAGACTTGCAAAGCTTCTCCTCTAGGTGTGGCCGCACAGCGGCGTGGTGTGTTGACAGGCTCTCACACTGAACAACACATAGACTGTCGCACAGCACGTACTAGTCATCCATCCTCGAATTTCCACCATGAACGGTGAGGGAGCTATTATTCCTCTAATTTATAGTGACAAAGGCCCTCCAACAAAAGCAATTAAAGAAACACTCAAGCTTAGGTTTTCTTTGATGCTCAGACACACCAGCATTTCTCAACCTTGAATAATGGCTTTATCCCTTTAAAGGAAAAAAAATTTTTTTTCACAGATCCTCTTCATAAGAGAAAGTCTGAAAATTTTTAACTGTTATTATAGATCAATTCACACATAATTCATACTTATTTTCATTTTAAGAATTTTTTAAAATATGCTCAGACATAGCTTCCAAAAAGTTTGTTTGCCTTAGATTCAAAACCAAAGCTACACATTAAATGTGTACAACTATGAAATGTATTAATTTTGCAATGACAATGTCGATGTGTTGGAAATTGCTTTAGCAAAGCCATGTCCTGGAGTTCGCTGCTGCTCTTCATGCCCAGGACTCAGCCTCCCAGAGTGTGCAAAGAAAAGACAACCTCTCCATGTACTGTTCCGTCCACTGTGCAGAATCTTCCATTATCCCACTCACCTGGAGCAAATGAATCATTTATGAAGGAAGCTTTTGTCCCTTGGAATCAATGTAATTATAAACACTAACATGGAAATAAAAAAACAGTGACAGGGCCCTATTATAGGATCGTCAGCATCCACAATATGTTTGACTTTGAAAGGATTATTTCACTGAAAGCACAAATTTGTAGAAAGCCTGCAGGCAACCTATGGAACCCAAATATATCAGTAATTTATTATTCTTCAAACCCCAATTTTTGAGGACTTTCATAATTCTAGATTCCTTGGTTTCTTCCCAGAAAGTTTTGTTCTGCCATTAGGAACCCCTGTGACACCCAAGCAATACCAGGCGCATGTGCTCATCAGCATAACCCAATGTTAGTGTTAACTCAGCACTTTATTACTAACTTGGCACCAACTGCTCTGACCTCATTCTTTCAAGGTCTTTTGTTGTTGTAAAGGAAAATTGGTGTTGGCCTATATATTATTTATTATTAGCCCTATAATTATTGCCGTGGTATTATTTAACCCGCTATCACAAATACTAAGACACAGATACCTGTTAGATTTTATAATTGTCTATTTACCTTGGGCTGGGCAGATATTTCTACCTACACTATCTCAATAACTTCACCATCCACCTCCTAGTCCCCATCCATTGCCATCTTCCTTAACTAGCCTTATCTGGGCTACCTTCCATCCATAATCTTATAAAAACTTGCTTATATTTTTATCTTGGTGTTTTTCTCCATCCATGCCATCCTCAGAGTCCTTCCTTCTGGCCCACGTGGTTCCTTCTTCATGCTAATCCATCATGGTGTCCTCCTTCCTCCTCTCTTCTTGTCCATCTGTCTTCCATGATTCTCTTGAACCCGAAGCCTGGGAACCTTAGTCATGCCTATCCCATTCTCCCCTGCCCAGGTATAGGCTATTTAATCAAGCAATCAGGTATAATGTCTTAGGCAGGTTTACACAACAAGGATAGGTGTGTCTGGGAAGTAACCAGATCTTGAGGGCCAGTAACTAGCAGCAATATACAAGTATCAGACCAACCCCCAACAGTCTTTTGAAGTATATTGCTATTATTGTTTGACAATTGACATATTGGTAGTGAGGCACCAAGAGACTGAATAACGTTCCATCATGAAGCGTCATCATAGTCATTGATAGTTGGACCACTTAGACCAGCCCCTACTCCACACCACACTGGAGTTACAGCTCTTTCAGTTGCTATGAAATCTACTGAAGTTTCAGTCCCAGAAAAGAGCCTTTGCAGTTTACATGAAACTAAATTACTGTCATTCCAAATAGCCTTATGCTGTGATGAAAGCTGAATCCCACAGAAACCTCTCTGAGTGGAAACCTGATGACCTTGGCTCTTTGGCTGTGAACAGGACCACTTAGTGACTTCAGATCACCATGGAAAGAACTGGAAATAAGTACAAGCACAGCCTGCTTTTGACCTCATGGTTTGTCTCCAACCATGGAGGAAGGACAAAACAGAAGGAAACTACCCATGTTTCTTCCTGATAGTGAGTCTGCCAAAAGATCCATAGAATCATCCATTGCCTAGAAACATGGCAACAACTTCCATTAGGAGCTCCAGTCCATTCAAGCTCCCTGGATTTCCTTTGTCACATTTGCCACATTTCCAGATCTCTGTTCATAACACCCATCATATTGGATACAAGGCAGAACGTTCTCACAGGAAGTTCTACTAGACAGCCACATCCTCCATACCACCTCCCCAATAAAGTCCCTAATCACTGGGCACAGTCTGACTCCCCAAAAGCTCAAGTTCATGTTACAATTAAGGTCCCCCTGGGCCTTTTGACAGTTTTGCTTTGGAGTGACAGCCGAGATATGAAGAAGGACTGGGAAGAGTCCACAGATGGAAAAAAACTGACTCCCCTCCCCCAGCTGGCAGACACAGTCAGGCTGCTGATTCCTTCCTCCCTATATGAAACACCCTTACCCTCCACAATGAGGCCATTTGTTCAGAGAACACACAGCCTCCCCAAGGCTAAAAGGCTGAGAAGGGGCGTTTTCTGAAATGAAGCTGCAAGGTAAGGTGCTGTCCCCTCATGAAGACTCAATGCTCGAAGACACATTTCTCAGGGTAACCTCTTGGGTTATGGATCTGATTGTAGTCCATGATCAGAATGTGGGCAGGGGACCAGTAAATACATTCCTTCCTAAACTCTCAGAAAACTCCCAGGAGGACACCCAGAAGGGCTTGGAATCCCTTCCTGTCAGCACTTAGGGGCCCTTACTTCAATTTTTCTGTGATCTTTCCCTATGTACTTTTCACCAAATGTGATAAGGAGAGATTTCCTCAAAGATTAGTTTAAAAGAAGGATAAAGAGATAGAAGACCAACAGATAGAAGGAAGGACAATCCTCAGGTTCCAGCTTGGCCCCCGCATATAGAAGTATAATGAAGTTCTGTAAGCAAAATTAGATTTCCAGAAGCCATCTTTAAAAATTAAAAGGAAGCAGGGAATTTTGTTTGTAATAATGTATTTTATTTAACCTAAAATCTCCAAAGCATCATTTTGAAATGTAGTGAATGTTTTTAAACTGGATGAGATAGTTTACATTTTACAACTCACATTGTCTTCAAAATCCCATGTGTGTGTTAGACCTTTGACAGCAAGTCCCATCTGGGCTGAACCTCATGGCACCTGTGCTGGGACAGCTACATGAAAGAAGCAGCTATTGTCCTGGCCAGGATGTGTCTTCAGGAGTCTGGACCTTAGGCACTTGTCTTCTATGAATCTCAGAAGAGAATCTAGTTCACTTTCCACTTTGAAATTTGTTTTCTGTCAAATTGAATCTCGTTTTAGCAACCTGACCCATTTCCAACATCTATAGGCTCCTTTGTATTTTCTCTCCATCCCAACGGTATTTGTAAATGTTTCCCAGTTATCATAATTATGCTAAATGACACCTAAATACCAGTCAGGCTTCAGTTCAATATCAGCTTCCTCCAAGTCAAATCACCCCTCCTTTTTAGCATTACATTTTAGTTTGTTTCCAATTTGTATGCTGTGCTCTACTTTCAACCAATTTGCATTAGTTCTGTAAGAAAAGGCCGGTGGACTGCCACAGCTAACAGCAAACTTGTATCCATCTTTTCTTCCCAAGGGCTGGGGCTCTGAACCAGTCTTAACCCCCTATGACCCATCTGATAAGAAAGTGAGGGGAGGGGGGATTCCCAGCAGGTACAGGAGTTGAAATGTCTTCCTGCTAATGCTTACCCTAAGCCTTTGGTAAGAGACAGACTCACTTCATTCTCTCTCCAATCCTTGCCTGTGAAATAAAACCACTCAGAGGCAAATTCAACCTCTTTTTCTCATTTCTCCAAGAGAGAGATGGGCAAAGAACAAAGTCTTTTTAGATTCAGCCTAAAAGACACAGCCCAATTCTAGGATGAAGGGCTCTGGGAATAAGGATGAAGGGTCTTATTTTTTAAATTCTCTACCACACACGAATGTGCTTACCCTGTTGTTTTGTTTCCAGGAAAAACACAAAGTCCTTATTTAAAAAAAATTATACTTTCCCTTTGGTGGCAAAATTTCCATTTTCAAAGGTCCAGTGCCAGATTGATCCAGAAGAGATAAGTCTACCTTGGCGCAGGTGCCAGGACTCAGCTCCCTAGGTGGACAGGGGTTTCCTGACAGCGTCCCCAGACCATGAAGTGTGAGGAGCCTGGCATTCTCTGAACCAGCCATCCCAATAGACTCTGAGCTCAACAGACCGGAAGTAAATGCCTAGCTAGAGAAAAAAGCCTGATATGCATTCGCCCTTTGGTGTCAGTGCCTTTCTCATAGGACTTCAACCTACCACGAGTTCTTTCAAGTTCCTAGGAAAATGCCTCCCTCCACCAGAGCAGCCTCATTAATCTGTGTTCTCTGAGAAGACTTCACCACACCATGATGGGCATATTTTCCTAAGAGGCCCAATCATGAGTCCATATCTCCTAGGACATCTTATTACTCGAGGCTGTCACCCTGAATCTTCCACAGAGCCGAGTACTTTGCCTCATTCATAAATAAATGTCCTGAATGAGAGAAAGTTAGTGAAAATAAGTATATAAATAAATAACAATGAGAAATAAGACCAGTGGCTATTCTTCTCATCCTCCTCAGCATCCGGAGCCAAGGACTCTACCTAGAGTTGCTATGGGGAAGAATGATGTTTCTCAAAGCCACAAGAGGACCTGCTCAGATCACCAAGTTCAAAGCCAAGTCAATGGGAATTCTAGAGTTGTTTTTATTGTTTTATTTTTGTCTTTTCAAGATCTTTTTTTTTTTTTAAACCAGGCTGGAGAGAGCTGGTAAGAGCACTTGCTGTTCTTGAAGAGGACCAGGGTCTGATTCACAGCACCCACACTGTGGCTTACAACTGTCTGCGTCTCCAATTCTAGAAGATCTGATTCCCTCTCCTGTCCTCTGCAAATGCCCTCCACACACACGGCACACATATATGCAGGCCAAACACTCAATCTTGAGAATTCCATTTATAATCAAGTTACAGACTATTTACATTGGGTCTGTAAAGATGGAAGAGAAGGATAGAAGGAATGAGGCTTGAAAAGAAGTTGCCTCTCATTCCCTAACTGAACACATACATACAGATACACATGCACACACACACAAGAGAGAGAGAGACAGAGAGGGAGAGAGGGAAGGAAGGAGGGAGGGAGGAAGGGCTGGCAAAGAACATGGTTGTTAGCCGGTCTTTGCTACGACGCTGAAGCTCTCTAGGCTTCTGTAGCTCAGAACATTAAAGTAGTCCTGGGGTTCTGCATAGTCATCTTCTGCCTGGTCTCCATGGCGGCCAGCAGGGGAAGCTTCTGTCTGGACAGGGCCTCCGGGGGACGAGAGAATCCTGAGGTGCCATTCCTGTGGCTCAGCTGCCATTCTCCCAAGGCCACTTTCCGTAGAATGAATTCTAAGAGACTTCTAGGATTAAAAAAAAAAAAAATACATGGGGATGTTATTCAAAAGCTACTTTACAAATGGCACATAGTTATAGCCACCTGTCTGCCTTTCTAACATGAACACACATGCATATACACACACATACACACACACACACACACACACACACACACAGAGAGAGAGAGAGAGAGAGAGAAGCAAACTTGTATTCTTGCCAGTATACAAACCTTAGTCCTTAATTTTCCTACTTTATTGTAGCTTTTTTCTTTATTTTTTAAAAATTCTCATACAATATATATGATATTCTTTCCCCTCTCCCAATTCCTTACAGATCTTCCCCACCTCCCTACTCATTCAACCTCATGTTTCTTCTCTCTCTCAAAACAAACAAAACCAAAAATCATTAAGACAAAAATATCAAACTCAAAGCATGCAAACAAACAAACAAACAAACAAGCAACATAGAATTCATTTATGTTGGTCACCTGTTCCTGGACATAGGACCTGCCTTGAAGTGTAGTTGATACAAACCCAGTGTCACTTTTTTGGAGAAACTGGTATCAATTGCAAGTAGCTTCTTGATAGGGGTGGGACTCGTGTCTACTTCCTCCTCTCCACATAACTCATTTTCAATAGTAACAGCTCCAGTGAAACTAACTTGCCACCCCAAAGCCCTTATTTCCTGTTCTCTTAGCCAGGAAAGCCCTGCCTTGCTTCCATCTCTTTTTTCTTCTCTTCCCTTCTGCATGCGCACTGTTCATTTCTTCCTTCTCTTTGGTTTCTATGCCACCACTTTCTCCTCACTCCTCTCCTCCTCTCAGGCTCCACCTTTAGACAGCCTGGCCCTTTCCTATTTGTACATTGGCTCTCCAAGCCAGGGGGTTACCCAGGATTCTGCCCTCTGCTTTCTGACTCTCAATGCTCTGAATCACTTCATCCATCATAAGACTCCACACAAGACCTATCCTCTAAAGACTCGGCAAGTAGCCCAGGCTCTGCACTGAGCGCCAGGCTTACCCACTCACCCACTCAGCATGGCCTAGGAGAGAATCACAGCAAGCCTGAACTCACCTTGTCTCCATGAAAACCATTGGCCCCACCCCACAATCTTCCCCTGCCCACCTTTTCACTTTTGGCTAAGAGCACAGGCCCTTCCGAAACATGGACGTTCCAATCTCTCCTAACACCTGTGATGACCATTCTCGGTTGTCAGCCTGACTACACTGAGAATGAGCTGAATGAAGCCCAAGTGGCTGATAGGATGTGTGAGGAGTTTTGTTTTTCTTTGTAAATTAAATCATTTGAAGTGGAAAGATCCACCTTCAATCCAGACATTTTGAAGTGGGAACAATACATCTTTGATCTGAGCCTCACCTTCTGGCTACAGCCTCTATAAAGAACGTGAAGAAGGAAGCTTTCTCTTTTTGTCTGCTTGGTCTTCCTCTTGCTGCAAAGTCTATTCCGTCACATGCATTAGACCCAGTTCTCCAGGATTCTGTGCACCAAAGAACAGCTGAGACAGCCAGCCTTGTGAACTAAACAACTACAATTCTGATACTTTGCGCTGGAATACCACCATTGCTGAACTAGCTGAACTACACCCTATAAGCCACTCTAACACATACATACATACACAGAACCTTTATCCATACATATATCCTATAAGTTCTATTCCTCTAGAGAACCCTGATTAACACACACTCCATCCAGTTTTCCTCCATCCCCTATTCATTTCATCCCTCTCACCTGCCGGGAAGAAGGCCTCTGGATCACATTTCCTCTTACTGCTAGGGTAACTTTCCAAAGACCTCCACATAGTGACTTTTTAAAAATAAAAATGAATTCTGTCCACACCTCTGCTTAAAACTGTTTAATGGCCTCCACTGTGCGCCAGAGGATACTTAACCTGGAGTGAGCTTTGATGAACACCCTGAAAGAGTTGACCTCAGAGGATGTACAAACAATCTCTAATCATAATTAAAGCGTGATATAAAGGTGTGTTTTGTGGGGCAAGAAATCAGTGATTCAGTAAATTCCCCAAAGGATCTCTGATGCCCCAAACACTCTTTGTGTCCCACCTATGCCCATCTCGCCGGCTTCATCTCCCGCTGTGCTTCACAACCAAGATGCCCAACTTCTGAGGCACACATGCCAGAGAGCCGCCATTTATTGCAACACAACTTTGAGATCAGACCCAGTTATCTATTTCCGCTCAGCAACATCTCTGCTGATGTCTAGTCTGAAATGAGCTTATGGGCACAAGCAGAAGTCCTTTGACCACTGGTTGCTCAGATTTGTCTGACTCCACTTGTAGTGCTCGTTTTTAAACTCTGTATTCTTTGGGGTTCCTTCCAATCCCCCAACTCTAAGCAGGAGAGAGAAGAAGGTTAATGTAGAGAGGAGGCGCAGACCCCTTTACTTCTCCCAGCTGTTTCGGGTCTATGGGTTCTTTTAGGGCTATACCAATTCTCCATCAACAGAAAAGCAGCTAGCAGCCTCCTCCATCTCTCTCCTCCAAGCTGCGGTGCCACTGTCTCACTGTCTGTCTCTGGTCTCTCCAAACTGCCACTCACCACATGCCACCTTTACGGCTCTCACATTTCTACCCTCAGAGCCCTAGATCATGCCCCCCCACTCCCCACAAGGCAGGCCATTACCAGCTGTCAAAGACCACACCACACACAAGACAGTTTTCAGCTGTGGACAAATTAAAGCCCAAACTAAAATCTCACATTTGGGATTAAAACAAAAACATATTTACGTAACATAATTGAGTTTTTACAGAAACCAAAACTTCTTTTACATCTGCCTACACTTTTCTTTGACCACACCGCCTCTCTGTGTGCCTGTCTGTGAGGGCCACCTGGCTTACCTTTCTGCTTTCAACACTCTTATGTCCATATTGCGTACGGGCAATCTCAGAACCCATACCAGATGTTCAATCTATGCATGTCTTAAGACTGAAACGGGCATGCATGCCCAGCTGGACACACACCCCATGTTTCTATAAGACTGCCCCACATAAAAGAATCTGCTTTCTCAAGTCAAAGTATAATCTCACAACCAGGAAACTAAAGCATTCATCGAGACAAGACAGAGCAGTGAAATCTGTTCAGTGATACCAGCCGTAGAATCCATGTTAGAGTGTCATGCTTGAGGGTTGTGATAATACAGGGGAGCTGGAGAACATCAGACATAAGCTATAGAGTGACGAGGAAGTGCTTAATAATATTGCAAACATTTGACATTCTTTTGGTCTTAGTGATGGCTGCTCTAATGCATGCCATTCACCCACAAATGTATCTGATCAACAAAATCACGAAGAGCCAGGGACTTGGAAAGTGGAGCAAGCAAGACATACTCCTTTTGCATCCAAGAGAGAAAATGCTGCCCAATTGGTGTCGAGCCCAACTGCGCACAGTGTAAGCGAGGAGGTGGAGAAGGGAGGTTAGAAGAACCGTATAGGTGTATACAGTGAACGGATACCAAAAATCGGAAGATGCGTCGTTCCAGGCCTTGAGGAGCTGGGCATTGTGAGACACTATAGTCTCAGAATGATGTACACAAGGCATTGGTCTCCCTCCTCCCATTTCTTCTCAGTCGAAGCGGCTAAACTTCAACATGCGTATGATGGGAATGGCTGTCATAGCTCATGCTGGTGCTGTGTTTCAAAGGACTCTGACATCCCTTGATACAATACAATCCATTTTAATATGAATACTCAATTATTTCTCAAAGACCTAATTATGACTTTTTGTGCGTGTGTGTTCCTATTCTCATTCCTGGTAAGGATGGCCACTCTTTCTTTTTAATTTTAAGACTATTTTGAGCTCTAAAAATCCTCTGGGAAATGCAAATATTCCTCAGACGGGTCCCTAAGCTGTTCCATTTCCATTCTACCCTACATGGAGACGCTATAATTGTAACCAGTGTGAAAAAATAGGTCTGAGATTAATGTACTAACACTGTACTAGAGAACCAAGTGAAGCTATAGAAATTGCAACTGAGTCCTCCTGGGACAAACATTGCTTTCTAGTAGCATGTGAGGGGAATGAACAGTGGACAGTGGGGTTGACAGAGCCATTGTCCTGTATCAGATACACATAACTTTTTTTCCAGGCCAAGAACATGTATTTGTATAATGTGTACATATATACACATATATACATATTCATATAATATATATCACATATATATCACCTGCATATACTGCAAAAATATCTCCGGAAGAGATGACATGCATGCTGAACTTTCTTTCCTCCCACCTCAACACAAAAGGTGTTCTCTGCATCTGTCCTACAGGCGCTAATATAATCAGGTTTCTGAAATTATTTAGTGCAAGGATTGTCACAGACACCGCCATCACCAGCCCTGTCCTTATAGGCTGCCTTTTAGCATCATTCTTAGGAGCCACTCATCTAGAGCACTCTCAGAATAGGGGCTGGTGTGAGTGACCCGGGTTCTCAGAGGAAAGATAGCAAGGGAGGCCAGAGGCAAGGGAATGCAAGGGTAGCGCCAGCATTACTGATTTCCATGGTGTCTCTCCTCTGCAGACGGATGCTGAAGTTGGAGATGCTCCTACAGAATGGGATCCCTAGCAGGAAACAGGATAAAGGGACCTCAAAATAGTATAGAGAAGATGAGTGTTTAAGAAACAAAGTAGATACAGCTACAACGATGGAAACTAAGAAGACCTGGCCTGTGGGGATCTTAAGATGGTTCATACAGCACAGTGATCCTAGGATAAACAGATAGATAGATAGATAGATAGATAGATAGATAGATAGATAGATAGACAGCCTACAATAGAATTCTGTGGACGTGTGTGTGTGTGTGTGTGTGTGTGTGAACTTGTATACACACATTCAATACAACTAAGAATACTTGAATGAAGTCTAAAGCCAACCATCCCCATGAAAAGTCTAGATATTTTGTCCAGTTTCCAGGTCTATGAACAGAACTAAATAGATACAGCCTATTTGTGCTTTGGCTCCAGTCTCAACCTTCTCTGTCATCTTCTGTGCCCCAAGAAGACCGCACTGCATGCACTGTACCAGTGGGCTCACTTGTCCTCCATGCAGGATGACAAGGGGATGAAGGAACAGAGAGTGAAAAGAAGGTACCAGTTCCCCTGCAGTCGGTTCAAGGGTAGGCCTTGAACTGGTTGTGATCCTCACCTGAAGGTAACAGTACTTCTCAATGTGGTCTTTCCGTGTGATCCTCCCCTTTCAATTTCCAACAGTCACACTCCCTTCTCTCCCCCTAAATACACACACGGCTACCTTCCCCTTCATGGCTTCCTATGTTCTCTCTAGGTCCATACTAACGTATCTGTGAGCAACCCAGTTTCAGAGAACTCTGTGTTCCCTGATCACACCTTGAACAAGAAGAGAACAAGCTGTGGGGACTCTGTGCAGAGTACAAGGTAACAGCAGAAAGGATCTAGACTAGACAGGCAACAATGAGGGTGTCGAAGAGAGGGCTGGTGGGTAGCACCATGTCCACAAGGCCTTGGGGGTTGTACAAGAGAGCTGAATGCTGCTGGCCTTTTCGTCTTTCTCAGTCTCCATTATGCCCAAAGTGACTCTGCGTACCTGACATGAAAATTAACCAGCCTCACATTCTTAATAGACAAATATGTTCTGCTGTGTCTTCAGGGCCACTGACCCCATTACTCCATAACTGAAGGACGCTGGTGATGGCAGAAGACATCTGTTCACCAATCACCCTCACTGTTCCAGCTCAAAGGTAAGTTGTTATTCTTGTCACCTCTTTCCTAAAGTGAACCACTTCTCCTGTCCTCGTTTTCTCTTAGAAGGTTCATTTCAAAATCATGTGTGTCCTCGTTGAGTAGTACTGTTACCGTTCAGGTGAGGGTCACAACATGGACACATGACATACAAGAAAATACTATGGATAATCAGCTTCATCCATAGCAGTAGCCGTATCTTGGCCATTGCTGGGTCCTCGGCTCCATGTTTAGCCAGTTCTGCTTAATAACAGAGGCTCAGCGGCCACATCTCTATGAATCAGGTAGGTCAGCAGCTGTGGTTTTCATCTCAGAGCCAGGTAGAGAAAGGATGACTCATAATACAATAAAGAATTTTGCAGATAGATCGGGCAGAGTAATATAAGGACATGCATAACTTTCCAGAGCAATTGGAACTTTTCTAACATTTGGAACCTGTTTAGTTCCTTTGGGATCAAGTTAGCAAGATCCATGAGGTGCCTCAAGATCCATGAGGTGCCTCAAGATCCATGAGGCGCCTCGAGAACTGACCAGGGGAGATCTGAATGTCAGGCCTGAGAGATCTATAGTTCACTGCGGGAAACACAGCTTTGCTTCTGCTGCCAAAACATCTTCTCTATCTTCACTCCAACCTCTTCTCAGTTAAAGATCAAGATGAAGCACCTGGGACTGGCGTTCTCTTCATATGTGGATCATGTGAGAAGACAGAATGTATTGAAATCCAACCTTTATAATAAGAGTAAGTCTGAAGACTCTAGAAACAGAATTAATAACAATACAAAACTATGTATATAATATGTATAATGGGTTACAGCAGGAGCAGAGAACTAAGGCTGTTTATAATGAAGAGCCATGGAAGCCAAGGAGACCATTACAATGGCAGTTTGTACAGTTCATCCCAACTGAGGCCTGATGAACAATCTTCATGGGATTAAAAAGTCAAAGTTAAGTTAGGAAGGAAAGAAAAACAGAGTGTGGTTTCCCTTTGAGTAAGACGAAAAGAGGCCAAGACACACACGAGTGAGTAAAAGGGAACCAGAGCCTATGAACACCACCTCCTTCATTCATCCACAAGCCTAGCCTTCCCTGGACCTGGCCAGGACCCAGCCAGACAGAAGGTAGGTCCTGGCAAGGACTTGGGATGGGGATCTGGGAACAGAACTCAGCAGGGGGCTTGACCGAACAGAACCGAAGGAATGTAGGCCAGATGAATCTCATATAGACAAAGACTGGAGAGATGGCTGAGCAGTTGAAGCTCAGATCCCCAGCACCTCTGCAAAGGAGAGTGGCTGTGATGACCCTCCCACAACCATTAACTCTCCAAGGCAGCGACAACAGATCCTTGGAGCAAGGTGCCTAGCTAGACTAGCTGAAACAGTGAAAGACCTCACCTTAAGGTGGAGAGCAATCAAGGAAGACACCTCATGTCATCTTCTGGCCTCTACATGTGTGCACACACACACGCACACACACACACACACACACACACACACATTCACACACCCCACACTCATGCACTCACACATGCATGCACAAGCACCTATACAATTTGGAACATGAGGACACACATAGACCACATATACATACATGAAAGAAAGAAAGGAAAGAAGGAAGGAAGGAAAAAGGGAAGGAAGGAAGGAAGAAAACAAACCTATAAACAAAGACCTTTCCTTTCTGTGACAATCTCAGACAACACCCTGGGAGTGAGGAGGGGCAAGACTGAATTCCAGCACTATGGCCTCACTGATGGCTAACATTCGTTGCTCATTTGATGGGATTTATACAGACTTCTGAGCATATCTATGGGGCATCCAGAGGTCTCAGTGAGATGGGGGGGGGACTGATGTGGATGGCACAGTTCCTGGAATCTTCCCTGGAATAAGGGCTCTGATCATGGCAGAGAAGACATGTAACCAATAGGCTGACACCCAGGCAGTTCTTGAAGGTCCCTATCCCAGGCCCAGTTTGTATTCTCGTTTTATACTCTAAAACAACAAGGGGAGGCAGGCTATCAAGCAAGGGTTTACAGAAGCCTATGAAGCAGTCAGCAGTTTGTGAAGGGCTATTTCTACGTGCCATTCTGTTTCAGGTAGCAAGTGATGTCATGCTTGGCATTAGAATCAGCACTTTAAGGAAGTCACTTGGGAAACCAATAAATCAATACCTAATCATTGACCTTTCCTATGGTACTCTACTTCAGCACCCTCCCCATGGTCTAGGAGAGAGGGAGTGGAACACGAGCATTCATCTGGCTTTGCTTCCTGACTGTAATCAACAGCCTCCCGTTCCCACTCCCACCCTTGCCTTCCCCTTCAGGGTGGGCTATACCTCCAAACCTTGAGCCAAAGTAAGCCCTCCCTCCCTTAAGCTGCTTCTGTCAGGTCCTTTACCGCAGCAATAAGGAAGGCCTTACAACCTGTCGCTGATTTCATTAATTTCATTAATTCAGGTGACCTAGGATTACTAATACCTGCAAATAGCCACCTGCCAGCTGCAAAGGGCTGTATGGAAGAAGAGTCTGCAGTTTTTCATGGAGAATGTCCAGCACGCCATGAAAACCACCAGGCAGGAGAAGAACACATGCCTGATAATCAAGTAAAAACAGACAATAGAAAAAGACCTGGGAAGCTTGTAATGTCAGACATAGACTTCAGAATAATATTCAGACAAATATTCCCGAAGGTTGGGAGTTTTGACAGGCTATGAACTATTCAAACAAAGAACAGACACACCAAAGGAGGTACTTGGTAACCCGGAAGGTAAGCTGAAGGAAAGGCCCCACTATGGAACACGGTGTGACGGATGGGCAGAAAATAAAAAAGAGGCGAGGAGACATATGGAAGAAAAGGCAAGCGTCGAAAGTCCCTGTGAGGAAAGGTCCAGAAGGAGAAGAAAACAAGAATAGAGAAGGAATATATAAAGAAGAAATGGCCAAGATTGACCCCAAAACTGACAAAACCCGTCAAACCACAGACTGGGAAAAAAAATCGCTTGATCCAAACCCCATACAGAATAAATACAAAGATAATGACATCTAATTATATCATTGTACAAGTGCTGAAAACTGAAGACAGAGAATGTTAAAAGAATAAGAAGGAGAAAAGGCATTTTAAAGAAGTAAGGATAAAACCCGGTTTCCAAAAAAACTGATGTAGTTAGACACTGAGATAATATCTTCCATGTGCTAAAAGAAAATACTGCCCAATATGAGATTCTACACCTACTAAAACAAACATACTATGTTTACAGCCATGGGGTAAATAAGTTTTAGGTGCAACACAAAATAATCTTTGCCGTTGCCGACTTACGTGCTGGAATACTGCAGGATATTCCTCGGGTAGAAGGAAAATGGCAGCTAGAAGCCAGGACAGTGAGGTCAGAGAGAAGAGCAACAGGAGACACATCTAGAGGCAGGTGGACTCACAAAACAGTAACAAGTGTGAGTATGAAAATGGAAAGACCAGGCGGCCTGGCGGTGATGGAGCAACGTGGAGGAGACAGACAATAAAAAGAGATGATATGATCTAAGGTTTTTGCGTATTCCAGGAAGTTATAGAACATGCATTGATTATTACTAGTATGGAGGGACTTGAATGAGCACAGGTACATTTTGTAACACCTGATATAACCACTAAAAGAATAGCAGAAGAAAGTAGCGCTAACAAATGGGTCTTTATGTAATAAAATGAACCTTACTTCAAAACCCAGCAAACTGAGGGGACATTTAAAGGAAAAGGTACAGCAGCTAAGGAGCTGTGGAGACAGCCCAGCAGTTAAAGGCTGTTCTTGCAGATGACCCAGACTCAATTCCCAGCACCCACATGGTGGCTCACAAACATCCGAATTCCAGTTCCAGGGGATCTGACGCCCTCCTCTGACTTTCATCGGCATCACTCCTGGTACACTCACCTATATGCAGGCAAAACACTCTTACACAAACGGTATATAAATGTATATACCAGGAGTCAGCCCCGAAATCATCTATATACTACTAACATGCAGCTTGAGCGGGTGGTGGTTATATACACAGGAATGTATGTAATAACAATTAAAGAAAAAGAGGCGAGCAGGTGAGATCAAAGTGGTAAGAAAAATGGGAGAACTAGAGAGAGGAAAGGGAAGGGGAAATGATGTGATTATATTTTAATTTCTCTATATATTCAATATATCCTATATATATTCAATATATATCCTAGACATATATTCAATATTTATATATTATATTTTAACTTCTATATACACTGAATATGTATAGAAAGTAAAATATATTAATTAAATAGATAATTATAAATATCTATAAACATTTAAAATTGTTATATATAAAATATAATATATAATTAATTTTAAAATATATATCTAGAAATTTAGATACAATATAAATATAACATATAAATGAATAAGTACATAAATCTTTAAAAGTTAAGAATTAGGCAGCTTTAAGTCTGCAGACATCATCACTGCCAGCCCCAAACACCTAACTGGAGAGTACGTCTGGGGCCAGCCAAGATGAAGCATTAGGAAACACAGTGGGAAAGAAAGGGAAGAAAGCTTCAGAAAAGTAGAAAACAGTGTATGCATCACAGGCTACGTTCCCTAAACTGTGTTCATAGTGAATTGAAGTGAGTGAGCTGGGCTGGCTTAAAGGACCCAGGTGACCAGACCAAAAAGGATTGAGAATTTTTAGCTCATGCCACTCAGCAACTACCAGCTTAAGACACAGCAAAGAATGCTGACAACGTTCTCCATTACTGGGCAGCCATGGATCACAACTTTCTGATACAAGACTGAACGGAAACCTCCATCTTACATACGCAGCAACGGAGACCTTGAAAAATTAAGTAACAAGCTCAAAACCGTGAAGTCAGTGCCCAGCTAGAGACTAAACCCTCTCTCCAATTCCTCGTCCCTGACTCTTTCAGCCAATGCTCTCTTAAACTCCAGTCAGTAAACAACCTCTACAATGTACCAAACCCATAGTGGATGAACTCTCAGACCAGTGGCTAAGGGACAGGCAGGAGCTATGGATGGTGGTAGACAGAAATCTGGACAAAGTGCAGGTTTGTCCTTCTGGGAACTCCAGCCTGGAGGACGGACCGGAGCAACACAAAGAAATAAGTGCATTAAAGCGCAGGATAGGAACTATGAAGCAAGGGCAGAGTTGACATCTGCAGCCCTCTGAACAGAAGGGGGAACAGAAGCCACCAGGCTAGCAAGAATGGGAAAATGGGGACTGAGACAGGCTATCCTGTCCCTTACCTTTCTGGCCAGCACAGTCAGCCCTGTAACCATTAGGCAGATGAGTCCCAGCACTGCAGCCATGGTTCCTCCAAGCAAGGCCATCTGGAACTGATCCACTACAGGGAGAACGGGTATGCAGCAGAGGTCAGGAGCAAAGCTGCCTTCTCCAGGGAAGCCTCATTGTCTCACACAACCCCAAACAGTGCCTGTCCGTGGGCACTTTGATCTCAGCCCTTGAGAGTCAAGAGGCAGGCAGATCTCCGATTTGAGTCTCAGGCCAGAGGAGGGATTCTCTAGAACTGTCGTCTACTGGGGTCTTTAACCTTAACTCTCTGGTCTGCAGAGAATCCACCTGGTCTCCAGTGGCATCAGTGGCCAGCGTCCCAAGAAGCAATGTACCTTATGTACACTTGAGAGCAGATTTTGTTATCCTTTCCCCTACTCAACACTTATCGTCAGGACTCATGAAATGAAACAAATAATGTCATCTACATGGAAACTCGGGAGGGATGGAAAGATGGCTCAGTGCTTAAGAACACCGGCTGCTCTTCTAGAGGATCGAAATTTGATTCCCAGCACCTACATAACAGCGCACAACCATCTGCATCTCCAGCTCCAGGGGATTCAAAGTCTCCTGACTTCCACAGACACTAGAACACAGTTGTGCACAGACATGCATGCCGCCAAGACACCCACACACATAAAACAGGTAAACAAATAACAAATATACAATAAAACATATATATATGTATATATAGCAGTAAAACAGGTTAAAAAGTCCACAAATAAACAATAAAAGAACAACATATATATATGTATATATATATCAGTAAAAACAGGTAATTCAAAATGGAAACAAAATTAACATTGATTTACGCAAAGGAAAGCATGTAAGTTTTCACCTTAGCCCTATAGTCCAGGTGTAAAACCCTGGAAGGGTTGAGGCTCTTACAACCTTATCTTCTGCGGTTTTCACAGTCCTTGGTACATAATAGATGCTTAATAAAGAACTGTGCTATATTGAAGAAGAATGATTTCAGGGACACTTCCTCCCACCTTTCCTTCTCCAGGAACTTGGGCAGGACCCCCAGAGTCCTGGGGAGACTTGAAACAAGAGAAGGCCCCACTTCCCTGAGCTCCAGGTTTAGATCATAGGAAAGCAGACTACAGTGACTGAGCCCTCAAGACAAGGAGCATGCCTGGGAAACCCAAGTTCCCAGGGTGCTCCTCCTGTTCTGAGGACTTAGCCAGGGTAGGCCTGGCTGGTCCCTTGTTGGCCATAGGCACGGCTCACTCAAGAAGAAAGGGGAGAGAAGACCAGGACGTGCACACCGCGCAGGTGCCAAGGGGCTAGAAGGCTCACTGTGAAAAGAGAGGACATGGTCAGAAGAAGAGACAAAAGCACCTTGCCAGGCCAGGTCCGTGCTGGGTTCTCTTAAAGCTGAAGGGTCAAACAAGAAACAGCTAGACTCATCATGAAATTTTAGGGGGGACTGCAATAATGAATATGGTCAAATCTAAAGGTAAAACTGAGGCACAAATAGAGCAGAGGGAGCTTGGAATGTTAAAATTTTCAACTTCACTAATAATTTTTGGTTTAAAGTAAAAACACTGATTCTTCTGTCCATAGCCACAGTTTCAGAACAAAGACTTCAAGATCTTGGAAACTAAAAGAGCCTCCAGGCAGGCAGGACAGCCCGGTAATCTGCATTAGACATCCATTACTATGTGTGGTACTGACGATCAAACCCAAGGTTTGGCTCTGTGCATGCCGGACACCCAATCTAACACTGAGCTACATCTCCAGCTCTGCTTAGAAAATGGTTCTTATGATGCAGCTACTAGGGCCTTGGGCCAGTGTTTGGGATCAGTGTCAGTAGAGGGAGCAGGGATGGAGTTGATGTAAGTAATTAAAGGAGGGTTTGCCTTGAGGGAAACAACTGACTCCTGACAGGCAGGAGGGGAATTTCACAGAACCAGTGGTGTTCCCTGGAGCTTAAAGTTATAGGAATGGTGGAAGCACCCAGGGTCTGGGGTGGAAGCTGGAGAGGGGTGCATGCAGCAGACTATGAGAGTGATGAAGAAGCCCGTGCCCTCACATCCCTGTGGCCACATCAAGGCTGCTGGGTCACTGTAATCAGGAAGGTGTTTACATGCCAGTGTCATCAGGCCCTGAATGTTCTGCCCCAGATGTGAGCAAACTCACAAGGCTCCTGTCTGGCCTCTGGTTCTGAGGCCTCAATCTATTGGACCTGCAGTCTGGTGAGAGGCTGTAGGAAATACCACATTGGGGTAAAGAGTCCACATGGCCACCACGGGGTTAGACTCGATGGGAGCCAGGTGTCCTGCCCTATTTACTGTGCAAGCCTCCTCTGAATAGCTGGGACACACAACTCTGTCCCACGATCCTATTTGTAACAACTCATGAAATTATTTGCCACACTTCACAGGCCAAACATACAAATTTTTTTACATATCATAATTACCCAGGACAATGACAGTATTTTGTCCCAGGCTGTTTAATTCTAAGAACTTGGGCTCTTGGCTGCTCATTGTATTAGTTCTGTGATGGAGCCAGACAAGAACACACACTACACACACACACACACACACACACGCACACACATGTTCTTAACCTAAACTGATGGTAAGCAGTCCTGAGTGTGTGTTCCATGGAGCCAGAACATCTGTGTTAAAATCAGCTTTATCACTTTCCTGGTATTGTACTAAGGGCTTTTTTTGTATAGTAGTTTGTTTAACCCTACATTAGCGCCTCATAAAATCTTAACCCATTCTCAATGGCCAGATAAGAAAAATGAGGCCAACAGCAAGGTTTGGACCCAGGCTGTCTAGCATCAGCAGCTGAGAATTTTTCTATCCTGCTAAACTATCTCTGAGATATGATTTTAATAATCCTTTCCCTCAGTAAAATTGGCTTGTGTTTGCAGGAGAGTAAATCATTATGAGGACATTCAGAAGTTTTAAAGCTTCACCACACAAAGGTTGGTGATTATTATACATTTACTCTGAACACACACTGTGCCTTGTTTTAAAGCAGCTCCAAATTTAAGAGCTAATTCTAATTTGCATCACTGATACTAAATCTTTAAATGATTGAATTTCATGTATAACCTCATCGGTGGGTCTTATAAGTTTAGATAAGATGTATTTCCTATGCAAAACCAGTGGTTGTGTGTAAGAATCAGATGGATGTTTCCGGAGCATATCAGACCCTGCTCTGCCCCTACAAGACTCTAATTTCATCAGCTTGAGTTGCTCTATCTTTCCTATGCCCCAATAGTCCCTCTGGTGAGTTCAGCATGCTCCAGGCTCTGTTTCCTAGATTGTCTCAGGATAGTGTTTTCTATGTGAGAGAAAGTAGCTCATCAGTACCCTGCTTCAAAGGACATACCTGAGCTTTCTTGGATCTTCAGGAATATTCTTCCCTTGTAAATCCCATCAGGATAGGTGTGGTAGGTGCAGAAGTACTCTCCTGTGTCATTCATTGTCAGTGACTGGAAGGTAAGGCCTAGGCTAGGGCCTGGGACAACCCGCTCACGGAAGTCTGGAGAGACATGCCACCCCAGGTCAGCACTATAAATGGCCAGAAGCTTCCCCTGCTGCTCCCAGTTGACTTGGGTCACTTCAGCTGTGTTGGAGGAGAACTGACACTGTAAGATGACAGAGCCACCTTCTTCTGCAGAAATGGTCCCCTTTGTCTCTATCGTGCCTGCCTTGGCTCCTATGGGAGAAGAGAAGCGCACATGAGTCTCTAGTCAGCAGCTGCCCTTCAACCCTCCTGAAGAACCTCAGGGAGGTCAGAGGCCAGAACTGGCTCTAAGAACAGAAGTCCATAGTGGGCTGTTTATCCAGGCAACCCCACCCCCACCCCAATAGAGACTACCATCGCTTTCTGTTTCCTTTATTTCAAGAGTCTCTCCTCTTTATGCCTGTCCTTCAAGGTTCAAACTCCCAGCTGTTGCCCATTTCTAACCTTGTTGCCCTTTTCCATGCGCTCCATTCCAGCCCAGCAGTCCCTTCACTCCTGCTTCCAGAGCTTGCTTCTGAACCCCCCCCCCAGCTCATCCTTACTGCTTTGTGAGAGCTGTGCTTCCCCCTTCATGGGCTTATTACACCTTCCCACTTAGAATATCAGCCCTCTACCGTCATATTGTGTGCTTCTATACAGTTTCCATGGTCTATTCATGTATCAAGTCTTATCCTTTGAAATAGATCTGGGCTATTTGATTGGCATTTGATGTCAGGGAGACAGAGAGAGAGAGAGAGAGAGAGAGAGCCCATGGAAAGAAAACTTGGAAAGAAATTCTACTTCTCAGCCAGAAGTGACAGTATATGATTTTAATCCCAGTACATGGGAGACTGATGCAGGAGGATCATAGTGAGTTCTAGGCCAGGTGGGACAATATATGAGTTCCAGACCAGCCTTGAAAACATAGTGAGACTCTATATCTGTCAAAGAAACAAAGTAAAGTAAAAGAGGAAGGGAGGGAGGAGGGAAAGGGAGATTAGAAACAGTGAAAAGAAAGAAGGAAGGGAAGAAAAGAGGACAGGCGGGCAGCGTAGAAGAGAGAACAGGAGAGAACAGGACAGGACTTCCCCCAGATGACACCACCTTCTTCACTGCTTACCACCACCCTCCACCACAACCACAAACTCCCCCAACCCCCGAGCTACTCTCTACCCACAGAATGTTTTAAGTTCAGCTGTTAAACTAATTTGTAGTATAGTCCTTAAATATTTTGTTTTCCTTCCCTCCGAAATGTTTACCTACAGTTTCTAAAATAATAGAAACACAACAGGATTTAGTCTGTGGTATTAGACTAAAAAGCCTATTAGACTCTGAAAAGCCGGGAAACAGGAGGCTTCTTGGCTCCCATCTTAGTCCATTCCCTAGCTTCCTTCTTGCACAGCTGGCCAGCCAGACACCCCAACACAGAAGTCCTTCCTCTGCAATCATCCCTTCTTAGCGGCTGTCCCTTCCCACATGGTCACACAGGGCCTCAGAACCACCTGGCACACACGCAGGTGGCATGTCCTCAGGCAGTCTTCTCTACCTGAGCACCCTGGTCTCTGTGCCAAGCTCTCCTCCCTGCTCTTCTACGTGTGCAGACCTTACCTGCAGCGAGGAAGGCAGCCTGTATCAGCCTCTGGACCCAGATCAGGAGCAGCCAGCCATTCATGCTGCTAAGCAGAAGACCTACGGGAAAGCAAATGTCGCCTCTCCTCTGACTGAAACTGGCCCACCAAAGGTGTCAAGGTGAAACTATGCCTGTGTGAAGAGTGTGTCAGAAACACTGAGCTAGGTAAGGGCAGTGTCAAAACATATAACTCAGTAAGGGTACAAGCTGCATAGAACGAGCCACAAGAAAGACCATAAAGGAAACGCACTGAAAAAAATAAATAAAGCATGTGGTTAGAGGTATGCGGGTCTTGGGTGACTCATAGTCGATCTGCTGTTTTTAAGTTATCTTGATGCACTTTTGGAAACACCGACTTGCATCTAAATCATCCAGTGGCATGTAGGTGATGCACCAGATTCTGGAGAACTACTTTTGATGAGTCAGGCCCCTGACAAATGTGTAACCACAGGAGGAACTTAAGTGTGGGTACTTTATAGAACGTCACTGGACTTAGAAGCTAGTGGCTGGGGACAATCCATGAGTGAGACAAAGGCCCCGGATAAACAGCAAAAAGTCCTATTTTCCGCTCTCATTCCTTTTGTGCTGTTATTTTCCAGGTGTGCCTTTACTTGCATTGAGAGCCAGCTTCCCCAATGCAACAGAGCCAGCAGAGAGCAGAAAAGTGAGCTTTTCTGAAAGCTGCTGACTAAGCCTGGAAGTGGGTGGCACCATTCCCTGATCTTGGGCCCTGGACTATGTAAGAGCAGAGAGAAGTGACTGAGTGTAAGCCATTCATTCATTCACTTCCCTCTGCTCTTGACTCTGGATATGATGCCAATGGCTGCTTCAAACTCCTGTCACCTTGGCTTTGCTTCAGTAACAGACTGTAACCTGGCACTGTGAGCTAAAATAAACTCCCTCTCCTCTAAGTTGCTTTTTGTCAGGGCAGCAGCAACAGAAATGAAACTGGAATGTCATCTTTCCTTTCTCCCTGCCCCCTTTCTCTCCCATTCTTTTCACTTAAAAGGTCAAGAGGGTCCATAGAGCATCAGATAACGAGGGCAAGCAAGTTTTGCTCAGCACTGAAATAGTTGACAAAGCTTCATCTCTGTAAAGCCACTGGGGAGAAAAGATGGAGGGGACACGCTCAGCTATTACCTGGGCTCTTGACAGCACTATATTGGCCATAGCCCATGGTGTATAGCCTGAGTAATCAGGGGAGATCCAAAGCCCCATGTCCCGCCCATTCCACCCGAGTACAAATCATTCTCAGTATCCAGGTTTCTGCCCCTCTCTCCAGGGTCCTTTAGCTCACACCACTTTTCTCCCCTCCCTGAGTTCTGCTCACTCACAAATCTACACAGTGACTCATGTACCCTGTGCCCCGCCACCAGACCTGTAGATAGTGTCTGCCTTGACAGCTTCTCCATACCCATTCAAATCTTCAAGGCTCGGGTAATACTGCATCTCTACCATTTTCTGTTGTTGTTTTGCTTCTGAGACAGGGTTTCTCTGTGAAGCCTCAGTATCTTCCCTATAGACCTCACTCTATAGACCAGGCTGGCCTCAAACTCAACAGATCTCGCCTGCCTCTGCCTCCCCAGTGCTGGGCTCAAAGGCGTGTGCCACCAAACCCAGGTTCTCCACCACTTTTTAATATCCAGCTGAAGAAACAGTAAGACATGTGTCCAGGGTAAGATGCTGGGGCTAGACAAGATGAGTATTGTCAAATTTAGTTACCCAAGTGAACAAACCACAGATGCAAAGGCAGGTAGGAGGACTATAACACAAAAAAATTGGCTACCAAAACTAACAGTCTGCTCTTGTAGAATGGTGTGGGTAGAAACCAAAGAAATTAGACTTGTCTCGTTTGTGAAATGCCAAAACTGAAGAGCTGGGTTTTTTTTCTATTTTTATAATTTTCATTTTTTTAATATTAATCACAGGTCATTTACTTTGTATCCCAGCCATAGCCTCCTCCTTCATTCCCTCCCAATCCCACCCTCCCTCCATTATCTCATCCCTGTCCCTTTCCAAGTCCACTGATAGGGGAGGTCCTCCTCCCCTTCCATCTGACCCCAGCTTATCAGGTATCTTCAGGACTGCAATGTCCTCCTCTGTGGCCTAGCGAGGCTGGAAGAGCTGGTTTTAAAAAGGGGAAAGTTAAAGACTTTTTCTTGCCCAGAGGGATGGTTCGGTAGTTAAGGGTGAGCAGCACCACACATGACAACTTGAGCTGGATCACTGAGACCCACATGGTGGAAAGAGAGAACTGACTCTCACAGCTTGTCCTCTGGCCTCCATACTCAGCCCATGGCATGTGTGAGCCCTCACACCTATACCCATTCACCCGCACATACACACAAGATGTGAAAATGTTTGGAAGACTTTTTCTGCTGTGTCTGGAGGGATGGCTCGGCAGTTAAGAGCATGTGCTACTCTTCCGTGGATCCAGAGGTTGGATTCTAGCAAGCGCATCAGGTGGCTCATGCGTAGGAATAACAAATCCTTTTTAAAAGTCCTTTTCCGAAGAGGAATATGGTAGAAGAAGACCTGAGAACCCGAGTCTGCAGATGCCATGTCTCAGAGGGAAAGGGAGGTGAGAGTGGCCATGCCTTCCACAGGCCCGGTGACTTGTACAGGGAAACAATGCAGGGGTCTCTCAGGGGTGCCTTTGGGCTTCAGCTCTCATCAGTCACATATACAGCCCCACCCTACCTCCGGTTAGAAAAAGTGACAAGCACTTCAGACATCTTCTAGCTGTTTTGTCTCTCAGGTCCCTGCTTCTAACCAAAGGAAACAACCCTGCAGACGCAGGAGCCGGGCATGCTCTTCTCACCAGGTGCTTTCCATCTGTGTCCCTTGCACTAGGACCTCCTGATAGCCACCTGTATTGTGGCAGAGGACAGCAGAAGCCTCTACTTACCCTGCCCTCTGCAGGATGCAAGGACAGAAGGGATGAGACCAAGCCACTCTCAACCCTAGTAAGAAGATGCCTTTGTCCGGCCATATTTATTACAAGCTCCTCCTGGTGGAGTTGATGTCCCCAATAAGGTAGACCCAAAGCTACCTCAGAAAAATCACAGATTCAACCCAAAAGGAATATTTGGGATCTGAGGCTTATGAGTCTCACTGTGAGCCCTGGAGCCTATGGCTGACACCGGCTCACAGTGAATACAACTGCGGCTCGATGACTTTGTTCTTCACGTTCCCCCAAGGAGATGTGGCTGGGTCCCCACCACTCCCATACACTGCCAAATTCAGTGAACTCTGGCTGTTGCTCTGCCTTTCCAGCTCTGAAAACAGGACGGAAGGTCCTAGAGTGGGTGGGCATGTAAAGTGAGAAGAAAAGTCGCTGGAAGAAGCAGCTGACCTTGTCTCCTGAGCTTCAGCCTGTCACCACAGATCAGCTTCTCACTAACGCCCCTTCCTTTTTTCTTCCTGAAACTGCATCTCACTGTGGAGTAGTTAGACTATTCGATGCACTCGCTGAGGCTCAGTAAGGTGCATTTTATTAGCACAACATCACCATACATATCATTACAAATATGCAAATGGGACTTTGCAGTAGGGAAAAGAGTTAGGATCAACTCCAAATTCAGCACGTGCAAGTGGGAAGGGACAGCCAAGGAACGAGAGGCCACAGTGCTCAGAAAGCTACAGAGACAACCTCTGTAGGTTTAAATTTAAGTGGACTTCTTCCTAACCTGGCCTAACAGAATTCTTGTAGGTGACAGTGGAGGGGGACAAGATAACTCCGGAGAAGTGGTGAAGCAGACAGGTCACATAAGCATTGGGATTCAGACCCAGGAAATCAGGTTCTTGCTCAAAGTGATTTTGCAGGGTTTTACAGGAGAGTGTACACATGGGCTTAAAGGTTCATAATCTGACTCAATTTGGTGAAGCAAATAATCTCTGTCACTGTGTTTCCTTATGCTACCAAACCACCCCTTACCCTGTGAGAGCCAAAGTTATGTTTTAGGCTTTAATGACTGTGCCTAAGAGATCCATAAAACAAAAATGCCTCTAACCTGTAAGCTCCTTGGCTCCAGACACATAGATACTTCCTGAGATGCTGAAGGCTGATGTTCATATTAAATAACAAGCCACAGGTTTTCACTTCCCTAAACAAGTTCGGTTGACCCAGCTGCCACAGATGTGCTTGATCACACATAGGCAGGAGGAACACAGGCAGGAAGTACGTCAGGATGTATGCTTGCCTCCAGTTGGACGAAGGTGGGAAGGACATAGCCTTGTGGCTTTGCCTTTATAGGCACCTGAATAACCTAATTCAGCACGATTTCTCTGGGAATCCTGGGTATGGGCCTGGCCAGTGTCCATCTTCCTGGCCAGTATTTAATAAAGCTTGCATCAACTGAATGATTTGGATTCAGTTTTTCTCCTTTCATTTTTCAGGTTTGACAACCCCCATCCACCCCTGGAAGCTACTTCCTACTCCTTCTAGGCATCCAAGACAACTAATTCTGGGATTGAGGCACAAGTCAGCATAACTTTACAACAACTCTGGATCATGAAAAGCTCCCTTCACCACAACAAAGAGAATGGCAAGCCTGGATGATTTCACAGGGGGAACCAAGACCTTGAAATAGCAGGTTATTTCTCTGTTACTTAAAACATCCAGACATAAACATAGAGGAAAATTTTTAATTAATTCAATGAAACAAGCTGAAAGTTAAATAATTAAGATTATAAACAATAAAAGATGACTAAATTTCAATCTTTCAAATATTAAGGGAAAAATTCTTTAAAAAAGCATCTTTACACAAACTTAGGAACATATTAAGCAGAACATACAATGATAAGGTAGGGTTTATTCCAAGATGTTGAGAAAGATTTAAAACAAGAAAATCTATTAATATTAAATATTACATTTATATTTTAAAGCACATGGTCAATTCTTTTTATTATGATAAGAAGCCTGAAAAAAATAATCATGATAGAGTTTTAAAAAGCTCAATGAATAAAAATTAATCCATTCTTTCTTCCTTCAAATAATTGTGTACACTCAATTAGCTCAAAGTCAATATCTCTTTTGATGGCAAAACACTATAGGTATTTCCACTAACACCAGGAATGAAATACCAGGAGCTCTCGGCAATCCAATTAAGACCAGCATTTGAAGGTATAATTAGAAACAAGGAAATGGAATTATTTCCAGTTATCGCTGATTGTGTATGTTAAAGACTTGGTGGTGAAAATACCGGTAACAATAACACCCTTGTGATCTGGCATTATATAAAATTAGTAGAAATAAACAAGTAGGCTCTCTATATGCAACCATTAACTAGTTAACAGCTGTTTTGAAAGAAAACTTGTACTTATCTGAAATCACGGGGAAAACAGCCGGAAAAATCTACAAAAGCTTCATAAAGAAAATTTTGTTCCAGTGAAGTTTCCATCCATGTATATACAGGGATGTCTTACCTTTAATCCACTCATTCACTGCATGTCTTGTTTACTGTGTTCTGGAGTGGAGGTCAGAGGACATCTTGAGAGAGTCATTTTACTCCTTCCACCATGTGGGTCCCAGGGACCAAACTCAGCTCAGGTCCTAAGGATTGGCAACGGATGCCTTTATGCGCAGAGCCATCTCGCCACCCCAAATATACTTTAAAAACACAGAGGTGAATTCCTTTAAGAACCTGTAACCACAAAATGTGATCACAAAATTTGCAGGAAAATGGATGGGCTTAGAATGTATACTCTCCAGTGAGGTCTCATAATCTCAGGAAAAAAAAAAAAAAGTAGCATGTTCTTCTTTACTTTCAAACTCTAGCCAGTGGTGTAAAGCCTTGTTAGAAGGGCTAAATATTAGGAGATGGGGAAGAACCAAATGCAGGTAATGGACACGGGCTGTGAAAGGAAATATAAAGCAAAGTGTTCTTCTAATTCTGGCTCTGCATTGGATTATTCATTTTTGCTGGTGGACAAATGTATGCTCAAGAGTGAAAGGGTAAAGCCAAGGCTATTCTAGCTAGACAGACGTTCACTGAAATGTCTAGATTTGGGGTCTGGTTAATTTCTCTCTCTCTCTCTCTCTCTCTGTTTTATTTGCGAGTTTTTTTTTATAATAAAGCTCATTTAAAAAAACCTGGAAATGGGGAAAATGGCAAAAACCTTTCTATATGAAAAAAAAACTTCATATACTACCAAATTTTATTTATAAACTCTGGATTTTGTGTTACAAACATAGTAAATATTTTAAAAATTAAGAATCAGGAAAAATAATTGAAATTTATTTGAGGCCAAGTGATCTCTTTTCTTATAAGATGGCTAACATAGCCAGCTTGACAAGATCCAGGATCTCCAAGGAGACAAATACCTGGTTGTGTCCGAGAGAGTTTCCAGGGGTCCACTGAGACGGAACGATCCTCCGTTCTTCAGCTGGGATCTCAGGCTGAATAAAAAGGAGCGAGCAAGCTGAGCACCAGAATCCATCTCTGCCCCCACCCTGCTTTCTGACAGTGGGTGCTGTGCGATCAGCCTCCTCACTCTCCTGCCATTGTGCCTTCCTCACCACAAGCCAGAACAAACCCTTCCTGAAGTTTCCAGCTAGTTTGTCATGACAACAACAACAAAAGACTGGCGTTCCTTAACGTAGGAATTCCTAGAAAACAAAAATAAAAGGCCAGCAACATGCCAGTGTAGTGAGGATGACGGTTGCATCAAAAGAGAAATGCCAGTGCTTCTTAATCACATGGGAAGTTCTGCAATATCAGGCATAAGCAGAGAGGTGAACAACAAAGACTACACTGAGATGCCTGCTCTCCTCCCATCAAACTGACAGAAAAACAAAGTTTGATATTGGTGAGGCTGTGAAGAAACAAGTGCTGTGCATATTGTTTGAAGGGCAAAATGACACAACTTCTTCAGCAAGAAGTTCGTCGGCATCTACCAAGCCTCCAGCTGGGTTTCCCCTTTAGCCAGAAATCCCACTTCTGTAACTTTAATGAAGGGAATGCAGAAATATAAAAAGACACATGACCAAAATTACTCATTAGAGCACTATATATACCAGTGATGTTAGAAAGGAAATGATGGAAGTGTCTATTGATAGAGGAATGGTTGAATAGATTAGAAACTTCATGTAATGGAACACTAGACAACTATTTAAAGAATATTAGCTTGGTGGGTCTGGAGAGATGGCTCGATGGTCAAGACCCGAAGGATCTGAGTTTGATTCCCAGCAGCCGCATGGTAGCATACAACTGTCCTTAACTCAGGTCCCCAGGGATCTAACTCCCTGTGTTGGCCTCCATTGGCATCAGGCACACAAATGCCACACAGATATACATGAAAGCAAAAGACCCATATGCAGAAAAGGAAAAGGAAAACAGGCATAAAATGAAACAGTGGCACACGACATTAATCCCAGCATTCAGAAGGCAGAAGAAGCAGGTGGATCTCTCTCTGTTCAAGGCCAGCCTGATCTATAACACAAAGAAAGAAAGAAAATGAAATAAAATATTTGGCTGAGCGCAGCGTTTTATTACAGACTGAGTCTTGTAAGATCTTGTCAAAAGAAACAGGTGAAACCTTTGTGAGAGGAAAGGGTATCAAGAGTTTGAGTATGCATTTGCCTCTATGTGAAAGCTTGTAAAAACTGTGAAGAAGTAACCAGAAATTGTTTTAAAACTTAATTTAATTAATTATATTAAACAAAGGACAAAAGGATGGGGAAAGGAAAAGACTGGAATGGAAAAATTTCCTTCAAAGTATAATACCTACATTTAACTATTGCACATATTCAAAAATATGTGTTATCTTGGTCTGAATGTTTGTGTCCAGCCAGTGTTCACATGGGAACCTCAGAAGGTAGGTGTGAGGAAGTGGAATCTCTGGAGGAAGTGCCTGGATGATGAAGCCTTATTAAAGAGGCTCAAGTCACTACCAAACATAATTTAAAAGAAATAACCGAATTGGATCTAAGAAATAACAATGATACAAGGGCACACTCTTTCAAATGATTTGAAATGCAACACTTGGCTTTCCTTTGGTGGGAAACAATGCTGCTCCCTGACCTCTACACCCCCATGGTCAACCCATCCAAAGTGGGAAAATGGGACTTCTGAATACGATGGGGAATTAGAAGCCTCACCACTAAACCTCGCTGAAAAACAAAGTAGTCAAGATCATATACGTAAGTTTTTCTCCTGCAAGAGAGAAGGTCTATAAACAAATTTATTAAGCCCAGGGAGAGCTCTTCAGAGAAGCAGGCAAGAGAATCAGAGCCCAGACCCAAGCCTTCAGGAATCTACACCACAAGATCAAATTAAGCTGCCCAGGGAAAAGCAGTAGGAACTGCCAAGGAGCAACTCTGATACACCTCTGCTGGCATGGCACCAGAACAGGCCACGATGGAGCGAGCATGCAGGAGTTCAGGAGAACTATCAGGGAAAGATTGACTCCCGCCTTCTCCCCCACCCAAAACTGCATAGAATATAGATGTTGCAGATTCCCACCCCCTTACCCCACAAAGCAGCAAGCGCAGCTGCTAGAGCCAGAGGCCCTGAGACCCACGCCTCTCAGCTCAGCACAGCTGTGCCCATCATTCATTCCATAACTATTTGGTACCTCTCACTCACTATTCCTTAGTTGCCACTCTTGAGCATGTGTGTCTTCTGGTGTTTTGGCTTTGGTTTGTATGTTGTATGTTGTTACATACAAGTCAGTTTTAGGGTTGCTGAGGATGTCAGCCTACTGTGAAGCATTCATCGCCTTTCACCCATATCTCATACACCTCCACTCTCCTTCCTAAATCTTTTCCAGCTTCATCTTTACCCCCTCCTTCTTTTACTCCTTAATTACCCTCTCCAGTATTGTTAACAATCTCTAAGTCTGTGCACACGAATAAAATCCCAACTCTTACCTCCCAGCGACTTTATCCCTTTCAGTTTCTTCATCTTTTCCAAGTCTCTCTAATAAATCTCATTCTCACCTTATTTCCTTCCTATTCTAATATTATGGACTGAAATCCAAACATATTCCACATTGCTCTCAGGTTTTTTGTTTGTTTGTTTGTTTTGCTTTGTTTTATTTTATTTGTTTGTTTGTTTGTTTGTTTGTTTGTTTGTCCTCCAACAGCTACTGAAGGCAAAGAGGCCACTGCGTTCATTGGCTAGTACAATACTTGCATAGAAGTAATATCTAGCAGCTGTGATTGCTTTCATAATTTATATCTTCCAAACTATACACCCCAACTCTACCACATCCAAGTCTCTCTTAAAGATTGCAACTGCTTCACCTGAAAGAATATAGACGATAAAAAAGAACCCCAAGGAACAAAGTAATCTCAGATTGCATACACCTCCACACAGTAATGTAAGACAGGAAACCCTAGGCTGCACACCGCCTTCTCAGATTACTAATCCTATAGTAATGGCAATTAGTGAGAGTGAATTAGATGAAATGCCATATGGAAAACTCAAAAGAATGATTATAGGTTTGTTCAAAAGAATAAGCTCCTAATTGAGAACATAAACAAACAGCTGAATAAAATAAGGTAAATGATACATGGTATGAAAAAGGAATTCAGAGTACAAACAGAAATACTGGAGAAAAACCTATCTGAAACACTGGGAATGAAAAAATATAATAAGCCAAATAAAAAAGCTCTGTGGAAAGTCTCAACTCCAGAATAGATCAAGAGGAGCACAGACTATCTGAGCTTGAAGAAGACATGATGAAACCAAAAGAATGAAAGAAGGAAAAAGATAAAACAATGAGAAGGTACCAGCAGGAATTCCAAGATATAGGTGATACTCTGAAAAGAACAGATAATAGGTTCAAAGAGAGAGAAGAATCTCATTTTAATGGCATAGAAAATATATTCAAAAGAATCATAACAAAAAATTTGCCAGAGTTAAAAAATGTAGATCCAGCTATAGGAAGAATTTAAAACATCACACAAAAAGGCCAGAAAACAATCTCCTTCCGTGATGTTATTAAAACACTAAATACACCTAATGAAGGAAGTATGTTGAAAGCAGCAAAGAGAAACGACACATGCCACATATTTTCAACTGAACTGCTTCAATTGAAACTTTAGAGGTGGGAGGGTTTGGAATGATGCCTTCAAGTTTTGAATGGCAGTAATCACTAACTTACACGACATATACAGCAAGGTTAACGGAAGGGGAAAAAAAAACTTTCCATCATGAAAACAGGCTAACGGAATTTATAATAACTAAATAAGTTCTACCCAAAATAGTTGAAAGAATTCTGCAGACTGACGAGAAAAACAAATCTATCTATCTATGAGGCCACAGGGGAAAAAAAAAAAAAAAACTATAGTTAAACAACAGTTAAGCAACAGAGGAAGAGGAAACAAACAAACACTACAAATTAACGGAGCAAAGTAACGGAAACCAATACAGACCTTACAACAATATGAGAGAATATTAGCGGACTCGATTCTATCAGAGGATGGGGGTTAGAAATCCCGGTACCCACATCGGGGGGCTCAACACCTGTTACTCTTTCCAAAGGATCGAATGCTCCTCCCTTCTGGCACAAGGGCACATATATGTGCAAACACATGCATGCACAAATAAAAATAACAAAATCATTACTTAAAACTAGAGGTACCACGTGACTCGAGTCTGTTACTCCTGAGCATATAGCCAAAGGACTTCACATCCAACTATAGAAACATTTGCTCTTTGGTGTTTGTTGTGCTATTCACAGTAGCTAGTAAATAGAATCAGATTAGATCTCCATAAGCCGATGGATGGACGGTGAAAATGTGATGTGTATACATAACAGCATTCTGATCAACCACAGAGAAAAAAAAATGAGATTATGAATTTGCAGAAAAATAGATGGAACTGGAAAATATGAATTGAGGCTCAAGAAAGACTAATATTTCATGCTCTTGCTCATGTGAGGATCATGCTCCTAATTTTGTATATACATATTCACATGGGAGTGAGGGAATATAGAGCCAAGAAAGTAGAAAGGACTTCCCTGAGGCACGGAGCTTTAAGGGAGAGAGGAAGGAGCGGCACTAGAAAATTTAAATGATATGAAAGTGAAAGGAGCGTGCTGGAGTGTGGGGTTCAGGGAGGGATGGGGCTAGAAGATGCAGGAGAATAAGGGCTGGGAGACAGGATACTTACTAGATATAAAGGTACCAAAAGGAAGCCTGCTATTTTGTGTGCTAAAGCATACAATAACAATAAGTAAAAATTAATTTTTATATGATGCATGCTTTTTTCGGAGATAGATATTTGAAACTGTATCTGTATTTATATATTTACTAGTAAAGATATCTCATTTGCCTTATTTAATAAAATTGATGTAATAACATGTTAAAAATGAAATACAGATTAGACATTATTAATACTAGCAAACTGATGTTAGTGGCCAGCAGGGCCAGCAAGATAGTTGAGCAAGTTAAGGTGCCTGCTGCCAGGCTGACAACCTGAGGTTCATTCCCAGAACCCCACAGAGTTGAAGGAAAGAACTTTCTCCCACAGGTTTTCCTCTGACCTCCACACATACACTATGATGAGTGTCTTCCTCCACAGACAACACACAAAATACCTAAATAAATTTAACAAAACTTTTAGTGTGCAGACCCACATTTGTCTTGCCTTGCTCAACTAGAGCTGCTCTTCCAGAATAGCTGAGGAAAATCTTCAAAAAGCAGGTAAGAAATGATCGAGGCATGGGTAAATAAGAGTGGATAAGAGTCTTCCAGGGAGTGAAAAGCACAGGTCAAAATATAGATGTGGCCTCGAGAGCTGCAACTGGCTGCAGCCTGACCTTACCTCATCTCTCCTGTGAACTCAGTCTGCATAAAGGCCAATGCCAACAAGGGAGCATTCACACACAGCTGAGCCCAGTGTGACCTCTGTTATAAGTTGGATTTCACAAACACTCATATGCTTAAGGTTTGGTTCCTAGCTGATGGTGTTGTTGGAAGTGAACAAAGTATATGAGGCAGGGTCTAGTTGGAGACAGCAGGTCGTCATGGGGGAGGTACAGTAATGAATCAAGACTGCATTAACCTCCTCAAGGGCTCACTTCCTGTGACTTAATCTCCTTCCTCACAGCCCAACTCCCCAAAGCTTTCATCACCCTACAATTGCACCACAGACTTAGAAGAAAAAAAAAGCCTTTAACACAAGGGACTTTGGGGAGCATTAAAGATTGAAGGTACAGCACTCTGGAGAGAAATATCTCAGGAGTGTTTGGGGGCAATGTAGAAGAATGAAAGATTTATTTTTGGCCTGTGGTTTTGCTACCAGGAAACACTCTAGGTTCTCTTCAGCTCTTTAGCACCTGTAGTCTTCACAAAGAATTAAAAAAATACAACACAGAGTATTAGTAAGCAAAGTGGTGTACCCTTAAGGAGTTGAGGAGTATTACCTCACTGTCTTAGTCCCTGTTTTATTGTTATGAAGAGACACCATGACCAAGGCAACTCATTTCAAAGAAAGCATTTGAATGGGGGCTGGCTTACAGTTTCAGGGTTTAGTCCATTATCATCATGGCATTATCATGCTGGCATGCAGGCAGGTGCTGGAGCAGTAATTAACAGCTTTACAGATTGATCATCGACAACAGGCAGAGAAAATGGCCTGACATGGGCTTTTAAAACCTCAAAGTCCAATGACACACTTCCTCCGACAACGTCACACCTACTCCAACAAGGCCACACTTTCTAATCCTTCTAATTCTTTCAAACAGTTCCACTCACTGGTGACTGAGCATTCAAATATAGGGGGCCGTTCTTGCTCAAACCACCACACCTGTCTACATCCCAGGATGTTTTTGTATTATTTTAAAGTCTCTCCAACAGACAGCTTTGCTGAGGGACATTTTCCGGTCTAGGTGATAAATAAGCCCATAGGATTGACTCTTATAACGCAGTGGTTTGTTCTTGCTCTTTATCAGAAAGCCTCTTGCTGGAACGTAATCTGATTCTCAGGTTTAGTGCTCCAGGAGCAAGATTTAGATGGTTATCAGTTAAAGACCTTTGGAGATGTTCAGGATGCTGTTGTTCTTGCCAGGGCCAAAGACCAGACTGTACTGACCACCAATTACAGTCTGCACAGATTTAGCCTTTGATCTTGCAATCTGTTGCGCATGAGGGAAGGGCTCCAGCCCAAATGCCCTTTAACCCTGCTAGCATCTAAGGAGCTACCCAGTAGTTCTGGTGGTTTTAATCCATGTGTCCCCTCAAATCTGAACAGATGGCAAGACAACACATAGCGGTGGGAGTATGTAGAAGAGGGGTGCTCAGTTTGGGAAAAAACAAAACAGAAAACAAGCCCAAGCATCTAGGAGGCACGAGCTGGCACAGGCCGTCTATGGTATTTCAACTTTGTGCTCAGAGCGTCTCGATTACGGTCTCCTTTTTAGTCAAACCCTCCCCCGTTTTCTAATTAAGCATTATCTAATTATCCTGCTCGCTTTTCATTTCTCAAAGCCCTTGCTAGGGCTGAGATGGAGCCCAGCCTCTGGCTTCAGTGGCTTTCTTAGTTGTGAGGGAGGAGAGAGCCAAGTCTGGGGATCCGGTAGTCAGCTGGGAGTTGTCCAGTTGGAGGTAAGAAGCTATAGGTCATGATGGAAGTAGTCAGGTACACCTAGGAAACCCTCAGCACCTCCCATGTGCCAAGACACAGGCCTCTGTGTAAACTCACATCCTATGGAAAGCCAGGCTGGGGTTAAGGTCTCTCCAAAAGCCTCTAAGTTAAAGTTCTTTATCTCCGACTGCATATGCCTGCTTGCACCTCTATTTCCTTCTCACCTCAAGCCCCAAACCTGACAATCATGAGTACAAAGGAGCTTTTGAGCTTTGAAAAAAAATAAATAAATAACATTTAATTAATGTCTTGGTTAGGTTTAATATTGCTGTGATGAAACACCCATGACCAAAAGCAACTTGGGAAAGAAAATTTTATTTGGCTTATACTTTCATATCACTGATCATCAAGGAAGGAAGTCAGGGCAGAGACTCAAGCAGAGCAGATACCTGCAGGCAGAAGTGATGCAGAGGTCACGGAGGAGTGCTTCACCTGGGCTTATTTCTCATGGCTTGCTCAGCCTGCTTTTTTTAGAACCCAGGACCATCAGACCAAGGATGGCACCACCCATAGAGGACTTGGACCTCACACATCAATCACTAAGAAAATGCCCTGTGGACTTTCACACAGCCTAATCAGATGGAGGCGTTTTCTCAATTGAGGCTCCTTCCTCTCTGATGACTTCAGCTTGTGTCAAGTTGACAGAAAACTAGCCAGCACAGTTAATATAAATGTTTGCTAAGGCGAGATGAATACTTCTTAGACACCAAGCATGAAATATTCCACTGGGCAGCTGGAGGACCTGGAGTGGAGAGTTTAGACAACATGACCTGGATTCCATAGAATCCAGAAGCAAAATGTAAAAAGCAAAATATAGATTTGGACCCACCTATCATCTGCATCCACTCACCATGCCTCACGACAAGCTGCCTACTTTCATTGTTCAGTGTCTTTGGGATATCTGTACTGAAGGAAACTCTGCCTGGAAGCGAAAGCAGAGACCCATGTCCCTGTCCTCATGATGCTTTCAAAAAACCTCACAGGTTCCTTGAGAAATCAAGACTAATACAAATGAAGTAATTAGAAAGTCTTAGCAGACAGCCTGTAATTAGCTATAATGTAATATCCCCCATGGCTAAGAAAAACGCTTCCTGGTGGAGGCCCTGAGACCTAACCCCCACCTCCAGAGCTATAATCACTCTTTTAAAAATTCCGAATGTGGGTCAGACGGGGCCCTGGGCCTGCAATCTGCTTCTGTAATTCTCTCTTTCAAGGAATCCCACCTGGCCAAACGGCACATCCGTGCGAAAGCTCTACAAAGCAGTACTGAGCGTAATCTTCCTGCTTTTCTCTAATGGACGAGAGCATCGTTTTAAACCTGTATTAGTGGATCTTAAGCACCACAAGCCCTAACGGAGGCCCTTGGCCTTCAGCCCTATCATCTCCATGGGCCTCTATCAGTTCCCCAAATTCACCTGCTGCAGTTCATCTGACAGACAATGGAGGAAGAAAAACCTCAACCACTGGAACAAGAGGAATTATCAAAGTTCAAGCTCATTGCAGTAGTAGTGAAACAAACTAATCTCAAACTTAATAATTTTAAATAACAATGATATTGTCACAGTTTTTTGTGGGTGACACATCCCTGGCTGAATGTGCCTGCTACTTTACCTGAGCTTAACATAACGACACACTACAAATTACAAAGCAAAGGCGTAAACCATAGAAATACATCCTCTCATAGTCCCGGAGGCTAGAGATTCAAAAACAATGTGCTGGCAATACTCATTTCTTTCCAGAACTCTCTCCCTGGCTTGTAGATGGTGGTCTTTTCTCTGTGTCTCTGCATGCCCACTGTGTGTGTGTGTGTGTGTGTGTGTGTGTGTGTGTGTGTGTGTCCGTCCAACTCTTCTCTACTAAGGAAAACTCTAATCAGAAGTAAAGGATTTCTCTGTGTGTGAATATGTGTGTCTCTGTGTTTGTATGTGTTTTCTGTGCTTTTTCTTCCAATTTTACTTGTTTTTGTTCTAGTCTGGGTTAGTTGTTTTTATTTTCTCTTAGCTTAGAGAAGAGGACAAAAGACATTTTCAAAGATCTAGAGTGAGACAAAGAAATAGATGGGCTAGGACTGGAGACTATGACATCAGGGCTTCCTGTGACCATTCACAATAGGAAGCATCTTTCAAGTTCTCAACCCACAGCTAAGTCAGAAAAGACGCACCCAGAGTTGGAATATATGGACAACTGGGAGAGAGTCTAAAGCAATGCTTCTCAACCTATGTGTCATGACAACTTTCACAAAGACCACTGAAAACCATCAAAACACTCAAATATTTACATTATGATGCATAGCAGTATAAAAATTACAGTTATGAAGCAGCAATGAAAATAATTGTATGGTTAAGAGTCACCACAACATGAGGAACGGTATTCAAGGGTTTCAGCATTAGGAAGGTTGAGAACCGCTTTGTCTAAAGGATTAATGAGGCCAGATCTTGTATGGTCCCAGAAGGGACAACCAGTTATTATGGCCTGGGATACTTCCACCAGCCCTGGTGAAGATAGAGGCACCCAGAGCATCTCACTCTGAAAACTACCAAGTTCATCTGGGTCAAGATGCCTAAGGCTGGGTCAAGATACCTCATGGACAACCCACCACCTTGTCTCCTTTCTAAAGGAAGACATAGCTTTAACGTTTCATTGATAAACTCACTTCTATGGAACTAAGGGAAATTCTTCACTCAGCCTGAGCGTGCGTCTTTTCCCAGGGACTGGCACTGTTTCCAGGGGCTGAAATCACGCTTGCCATGTATCTGTTTTCAGGAGAGTTTCCAGAAGTTTGGAACCAGAATTCCTAAGCTCTTGATTTAAGGTCGGCACATGTGTAGATCTGGGTGCTTCAGGCTGCCACTGCAGAAAGGCACCGTAACTCAAGGTCATTTAAAATGGTCTTCAGAGAAAGGCACATTGTCAAGGCTGTCCCTAGCCACAAGTAGAGGTGACAGCAATAGGTTCGCAAGGTGACATAGGTAGAAAGCCAAGCGTGGCTCTTCTCCTTTCACACACAACTCACTCTCTCTTCCCAGGCCTTCTTCCTTTTTCTTTTTTTCAAAACAAACCTATCTTTATTAAAATCTCTCAAAATGTGTCTCTATGTCTATGGGTGTGAATGCTGATGTCCAGGGAGGCCAGAGGCACTGGATAACTGCAACTGGAGTCCCTGGCAGTTGCGAGGCTTCAGAAATTGGCGTGGGTCCTCTTCAAGAGCAGTATGCGTTCCTAAGCATGGCTCTATTTCTCCAACTCTATTTCCCAGGCCTTTTTTAAGATGCAGTAACTTAACTCATTTATCCTCCTGCCAGTAAGCAGAGTATGTAGAGGAAGTGGGTTTACTCCTATTTGGATAGCTGTGGAAATCCTTTACCTGAAGGGCTAGAATTTTGCAATCACAGCTCACTGGGAGCTTAATGTGACCTAGTTAAATGTACTACACAAGTTCGGAGATTCCAGACTACTCTAAGATGTGCAGCCATGAAATACAAACAACTAAAATTTCCTGTGGATCTAAACACTCTGTACCCCAGCAGAAAATTATGGGTACAAAATGATTATGTATCCTGGACTCAGGAGCTACAAGTGGTCACAAAACAAACTAATGAGGTGCTCATAAGTCTAGCTAGCTTCCTTCAGGCTTATACAGCTAATGACATGGAATAAATTTTTTACCTGGATGAGTCACAGTTATATTAAAGTCAGTACGTTCAAAGCTGAACTGAACATCGCTGTCTCTAAACCTCCCTCCTCCATGTTCTCCATCTGAGTTGGTGGTGTTCTATCTAACTTAGGAACGTACCACTCATCCTTGACATCTTGGTCATTCATCACCACCACCCACAATATCTAATTCTTAAGTCCTTAATGCTCTGGCTTTCTGCATCCTCTTTCCATCCCAATGCCCCTGCCCAAAAGGAGGCTTTCAAATTCTCTCACTCAGAATATACAAATTCCTTAACTCTTGGACCAACACACCTTGCACTCAAATCTGAACTTTTTGTTATTCCTCAACTTCTACCAGCAGTTCCTCTATATTTACAAAACAGAACCCACACTTCTTAATTAGTGTGCTTCATCTGGCATCCAGGGTTCCATGCACATACACGGTGGCTTGCATGTTCAGCACAACCAGCATGAAGCAGTTCTCTTCTTCCTCCGTGTGGGTTCAAGGGATTGAACTCAAGTACCTTTACCTGCTGAGTCACCTCGCTGGACCCTTCACTTATTTTGCACTTTATACACCTGTCACCACAAGTTGGTCATTATTTTTCTTCTTTGGTATCTGCAGGGCAGAAACCAAATGTTATCAAAAAAGGGTTTCTGCTCTTTGAGCATCTTTTGTCTTTGCCTATTGAGACTCCCTGGCTGCAGACTCATCTTGTTCCCGGCAGCTGAGGATGTATTGGAAGTAAAAGCTGGAGAGTGTACCATGGTGTAAACCAGCCCATCTTCTGAGGCAGTACTCCTTGTGGGGGCTTCCAGGGCTTACTTGGTTAGTACAGGATTGTGTTTCTTTAAGATGCAAAAGAGAAGGCTAGTGAGAAGCAGAGTTATTCAATCATGGCCAGAACCAGGGTCCATCAAATAAGCTCTAATGAATAAATAAAAGAGGCTGTTTGAGAACTACTTAGGCACCAGAGCAGCTGGGCATTTTGAAAGATGTATATTCCTCGCTCATGAGACAAATTAAAAGGGGAACTCCTTGGGGGAACCCCACTCTGAGTATCAGATGATGAAAAGTTATGTGGTATCAGCTCCTAGGATGAGTATCAAGCTCTAGGGCACAATAAACAAACACACACACACACACATTTACACAGACACACATATACAGACACACACACACACACACACACACACACACACACACACACACACTACCTCAGTACTGTCTTGAAGAGCTTCTGGATAGGAAGAATGACTTGGAATAAATCTGTCCCTCCTGTACCAGGCTCATTCCAGAGACCAGTGTCAAAGCAGTCAGTCCTATGTTTAATCAAGCAGTCTCCAATTGAGGACTGTTTGCTCCTTTTGTGGAAGAATAGCCAAAACTCTTCAAAGGGACCTCAGGCAAAGTCACAGCAGCCTCTTCTAGTTGACAAACTGTGGAACTTTTGGACAACCATCAGAACAGCTTTTTTGTTTGGTTTTTGGTTTGGTTGTTTGTTTGGTTTTGTTTTTTTGAGACAGGGTGTAGCCTTGGCTGTCCTGGACTCCACTTTGTAGACCAGGCTGGCCTGGAACTCAGAACAGAGATCTGACTGCCTCTGCCTCCCTGAGTGCTCAGAACAGCTTTTTTTTTTAAAGTTTTTATTTAACTTTTATTAATTACACTTTATTCATTTTATATCCCCCCATAAGCCCCTCCCTCCTCCCCTCCTGGTCCCTCCCTCCCCCCCTTTCTGCATGCATGCCCCTCCCCAAGTCCACTGATAGGGGAGGTCCTCCTCTCCTTCTTTCTGATCTTAGTCTATCAGTTCTCATCAGAAGTGGCTGCATTGTCAGGTTTTCTAGGTTATCTCCATGAATAGTCCTTGGTTGGAGTATGAGTCTCTGGGAAGTTCCCTGTGTTCAAATTTTCTTGTTCTGTTGCTCTCCTTGTGGAGTTCCTGTCCTCTCCAGCTCTTACTATTTCCCACTTCTTACACAAAATTCCATTCACTCTGCCCGACAGTTGGCCATCAGGCTCAGCATCTGCTTTGACAGTCTGCACGGCAGAGGCTTTCAGAGGCCCTCTGTGGCAGGTTCCGAGGTTGTTTCCTGTTTTCTTCTTCTTCTGATGTCCATCCTCTTTGCCTTTCAGGATGGGGATTGAACATTTGAGTTAGGGTCCTCTCTTTTGCTTAGTTTGTTTAGATGTACAGATTTTAGTGGGTTTATTCTACATTGTATGTTTATATGAGTACAGCTTTTAATTGAACAAAGAAATAAGAAACTATGATCAAGGGCTAGGAAGGCACAAGTAAGGCATAGTTTGGGAGGTCCCCTAGTTGTACATTAGTATAAGCTGCATGCACACCCATCCTTCCCCACCTTAGCCCATAGCAGATGACTGGAGTGGTCTATTGGGGAGGATGGATAAGGAAGAGTAAGTCACTAAAATCTTAGCAACAGCATGACAGTCCAAGACTGCTAAGATGGGAACTGGCTTTAGCAAAGGACCTGCCATTTGGAGGTAGAGAGTCCATGATATACTAAATTAAAATGGAGACTAGAGGTCTATACAACAGGGGCCTTTAAGTATCGAATTGAAGTTATGGATGGGAATTGTGTTCTATCAATTCTGCTTCTAACCGTCGGTTCTCTTGAAATTTTCCCACCTGTCCTGAGATTTGTTAGATTCTACAAGACACTGTGGATCTATAACCTCATTATGGAAGTGGAGTGTAGAATCTTCCAACATTTGGGCTTCTTCTCGCCTCTCTGTGCTTTATATAGTGTGGTAGGTCGAGGTCACCAGCAAAGAGCTCTTCTACCTGACCATTGAGTCTATCACATGAATCTGAGAGTGTCTCCAGGCCTTCAACACAAATGAGTTCATGAACAGCATAGCACTAGAAAGAAAAGAATTTCACCAGCACTCTGAGATGATAGAAATCATCCCAGATGGAAATTACCTGCTACAGGTCTTCTCAGCCATAGACTGGAATCCTTTGTGGCTGTATCTAGATCCTAAAGTTAAATCATGGGAATATTCCGTTCCTGCTAGCTTTCCACAGAACAGCTGCAGGACACAAAGCACATATTTTTATATTTAATTTATTCACATAGAAATCTCTCCTAAAGGAGTGGGGGTAGATACTGATGAGGGTAGATACAGCTGTGGTTCTTACAGAGTTTGCTGTGACCCTATGGATCTCAATCTGAACAGCCAAGTTGTCTCTCAGCTCCCATCTCAGCTCCGTGGAGGCTGTCTGGAGTGAAGGGTCAAGAAGATGGCTCAGTGGGTGAAGTGCTTTCTGCATAAACATAAGAACCTGATTTCAGATCCCCAGAACCCAAGGGGGGGACAGAGGGGGGGGCAGTATCCACCTGTCATCCCAGCTCTGGGGGGCAGAAACAGGAGGATCAATGGGGCCAGCCAGCTTGGCCAGTTTTGTGCCTTCACAGAATGGGCCATCTGTTGTGAGAAGTTTGGTTTCTTTAAAAACATAGAAATGTTATGTGAATATGTTTTTGTTTTAATCCCAGGTGTAGGATATGGGGCTGCTACAGATTCATCATAGCAGCTATGATTTGTCCTGTATTCTGGCAGGAGCATGATTTTGCCAACTGAAGATAGTTTACGTAGGACTTCTGGGGACTCTTGAGATGGTATAAATGCAAGAAAGCCCGAGATGGCCTGCTGCCCGCCCTGCTACTGCTGCCCCTGCTTGCCCCCGCGACTGTTGCTGGGTGCTGCTTGCTCCTCGGCACTGTTGTTGGCTGCTATTTGCTCCTGCTGCTGTTGCTGGGTGCTGCTGGGTGCTGGATTGATGGTTGCTAGTTGGAGATATGTGTCAATGAAGATCAAACTCGCCCCAATGAAATAGAACAAGGGGAAGGAATATTGTCAAAGATCAGTTACTTGGTGAAGGCTGATACTCTGGTTTACAAGGACAGATTTGATTAGATGATGCTACTGTAGAACAATGGCTTTTGGCAGCTTTAAGAGCTTGGGACAAGGTTGAGGAGACCGGGAAAAGGCCCAACTCATTTCCTAAGACTGTACAAGGCTCTTCACAGATTTCTTGTTTCAGCTGTGAACAAAGCTGTGTCAGACCCTGACATGGGACAGGTGTTGATAGAGACCCTTGCATTTGAGAATGTGAGTCCTGAATATAAAAGCTGTCAGACTGTTAAAGGTGCAAGAAGCACCAATGGATGAGTGGGTAAGGGCCATGACTGATACTGATTCTTGCTATTATCATGCTAATATCATAGGACAAGATATTGCTAATGGTCTCTGATATCAAAATGCCTGGTGCTTCAATTGTGTAAAATTTGGTTATTTACAAAGAAATTGTGACCAAGCTGCTAAAATCCTCAGATCTCCAAATTTTCAAAATGCCAGTATGTTAACTGGGTGAAATACAGTACTTTCCTGCCAGAGACATGAACAAGCCATTTCTAGAGGCAATGGGTTTTCAAAAAGAACACCTCATCTTCCCAGGGTTTACAGACGTTGTGGCAAGGGATGCCATTGGACCAGTGTGTGCAGGTCCATGAGGGACATCTGAGGCAATTTTTTTGCCTTCTAGGAAACAAAATGGGGGGCCCAGCTTGCTTCCCTCTAGTCACTCAGGAAATAAGAAGCAGGCAGAAAAACGGCAGCTAAGTGTTGCCAATCTCATGCATACTACTGAAGGGAGTGCTGCTCTAGATTTGGCCACAGATAAACCTCTTTCTCTATCCCCAAAACTTCAATGTTACAAAATAAGTGCTGGGGTTTATGGTCATTTGCCCGAAGTGACAGTAGGGATGATCTTGGGAAGGAATGGATTAACTTTCTAAGAATTCATTCTGCACCCAGGAACTGTAGATGAGGATTTCAAAGGCAAAATTAAAAGTATTGCTTCTATAAAACAAAAAAAAGAACGAGATAGAGATGCAAATTAATGCAGGTGATAAGATTGCTCAGCTGTTACTGTTTCCCTATAGGAAAGGCAAAGTGGCTCCAGTAGAAAAAACAGGAGGGTTTGAAAGTACTGGAATATGTGTGTTCTGGCTAACAGTGATGAATGATCCTCTGATCATTAACTGCTAAATTAAAACTGCAAGTAAATGGTGTTGAAATAGAAGGTTTGGTGGATACAGGAATGGATGTGACTATCATTTCCCAAAAATCAGAATTCAGAATGGCCGCTTCAAAAATGTGTACAGTTTCTAGAAATCAGAAAGTTATCTCAGATAAAACAAAGTGTGCTATGGGTTAAATGTGTGGGATCAGAAGGTCAAACAGGGAAGTTAAGGCCTTAGGTTATCTTGGCAGTGGTGGCACACACCTTTAATTCCAGCATTTTGGAGGCAGGAACAGGAGGATCTCTGTTTGAAGCCAGCCTGGTCTACAGAGTAAGTTCCAGGACAGCTAATTCTATACAGAGAAATTTTGTCTCAAAAAAACCACAAACAACAACAACAAAAAGACCTTATATGGCTGACATACCCATAAATTTATGGGGAAGGAATCTTTTACAACAATGGGGTACTCAAGTTAATATTCCTGCAATCCCAGAGATAGAGAATGATGAAATTAGGGGTGAAATGGTAGATGCTTCTGGGGAAAGTGTGATATATATAATCAAAAACAACCCCAGGCTGTGCCAACTGTTTAAACACAGGACATCCCAAGGACTGAATTTCCAAATTTAGGTTGTGTGTTGGGGGGGAGTACTGTTGAAATACCAATGGCCTTACTCCTAAAATGGTTGACTGACAAGCCTTATGGATAGAGCAACTGCCCTTAACTAAGAAAAATTACAGGCACTTGAGCAGCTGGCACAAAAGCATCTGGAGGCTCAACATGTGGACGTGTCTACCAGCCCCTACAATTCCCCTGTGCTTGTGTTAAAAAAGAAATCAGGAAAATGGGATGTTAACAGATTTAAAAGTGGTGAGTAGAGTGATTCAACGGGGTCCTTTATATCCTGAAATCTCTTTACCTCTTTTATTACCTAAGTCATGGCCTATGATAGTAATTGATTTAAAAGATTGCTTTTTCACACTCTCTTGGTGTGCACAGGACAGGGAAAGGTTTGCTTTCTCAATACGTATTTATAAGAATAGTGGTTCAGTAAGAAAAAATCATTGGAAAGTGCTTCCACAAGGAATGTTAAATAGTCCAACTTAATGTCAATACTTTGTGCAACAACCACTAGAAATAATCCATAGACAATTTCTTCAGTCTATTATTTATCATTACATGGATGATATTTTGTTGTCTGATTCTGACACAGATACTTTAAAAAAAAAAGTTTAAGGAAACACAAAGAGTTCTGCCATAGTAGAGGTTACAGGTTGCTCCTGCAAAAATACAGAGAGGAGAGTCTAAAAAGTCAACAAAAGTTTAACTACAAAAGGTACAGATCCGTAGAGATCAGTTGCAAACCTTTAATGATTTTCAAAAATTAATGGGAGATATTAATTGGCTACAACCTACAATTAGATTAATTACTCATGAGTTAAGTAATGTGTTTCAAACATTACAAGGAGATGCAGACTTAAACAGTCAAAGATGGTTAACAGCCGATGCAGAGAAAGAGTGTGAGATAATGTTTACTCTCCGTGTAGAAGTCCCTATGCCATGTCTAGCACTTTGCAAAGTCTGGTTAAATGCTCAGCCTGGTCTAATACTAAAGAAAGGGCCTGTGTTTGTGTTCAGTGCTAAAGGGAGGTAGAGGAAGGGCAGAGAACACTTTGACCACGGATGTATCAAAGACCTTACACGATGGTGGTCTGCAATTGCAGTGGCCAGGTCACCTGCTTCAGTAGTGTCAGTGACACAGAAGCCCCTGTGAGAAGTGGCCTGAGAGCGCTCACATAGGAGACTTTGGGTACAGCTATCAATGTGACCTAATTTGTACCAGTTTCCTACTGGGATGTTCAGGAGACTTTTAAGCATTGTTATTGACAATTCAGGTGGCTGGAAATATTTACCAACCCAGAAGCTGCTATATATGATTTAAAAACTCTATATTGAAATAGGAATTAATTTTCAAAAGACAGTCATTTTCACTAAGCAAAGCTAGCTCGTTTTGTGATTGCCCATACTGTCACGATTCTGCACATAGTGAACAGCCTCTCTGTAACTCTTGAAAATGAATGCAAGTGAGAGCAGAGACCAACAGAGAGAGCTTTCCCATCATCTGTGTGCCATCCAGAGATGTGTGTGTGTGCATGCAGCTGTGCTAAGCAAGACAGACCAGCACCCATGAGGACCTATCTAAGTCATTACTATGCACTGACTCCCAGATAGGAAGGGTCTTGTCTGTAGCACGCAGCTGAGCCCTCTGCCTTGTATCCTGACTGCACTGACGGGCTCCAAACACTTTGGATGAGAACACTCTCAGATTTTCTGCTTTGTCTGTCTGCCTGATGCCTCCCTTCTCAACCGCTAATATTTGCATACCTCGTGACAGTGATTGAGCAGGTAATACCAATAAAAATCCCCACTGTATGTGCTCTCAATTATGAACCATTAGACTAATGCCACCCTAAATCAGTAAATAAAATAAAAATTAAGAGGTTATCAGTTGCCTGTCAACACTCCTCAGTGTTGGAGATACAAGTTCAAGCCAACTTGAACGATAAGACAAATTGAAGTATGCACTCCTGATGAACCTAGCAGCCTGTCTCACTGGGAGGCTTTCGGGGCCAGGAGCGTTCCACTGCTTTCCCCACAGTCAGTCATTGTACTAGCAAGCATTCACCCGCTGGAGTAACGGAACCTATAGAACGAGTATGTCTACATGTATATGGAAAGAAGATTTATAAGCATGGCTGTGCTAATCAACAATGGCTGCCTACAAACAGAAAAATCCACGAATCCAGTAGTTGCTAAGTCCACGAGGTCTCAGCTGGTCTTTGGTATACACTGGAATCCCAAAGAAGGAGACTATAATCCGGTGAAGGGATGGACTTGCTAGCAAGGTGAGAGCAAGGAGGCAAAGAACAAAAGCTTCCGTCTTCCATGTCCCTACGCAGGTTTCCAGCGGAAGGCATGGCCTAGACTAGATCTGGATTAAAGATCTAGATTAAAAGTATGTCTTCCTACCTCAAAGCTCCTGATTAGAAGTAAAGCTTGCCATTTCAAATGAAGCAGAAATTCCTCCCAGCTGTACCCTCTGTTTTGGGGTTTTAGCTAATTCCAGATGAAGTCAAATTAACAACCAAGACTAGCCATCACAGTCATGTTCTTAGAGATGAACATTCGAAATTACTTCTAGGAGGAGCAAACAGAGGAGAGGTCCAGCCTTTGGTGTGTCAGTGACTGCCAATGCTTTTCCCTCTGATCACCAGAACCTTCAAACTGGCATCTTATCCCCCATTTCTCTTTTGGCCAGAGGATAGTACTGGATGAGGTTCCTGCTCAAACTCCTGCCACCTTCCTCCCCATGGTCCCTCCCCACTCACCAATTCCAGAGAGTCTGGCACTCTTGCTGTGACAAGGCTCTCAATTTTTGAGCATTCTGAACGTGAGTTCTGATGCTTTCTCAATTACTCCGGGAAAAGCAGAGGTGTAGAGCAATGCGAGGCAGCTAAATAATGTTGTATAAAGAAGCCATCTTCTAACTTTCGGGTACTCATAGGAACTCTTGGCTTTCAAAAGACTTTTAGGATGTGGGGACAAGCTTTGTCAACGTGATTTCACTAATTACAAAAGTACCAACCATCGAAAAGCGATCCTGAATTTCCATGCTTTCTCTACACTCAGTGTTTTAACTGCACAGACTTAAACATCCAGCCCTTAGGTAGAGTTGACTATGAGTGGGGACATAGAATAAAGTGCTACATAAGATTGTTTTTTTTTCCCCTTTTGCCAGGCTTGACTAAATCTCTTGTTTGTATATTCAACATGCATGTTTGAGGGTAAGGTTGAAGTTTCTCTTTAACACAGCCAGTGTGAAGTTCCTTTTACAATAACAGATGGAGAAATCCCCAAAAGTGAAAAATGTGGTTCTCTGGTCTCTATGGACAAGTTATTCTCTGAGCAGGTGCCATGTGGGTTTTTCCCCTTGCTCCATTGCAGAAGCATCAAGTAAAACCATGACCCACATCTAGAAGGACTGGGGGGGGGGGGTTCCAAAGGACCCTAAACTTAGTAGATCTATAGCCATCTAGTGTCCATGGTTTGCCAACTTGAGTTAATCCACCAGCAGCTGAAACACACTGGTAAAAATAAAGAAAAGGCTTTTACCAAAGTACCCGTCCCAGTGCCAAAGCACAACCAAAGAGTGGCCAACCTTGTTCCAGACCAGTGGTTCTGGACCTTCCTAATGCTGCAACCCTTCAATACAGTTCCTCAGGCTGTAGTGAACCCCCAACCATAAAACTATCTCGTTGCTACTTCATAACTGTAATTCTGCTGCTGTTATGAACAGTAATGTAAATATCTTATATGCAGGATATCTGATAGGTGACTCACAGGTCACAGGTTGCTATTCTAGAAAGAGTAGGACACCAGGGAAGACTGACTCACAGAGGAAAAGGTCCTCAAAGGGGAGGTAACACAAGAACTGGGAAGGGTGGATAGAAAAGGATGGAGGGCATTTGGGATACACACAAGCAGCTCTCAAAGGGAACTCTTCTAAAGAAAATGAGCCCTAAAGCAATGGGAAGGAGACAGATGACAATATGCTTAAGGGTTTAGAAGGACATGTTTCTATCACAGATCCTCTCCGAATGTATCTGGGGCCATGGGTAAAAGGCCCTCCACAAATATGAAGCACGTGTGGAAAAGTGTAGCAGAACTGTCTCCTTGGACAGCACCAGCTTCACATGGAATCATGGCTGGGAGTGGAGGTCAGGAGTGTGATAAAGCCCTTTGTGAAAAGGCAGGCTCAGCTGTGCCCCCAGGATTCCAAGGGGAGAAGCCCTGTGAGGATGTCATGGGTGAGGGATGTGTTAAGGGCAGGTCACTTGTCAGATAACTGAGAGAAGAGACAGCTGTGCTGCAAATACAGGAAGACAATCAACTACCTCTCTGCTCTGCTGGCTGTGTGGCCCAGCGTACAGGAAAGCCCTGACTGTGAGGCAGATATCTCCTCACTCAACACAGGGACAAATCCTATGAAAACTTGTCCAACACTCCACTTTTGCCTGGCCTGATAGTATTTCTACACTTGGTGGGGAAAACAGAACCTTTGAGTGTAAATGACACAGGAAATCATTCTAGAGAGCCTTCCTTTGACAGATAATCTGCAAGATAAGGATCAACTGCAAGAAAGAAAATTAGAATGTAAAAAATAGTATCAGATAAAATTATTTTATTTGCAAGGAGATAAGGAGCCACACAACAAATGAGTACATTTTACTGCCTCGTATAAGATCATGTTAGGATACAATGGAGGAAACTCTTTGTTCCATAGCTTGAAACACTCAGCACTCTCGGTTTCACTGCTTGTTTTCTTCTGACTCATCTTCTCAGGTGTGCAAGAGTGATGGAGCAGCTGTTTGGCCTTTCCAAGTGAGCGCTGAGGCTCTCCCAGTGGTCTCAGTTTCCTCAGACCTCCTTCAAACAGCTTGACTCAGCCAAAGTCACCAGAATTCTAAGTGAGATGAGGTAAAAAGAGGAGTTTACACACAAAATAATAGAATGCAGCTCTCATCAAACATGTAGGAAAGTAATTGTTCTACAAATACAATATGTACAAGGTGTGAAAATATAAAATATATAAATTATTTGACAAGTTAAGTTCTAGAAATCTATCCCAGAAAAATATTTTCACAGATACCCAAAACTGCATGTAAAAAAAAAAAATCACATGTTCAACAACCTTAGTCATCAGGGAAATGCAAATCAAAATAACCCTGAGATTTCACATTACACCCATAAGAATGGCCAACATCAGAACCTCAAGTGACAATACATGCTGGAGAAGGGGAACCCTACTCCATTGCTGGTGGGAATGTAAACTTGTACAACCACTTTGGAAATCAATCTGGCGCTTCCTCAGACAAGTAGGAATAGTGCTACCTCAAGATCCAGCTATACCACTCCTAGGCATATATCCAAAATATGCTCAAGTACATAACAAGGACATTTGCTCAACCATATTCATAGCAGCTTTATTCATAACAGCCAGAACCTGGAAACAACCCAGATGCCCCTCAGCTGAGGAATGGATATAGAAATTGTGGTACATTTACACAATGGAATACTACTCAGCAATTAAAAACAAGGAAATCATGAAATTTACAGGCAAACGGTGGGAACAAGAAAAGATCATTCTGAGTGATATATCCCAGAAGCAGAAAGACACACATGGTATATACTCACTTATAAGTGGATAGTAGACATATAATATAGGATAAACACACTAAAATCTGTACACCGAAAGAAGCTAAGCAAGAAGGAGGACTCTGGGTAAGATGATCAATCCTCACTCAGAAAGGCAAATGGGTTGGACATCGGAAGAGGGAGAAAACAGGGAACAGGACAGGAGCCTACCACAGAGGGCCTCTGAAATACTCTACCCAGCAGGGTATCAAAGCAGATGCTGAGACTCCTAGCCAACTTTGGACAAAGTGCAGGGAATCTTATGAAAGAAGGGGAAGATAGAAAGACCTGGAGGGGACAGGAGCTCCACACGGAGAGCAACAGAATAAAGAAATCTGGGCACAGGGGTCTTTTCTGAGACTGATACTTCAACCAAGCACCATGCATGGAGATAACTTAGAATCCCTGCACATATGTAGCCCATGGCAGCTCAGTGTCCAAGTGAGTTTCCTAGTAAGGGGAACAAGGGATGTCTCTGACATGAACTCAGTGGCTGGCTCTTTGATCACCTCACCCTGATGGGGGAGCAGCCTTACCAGGCCACAAAGGAGGACAATGCAGCCAGTCCTGATGACACCTGATAAGCTAGGGTCAGATGGAAGGGGAGGAGGTCCTCCCCTTTCAGTGGACTTGGAGAGGGACATGGGAGGAGATGAGGGAGGGAGGATGGGATTGGGAGGAAATGAGGGAGAGGGCTACAGCTGGTTTACAAAGTGAATAAACTGTAATTAATATAAAAAAATGAAAAATTTAAAAAGAAAGAAAATTACATTTGTGCTTACATATAAGACATCGAAAACTGCTTAAGTGTTCATCAGTAAAAGTACATTACAATATCCCTTTCCTATGAGACACTGTGGACCATACTGATTTTGTGAATACAGCTATTAAAATATCTCTTAAATACAGTGTTAGGTAAAATAATAAATAGCCACGTTTGCAAGGATGCCCAGGGGGCTGTTCATCTGGGATGGAAAGGACCAGAGTGTAAGATACATCTATACATACTTTATATAGTTCACTATTGTTTGTGGTTTAGATAAATAAAATGTATTATTTTTGTAACAGAAGTTTTAAATATTTTCACAAAGCTGTGGCTTAGAATAAAAATGATTTCTCCATTTAGTATGAAGCATGAAATTTAAAGGATTTTTTTTTTAAATCTTTGTCTTATTGTGGCCTAAAGAATTAACTAAGATCAAAGATCCAGAGCTCCTTGGTCATAGTTAAGAAATGATAAGGTAATTTTTAAATGATGAGCCATATAAAGAACATATAAAGAACAACACATTTAAAAAAAATGAGAGTTCAGCATAGATGATCCATTTCCTTTTAAACACTAGCTTATGAATGAACTTTGCTGGTGGTTAGGACTGGTTTAGGTGTCATGTTTCTACCTTCTTAGATCAAGGGAAGTGCCCTGAGTTCCCTTGCCCTGTGTTGATGAATGTGTGCTCATACACACAGAGTTGCTGTCTGTTGGGCATGTGTAAATGTTTTCCTCTGAATGAATACGATCTTGCAATACCAGCTCTGTTTCCTGACCTTGTGGCATATGTTAGCACTCCTAAAGCAAAGATTTTTTTTCCCAATATAATATTCATGCTATCTTCAGACCTATAATATTCAGACCTATCTTCCAATAAGGAAGGGAAGTTCCGTGTAAACAGATCACATCTTACATTTGCCTGTGTTCTCCCTCACGATGAGTGTTTATTAAAGTTGCTTCATGGGAAATCACATACCCATCAGAAATGTTTCCCCTAGTTATGAATAAAGAGATGGGTTTTTCACAAAGAAATATTTTTTTTTAAATATATTTGAGTAAGAGTCACCGTATACCGGAATGAGTTACCCCACAGAAGCTGTATGTGGTGTGTGTGCGAGTTTTGCTTTCTCATTTAGCAAGAGAGGTTGGCAGGTGCGTGAGAACACAAGCGCACTCTGCCTGTTGCAGGTCAGCACCGGAAAGTGAACTGTGAGAAGAAATGAGACATCAGCTTGAGAGACGAGCACGGCTCCATTGGAAGCTCTCGTTCCTGGAAGAGTCACCGGGCATTGTACCTGGGCGTTGTAAGTGTTGACTAAGCGCATTTCTCTACCCTGAGAAAAATAGCTACAAAAACGTTGGCATTTCCTGTGGGTAAGATCAGCCTGTAGCATTCAAAAGGAGAGTGGCCCTCCTAAGAGATAGGGACAGTAATTCCACATCTGAAGGCAGCAGTGGCTTATGGGTGGGACTGTTGTTTTAGGAGTGCTCACTGTGGTTTTGCAATCATCTGGGTTTATCACAGTGATGCTGGAGTAGAGTCATATCCATGGCATGTTTCAGAGCAGAATTCATCAGCCATACATATGATGGTGAAAAGCTACTGTCTCCCATGGCTTGAACTGACCAAACGTCTTCTCCCTCTAGTTATGCTATTACAGGGGAAACCAAACCACTTTTGGAAGTGACCTAGGGTCTTATACAATTCAATTAAAGGCGTGGGAACTATGAAAAGAAGAAGACATTGAGGTTTGTGATAGTAAGATACAAAGGGCAGGTCCTATAGAAAAGCAGCAAGCACTCTCAGTGCTGAGCTGGCTCTCTGGCCCCTCTCTATTCTCAAATTTCTAATACCCGAACTTTTAAAAAGAAGGATTTATTATGTGCCTGGGTGTTTTTGCCTGCCAGCATCTCTGCACACGAGGTGTATGCCCCGGGCAGCAAAGGCCAGAACAGGGTGTCAGGTCCTTTGAACCCGGACTTATAGACAGTTGCTAGCCTCCACGTGGCTGCTAGGGTTCGAATTCAGGTCCTGTGGAAGAGTAGTCCATGCTCTCTCCAGCTCCCTCTGAGCTTTGTACAGTTCTGATTCTGTTTCTTGATTCTTCCTCATTTATTTGGGGATTGTTCATTTTGCACTACCAACTGGAACGATAGTCTAGATATTTCGTGAGACCTGGAATCAATGTGCCTGCCTTCAGGGAGAGTCAGTGCCTGATTTAACCAGGCACCCGGAGGCATGGCCCAACCCAGAATAACTTCAACACTCAGCTTGAAGCAATAGGCTTGATTCCATGAGAGCAACTCCCTACTATAAAGTTCTCAGGAGAAATTTATCTTTTTGCCACATCCCAAGGGTAAGACAGACACTTGTATTTGCTGGGATCCCTTCTGGGGAGCACCTCCCCCGTCTCCTATTTCTACCAAACAGAAACACCTAGTTGAGGCAGGTCGACCACGCCTCACCTTGCTTAGAACTTAGAGTTGTCTCTTCCCTCCTGAATAAGGCTTTCTCCTCGTTTTTTACCTTAAGAATTTTTCTTTCTTGACAAAAAAAAAAACTATACAGGGTGTAGTTGTTTTGGTTTGTTGTTGTTGTTGTTGTTGTTGTTGTTGAGACAGGGTTTCTCTGGGTAGCCCTGGCAGTCCTGAAACTCATTCTGTAGACCAGGCTGGCTTCAAACTGAGATGCCTCTGCCTCTCTAGTGCTGGGATTAAAGTATGCACTACCACAGTTGGCATGATAATCATTTCATAATGAAAAGCTGGGGAGATATTTTAACTTAAATTTACTTTAATCTACATTTTGTTGAGATTGGTGACAACACTGAGTCCCACTAGTCCATGGATTGCCATTTGAAAACTTCTAAAACAGTGTCACATACTGTAGTTGGTCTCTGTAAAAGCATGACTATCCACCAATGTCAAGCAACTATGAGCCAGGACTGCTAAAACTCTCCATAGAGAAATAAAGGATTGAGTGTGAAGTTATAACTTGAGTGTGACTTACCTCCCTGGGAAGGCACTAACTCTCTTAGCCTCACTTTCTTTATCTGTAGAAATGACACATGACCTATATGGACATTCTGAGAGCTTCTAGGAAGAGTTCCAATTGACCTCTAGTTATTAGCTTCTTGCTTTCATCCTCCCTGAAAAATTCTCCCAAATGAAAAGTACCTGTGTTTGGGCTGGAGAGACAATTCAGTGACTGAGAGCCTGAGCTCAGTTCCCAGCACCCATATCAAGTGATCCACAGTTGCCTATAGCTCAGCTTCAGGAGATCTGCCTGAACTCTTCTGGCTTCCTCAGGTCCCTTCAGCACATGGGACACATACTCACACAGCCCCACATACTCATAAATAAAAGTAAATATTAAAAACCAAACCTGTCTTTCTTTAAGTTGCTTTTGTCTGGCATTTTTGTTACAGCAACAAGACAAGTAATTGATACAGATTGTCAGCTAGAAGCTGTGACTAGTGACACTGGGTAACATTGAGTATTTTCATTAAACTAGGCACTATGTTAGTGGTTTTGTATGTATTACTGTAGAGGAATTTAGATTCAGAACACGGCTGTTCTGGCAAGAGCTCATATCCAAAGATCTTCTAGGTCTGTATGATATGGCTGGAATACAAATATACCTTTAATCCAGGAGGCAGAGGCAAGCAGAACTGAGTTCAAGGACAACCTGGTATAGAGCAAGATTCAGATAAAGAAAAGCTTAGGTCCAAGCAGGGTGGTACACACCTTTAATCCCAAACAATGAAAGTCAAGTTAGTCTGTAGAAGGAAGCACCCACGTTTGAAAGTGATGTTTAATTGAGTGACAGAAAAAGTGATGAATCAAACAAAGATTTGACAGAAAAGGATATGCCCAACTCTCATGAGAACAGAAAGGAAAGATAGGCTACTTAAGGGAACAACCCAAAGAATGAGAGAGGAGGCAGTTTTACAGGAAGAGTTTTCGAATGAGAAGGAGCCAGAAGATTAGAGCAGATTGCTGGAGTTACTTTGAGGCCAAGCAGAACAATTCAGGGGTTGAGAGAAAAGCCAAATTGAGAAAGTTAGTTGGGAGAGGAGTTTGACCTAGAACAGCTGGGTTGAAGCAGCCAGCTATGAGCTCAGAAAGAAAGGGTGAGCTTATTCAGCAGCCTCAGAGGCTGAAAGCATTCTAAGCCTAGGTTAGACTATAAGGAGGCTAGAAGCTTTCAGGACTAGGCCTAGGTTAGCAGACAAAGGCGGTAAGCCTCGGAGACGATTGGATCAGGCGAATAGAAGTTACTTATGTAAAAAATATTACCTAACTGAGTTCTTAAGGAAGTTCTTAACAAGGCAAATACCACTGTATCTCTGGTTTCTAAATGGCAATTCTGCAGGTGGGAGAGATGAAACGGCTTGCCCGAGTTAACACACCTAATCATTTTGAAACCCTACGCTCAGACTCCTTCAGTCTTTACCACAGGCAGTATTTGCATAGCACATCCAAACTGTGGTGCCGATTTTGCTTTAAAGAAAAAAAAAAAAAGTCCAGTCGCTTTGATTTTCCCACGCCAGAATGTAAGTTGGAAAGATAAATATGGAGAAAAAAAAGAAAAGAAAAACAAATCTAAAAGCGAGTACTTGGAGTAACAGGAACGTAGGACGAAAACAAAACTGCTTCCTCCCCGCGCTGTTTCCTTCCTCGCTGTCTCTATTCTTCCCTGCTCTCTTTTTCACCACCAACACCACCTGTGTCTGATTAAAAAAAAAAAAAAAAATCGTTTTTCCCACCTCCACTACTGCTCCAGAGTCCCTAACTTCTCTCTCTAAATCCACTATCCCCACCCGCAGGATCTCAACCTTTGAAGAAGATATAAAGTATCGGCTATTTTTAAAACGCCACAGCTTTTTAAGGCACTCATCTCTTTACATCCACCCCCTGCTGCAAACAAACCCTTTTCAGCCGACTCCTTCTTCCACTCAACAGGAAGGCAAGGCAGCAGTCGGTGGTGGGGCCCAAAAGGCCCTTCCTGTCCAGGTATGGGCATACCTGTCTCTTAAGCTATGCTGTGTCTTGTGGGTCCTTTCTTTGGCTCTCCGGTTTCTGTATACCCCTGTTCTCTGCCTGGCCTGTCTTCATTGATCTCTGCCTAAAGAACTCCAACTTTTTTTTTTTTTTTTTTTTTTTTTTTTTTTGAGACAAGCTTGTCTCAAATTTGAAATCTTCCTGCCTCAGCCTCCCTGGTGCTGGGATTACAAATGGTGGAATTTCATCTTATCTCTGCAGGCCACCTCCATCACGTTAGCTATGTAAAGCATGCGAGCGCGGCTGCAGGAAAGGGTTCAGTAGATTTGGTTAAGTGGATGAAATAACAAATGCACAGTGGTCCTCATACCAGGTCTCTTGACCTCTAGTTTCACTCTGCTCTTGAATAACTAACATGGAGTTTTCCCCTTCTGCCTCTGACACAAGCTGGGGTACATGGGCCTCCCTAGTACCCGGTACTATGCTGGGCATACTATGCTGGTACTAAGAATCCAGGGCTCTTCTGACTAATCTCCAGCCAATGAGCGAAACATTGCTACAGGAGGAACAAGGACCGCCCAACATGCACTGCTTGGGCAGCTAACCCATCTCATGAAAACTGCGTGATCTTGCCTGCATGGTGGCCGAACAAGCCTTTAATCCCAGCACTCTGAAGGCATAGGCAGGCAGATCTCTGAGTCTGAGGCCAGCTTAGTCTACACAGTGAGTTCCAGGAGAGCCAGGGCTAGAGAAAGAAATCCTGTCTGGAAAACCGATAGAAAACAAAACATATGAAATAAAACAAAACAAAATATGCATGATTTCATGCTTTCTATAGATGGTGTTAAAAATCCTCTCCAGGGAAATCACTGCACAACCTCTCAAAGCCCTTTCCCTAGCGACGATTTCTCTGGGGCTTAAAAACTGAATATATCTCAATGGTGTCTATTTAGCTCTAATGATAATGAGAGTTCCGAAATCCAAAGTAAAAATATTTGACCCGTTTCGAATTCATGCTTGACAGTGTCTTCTCTTGAAGATTGGCATTCCCAGATCTCCAGTTACACACGTCTCCCTGCTCATTGCAAACAACAAGGAAAGGAATAGCACATGGTGTCAGAAAAACAATCCGGAACACCTGTGTGCCTGTTTGCTCCTGGCATTCCATTCAACTGCTAGCTGTAAATGAATTATCCCAGTCAAAATTATTCGCCCCCTCCTCTGCTGCCCAATAGTACACTATACTACGCCACTATAACACCGAGAACATTTTTTTCTGTGTAGTGAAAAGGTAATGTCTGCTCAGAAATTTACAGCTTGAAAGGTGTTTTCATGTATTTAAGAAAAGGCTGCAGCATTGGTGAGAAATGAGAGGAACTCACAACTCGGAAACCTAAGATGCTGGCCTAGAGGTAGCTCGGGATTGCTGGGGTCCTGTACAGGCCCTCTGGCTGGAAGCCTGTGCATTTCTCACAAAACTCTGTGAAACGAGCATTAACCACAGTGGCTCCTCCTGGAGCCCCCAAGCCTTTTAAAGCTTTGTGTGGCTTAGTTAGCATCCTCTAGCATGGAAGTCCCCAATGTGCCAGTTTACAAGTTTCTGTGACTCTCATTTGAAGATTGACTCGTCGATTTAAAATGCCATTGTTTCTGTTTCATCTCCTTTTATCATCATTCCTTAGGTGACCATTTTCTAACAAACAGGTGTGGATTTGGGGTGGAAGGGGGAGGTGGGAGGACTTGGGGGGGGACCGTCATCAGAATATACTGTACGAAAAAATATTTTCAATAAAAGAAAAATAGAAAAAACAAACCAAAATGCCATTACTATCACCAAGATGGGATGAGTTCCTATATGGATAGTTAGCTTCGCTCACTCAGTCACTGACTGGTTCAGGGCAGGGTCAAAGCTCTTGGATTCAAATTTACCCTACAGTAAAGTTATTACTATTGAGCACATTCAGACAAGCAGTACATCTATTGCAGGGTTATCCAAAGGAGAATGTATCTCTGACCACCCAGATCAATGCCATTTAGGGCATAATTAAATAAGGCACAAAGATCCCCAGCCTCTGATGTCGAACCACTAAATCTGAGGTCAAGAATGTCCAAACACAAGAATGTCAGGTTCTAGGACCCAGTCTGCTTGAAGCCCACAGTTTTCCTAGCACATGGCAGACCCAACAGGCTGCCTCTGCTGCTATTAAATTCTTGTGCTCACCAAAGTCTGAAGACTTACTGATCAACTATATGTATCAGACATCAATGAGGGAACGAGGTACAGATAAGATAAATAGTGGTTTTGAAGCAGGTAGGATAAGTATGAACAAAGCGTAAGAAAGGACCATTGTAAAAATAATTTGTATGAAGGGCTCTAGAAAGACATTTTCAAGCATTTTGTAATGGATCTGGGTTGTTCAAATTGCCCTGGGAGAAGCCAATCAGAAAGCCGACACAAAAGGGATGTACACAGTACAGTGAGCTGGCCTAGAGAGAGGCCCACATATATCTCAGCTGTCCGATGTAAGCAAGTCTTCTTCCCTGAGAGCTTGGAGGAAAAGGGCAGAGGGCAGAAGGGAGGAGAAGGGAAATGGTTAGGAGGCTCTGCAGGCTGTAATGGCTGTGGCCAGACGGTGACTCATCATAAATGGTGTCAGCGAGCGCGAGAGCCTGTCTGCACCTGAATTCTCTGGGCTGTCTGTGAGCTCCAGAGGCAAACTGGCATGGTGCAATCTCACCAAGCAAGAGGGAGGGCGGCTGCCAGATGTGGAGCATCTGCTATGATTGGTTATTTTTCAGTGTGTTGTCTTTATATGGCCACCAGGTGACCACTGTCAGGTACTTGGGGCCTCTTCCGCTACATTAAACAGTCAAGTCAAAAGGCCTAAACACGCTGAGATCTGAATTGGCCGCTGGGATTTTTCAGCTATGTCAGGTTGCCCGGCCGGTGATTTATTTGAAAAAGACTCATAAACGGACCATGAGTCATTTTCAGCAACTACAGCTTCAGAGCCAAACAGTAAATTCTGAGAAACCAATTTCCACTGTGGGCAGAGCTTAGCTCCCAGTGCCTGATCAGCTGGCAAGCTTCAGCATAGAGAGAGCTGATGAAAGAGCAGCAGGTGCAGCCCGGCCACAGTTGGTCAGAGGCCTGCAAACCTCAGGGGAGAGAGTGTCACTGTCTTGGCCCCTGCTTGACAGTGCAGAGGAGTCAAGATTGACCCTTTAACCCGCACTTACACTCCACTCCTAGGAAACCAGGCAGGACCGAGGAAAAGATTGTTAGAGAATATGAATTGCAGGCACCAAAAATAAAGGTATGATTCATGGACAAAACAGCATTCCCAGTCAGTTTCTCCTCTCCTCATCCTCCCATCAATGTGTCCCTGCCTTCCATTGAATTTTTTTTCTCTGATCTTATAAGAAGACAGAAAAACACAAGCCTTGGCTCACTGTTGCCCATCTAACTGTGTCCTTAGACATGGTATTTTCTTATCATAACAATGGTCAGCACTCTGAGAGGTGGCGGTGCATGCCTTTAATCCTAGCACTCGGGAGGCAGAGGCAGGTGGATCTCTGAGTTTGAGACCAGCCTGGTCTACAGAGTGAGTTCCAGACCATCAGGACTACCCAAAGAAACGCTGTCCCCAAAGAACCAAAACCAAACAAACAAACAAAGAATAATCATCACCACTTCCTAAGCACTAGACACACCCTTTCCAATAAGGTCATACCTGATCTTTCCCATCCCCAGAAATCTCACTGACTACATCCTGTTAATATTTCTGTATTACAAAAGGGGATCCTGTAGCACACACAGGCAAAGCCACCCATCCTTGCCACCTGTCTACTGCTTGGAAGCCATGTGTTCTGGCTCCAGAAGTCAGAGGCTTTGGCCTCTGCCTGTGTTGCTTTCTAGTCAGAAGTAAAACTTGATCCTAAAAACAGTCCAGGCTCTTTATATGAAAATTAAAAAATAAAAACAAGGGATTAAAAAATTTAAAATCACTCATAAACCCATCATTTCTGTTTTGGGGGAATGTCTTTAAAGTAGGATGGTTTGAATGAGAATGGCCTCCATAGGCTCATATATTTTAATAATTGGTCCCCAGTTGCTGAAACTGTTTGGGAAGGATTAGGAGTTATGGCCTTTTGGAAGGAGGTATTTCACTGGAGACCGCCTTTCAAAGGATTCTGAGTATTCTGTGTGTGTGTGTGTGTGTGTGTGTGTGTGTGTGTGTGTGTTTGTATTTGCCTTGTGATTGTGGATCAAGATGTATGCTATCAAAAAATTCCTTTGCGCCAACATCAGGGACTCTAACCCTCTGAAACCATAACCCACATTAAATACTTTACTTTTATAAGTTGTTACCTTGATCATGGTGTTTCATCATAGAATAAAAAAGTAACTAAGAGATAAAGTATAAAATAAAACCTGAACGTTGCTGTTTTATTTCTAACCTATGCTCTCAAAGGTATACTCTGCCTTCACAAGTGTTTTTCCTTCAATGCTTACACAAATATGTGTAGGTATATTCCTGCTCATACACAAATAGAAAATATGATTGTTTTTACCTTTCTATCACTTAATAGTTAAAACTCTTTAAAATGATTGTAAGTAACCTAGTATCTGCTAAAATCATAATTTATCAACCTGCACCATAAAAATCTTATCCTTATGCCTATATGTACCTGCGGCCCTTTAAGATGCCACAAGTGACTCAGAGAAGATGCTCATCAAATGACCTGGGGCATCTTTATCATTTTACGATGCTAATAAAAACTGAATGGGTTGATTATGGATCTACTACCCATGGCTTATTTAAGCATAGAGCTCTATCAGACTGGGTAGTGACATAAACAGGGTTCCAAACTGTTTCTCCCTTCTCAGCTTAAGACAGACCCTCACCTGTTCCAAGAAGGCACATCTTTCTGAAGGCTCGAATGCCTGTCACATCCATTCTCTGTCCCATGGATACTGCTCTCACGTGCCCCAGTTCATACTGGGTACCGTTATATGGGTGACTCACACCTCAAATCCCAAGTCTTTGCTAAGTGCTCTCATGATGTAGAGCCATCTGTTGCTGGTATCTGCTCAGCTGGTCCTGGACCTCTGCTTGCTACTCTGTGAGGGCTCTGTGTCTCCCTCATCAGGCAAGATGAGGGAATTGCGTTATTCTTTTTTCCCCCCAAGAAGAATGACTTCCAAAATGAGCCTCAGTGAAAAATATACCTCTGCTGGTTAAACTCCAACTTTTTTTTTTTTCAGAATAATACCTTCCCCTCATGGAAGGACACCCCTTAACCAGATCACACTCTGCCCTATCTGCTAGATGCCCACCTCCTGGGCAGAAGATGGGGCTTGTCCTTCATCCTCTGATGTCACACATATCCTTGACCTTTATTCTGATGCCACTGTTATGTGTTAATGTTCTCTGTGTCTGAGGGGCAGGGTTATGGAATACCAAGTACAAAGGGGGCTTTGCGATCAGAAAGCTTGGGATTTCTATCCTGATTCTTAGCCCAGTGGGCTTTGTGGTCTTAAACAAAAAAAGCCATTTTGACCTCTCTTGCTCTTCAAAGTCCTCAACTATAAAATAGTAACTATGCAAAAAAGAAAAGGCAGTTTCAGGCCTGTTGACAGCACCTGGTGTGTAGTGTCTGGCTCTCAAAGACAAAATAATTGTAGCTATTCTTAATGTCACTCTACAGCCAATATCTCCGATGAAATGTTATTGGGAATGTCATATACAGTTCTAGGGCTGTTTTGAATTTAAGAACTCTATCAAGTTTCTTTCATGAGTCTTGGAAGAGGGGCTCACTCCTGAGCCTCCATTAGCTTTAGAATAAATCGCTTCTGCCAGTGTGGCACGTGATGAGCTGGGACACTTATGTGCATTTAGAAGTGTTGTGACTAATGCAGCTCTTTCAGATAGGGCCACATTCCCAGAGAGAGAGAGAACAGCCTGGATCTGTACTCTCTAAATACTTGCTTAACCCTGGAAGATCCCTCTGCCAGCCTCCTGATCCTCAAGCAGGGATAGAAAAGCAAGGATGCAGGCCAGCATCTCTGAACAGAGGTATAGTTTCACTAAGGTTGTGCCGGACATCTTATCACTCTGAAGTCCTCATCCCAGGGATGTTATGAAATGTGCGTGGCCTTTTGGATCATTACCGTACCTGTGAGACAGGATAACCGTAGCAGTTAGTGGGCAGAGGGCAGAAGGGCTGTCTGTTTTGCACTGCATGGAATCCTGAAGGAATGCCAGCAGTCTCACTTCCCAGAACCACAAGAGGACCTGGACTTCAACAACTCTTCAGCATTATTTCCCACGTTGGTGAACTGGGCTGGATCATGGGTGGTCCATGAAGACTCTTGCCCCCTTAGCTCATTGCATGCCTCCTTGCCTGGGCCCCACTTTCATTCTCACTTGGCTTTCAGGGTAGATGGGGCAGAAGGCAAATTGACAGTGTCTGGTTTGTTAAGGCTTTGGCTTCCACCGAATTTCAAGCCCTTGAACTTTGTCCCTTTCAGAGGAATACAGCTCCCTTACACCATGGTTTAATAATGCTTTTGACTTTCCCCCAAGCCTCACCCTGTTGCCAGGGCTTAGAGTGGGCCCCAATAGGAAAGTCTTTGCAAAAAGAATTCTCCAATAATAATAACCATAATAATAATAACAATAATTAGTGTGTCATGCTACATGCTAGCTCTTACTGCTGAGTAACATAAACCAAAGTTAAAATCATTTAAAAAAAAAGAAAAAGGCAACCTCATAGATGTTAACCAGACCCTGGACTTTGGCAGGTGAGTCCTAGACGAGAGTATGTGTCTAGGGTCAATCCCAGAATTCCTCAAGTATCTCAGCTGCTAGAGGAGACAAAGGTGTCATGTTCATGAATCTGCGGCCCACAGAGGGGGAATTTATCTCTCATAGGTTGCCTGCCATTAACAGAGATAAATCCAGGTATTGTCTTTACAGTAATGGCCTTTGTGACTTAGAGGAGGTAAAAAGAAAGTCAGCGAGTGTCAAATACCTTGAAAAATCTATTCACCATGAGGTCACCTTCTAAGGCATTCTCAGCAAACAATAGCATCCATTTTCACTGCAGACACCACTCTCTGTAGTAAATATAATCACTAGGTGACTTGACCCTGTGGGTCCCCAGAAATTGTTTCTAATTATTGTCGGAGGCACAACGGTTACCAACAAAGCCTCCAGGCAGCGCTCCTCAGTGGCTCTGATTAGAAACTTGCTTTATGGTATTTCTTCCATCAGCGTTCTCCGCCCTCTGCATAGTTAATTGCTCAGTCTTGGCATCATCCTCATGGCTCAGCTCTGCTGCTTGCCTTCCCCTCGGCACCTCCCAAGGGCTTACCCATTCCTCCCCTAACCCAGATAGATGATAAAAGCTTCAATTATACAGACACATCTCTACCCACACTGGACAAGGCATTGGGATAAGCACACAGCTGACGTTACGACAGTGAACCTAGAGAACAAGTCTCTGAAAGAAGCGGAATTGTAATCTCTACTTTATGTTTGGAAAGACTGAGGCATAGGCAGGTTAAATAACTTCCCCCAGAGCCACAGAATTAGCAAGTGGAGAAACGTGCACTGCTCATATCTCAGCTTCCATCCCCGAGAGCCCTTGCGGGTGAGCTGGGCTTCCCAACCTGTGTTCGTCATCACTTGCTCCTACGCCATCTTCTGTCACAGCCACCGTCATCTAATGACCTTTCCTCCTCACCACTGATTATCTGAAGATGTTGGCTTAGTTGGCCTCACAATCCTTAGCGTCTTCAGATCCCAACCCAGACCCTGGGCTTTGGTGGGTGAGTCTTAGACAGTATGGCTGAAGGTGTGTCCAGGGTCCACTGTGTTCCCAGAATTCCTCTGTCTAGACTTCATGGAGATGAATTCCAGGGGCCACTGACCATTTAAAATACAGCATGGAAGGTGGACCCAGAGTTACATGGATCCCACAGAGGGGTGCTCCTCCCAGAGTGCTTGCTAGGTCCCACCATGTAAGACCACCTGCTCTCCTCTGGTGAATTTAATTCTTCTCTTTTCAACTGGCCAAGTCCATCCCCCCCCCAGTCATCACCAACTACCAGTACAGTACAACACTTCGCCCTCTCCCCTCAGACTCCTGCCTCCTCTTCTCCCAGCTCTCCTCTATCTTCCAGTTCCCACAACTCTCGCACCACACCAGGACCTACAAACATTGTTCCAAGCACCTTTGCATTTGCCATCCTCTTCCCCATCTCCTGTACCTAGCTGGGTCATGGTGAGTTACTGCCTTCTCTTCTGAATCCATATACAAAAATGATGCTGTTTCCCCAACTAAAATGATGTTTGTTTCCCCAAACAGCAGTGGCAGAATGCTTCCTTAAATCTTAGGTGCAAATTAACTGACAGTATTTGTCTTCCAGTCACAGAAGATGTCTTAACACCATTGTTAAGGTTCAAACTCAGGACAAAGGGCAACCACTCCACGGAATACTACTCATTTACTTCTTGATATGTATATGGGTGTACCTGCTCCCAAATCCTCAGCAGCTGGGACAGTGTTGGGTTCCCAGCGGACACTGTTTAGAAATAGATCTGTAATAAATGGCTAGGTTCTGGGTTTGAATCCTTGCAAGGTGACTCTGTCGATATTAATCAGCATGGTAGAGGAGGGAGCATTCTTGCCAGAGACAAGAATCTGAAGGTTTGGGGGATTCACCTAGTAAGACCAGAGCCAGAAAAACAAAAGCTATTTATTATTATCTCACTTTTATTTTTCTTTTTTCACCACATGTATCCTGGGAGGCAGGGATCCGGGGAGAGGGCTGAGAAACCCAGGTTACAAGTCTGTGTTACTGTGCAGGCTGAAAAGCACGCCTGTCTCTGACAGGATGCAATTTAACCTGACATGTGGCTGTATCTCAGGTCTGCCTGAGCTTCTTAAAGGTCTTTTCTTTTTTCACCCACTAAATTCTACCCCCACGGCCGCGTGCTCATGCCACTTGCTGCCCCTTGTCCAAAGGTATTTTTCTCACTCGTCCGAGCATACTGGTAAATCTCTGTCCATGCTGAGGGCCGAAGGGCACTGCTCAGTGAGCAAACACTTCCATGGCACAGCCACCAACATACTGCTTCTGAGCAGAGCTGGCTGGAACGGACTGCTCACTGGTCTATGGAGATAGCTATAGGCTTTTCAGCCCTGTGCTCTCAAGAAAGAGCAAAAACCTGACCGTACACTCTTTTTTTTTTTTTCCTTCATTTACCTAGTCTATCACACTAAGACTTGCATGAGGAAAACACTTCTTTCTGAACTCCCGGCGTGATCCACTGATGCCTTCAACCAGGAAAATGTGTTTGCCCTGTCTCGGGCTGCCTCCCCTGTTTCACCAATCATGAAATGACTCAACCCCTTTTTAAAAGCCAGCCTCTGCCACTGACCAGGTGACCCTCCATGGGTGACGAATCCGGTATGAAGAATAATAATGATAAGATAACAAAGGTCATGGAAGCTGTTTTGCTTTGGTGCACAGCCTTTGGGGGACGGGGGTTTGTGGGAAATAAAGCATCTGGCCAGCCCTGAGGAGTTGAGGATACACAGTCCCCTCCTCCAGAAGTGCCTCATAATTCCCACACCAGCAGTGACGTCCCAGTCTGGCTTTTTGTCCCTGCTGGCTCCCATCAGCAAGCGCGCACTGACATGCAGGCTGATGAGCAGCTCAGAAACTTATCGAGTGTGTCCTTCCTGCCTCCAACCTCGTCGCCTGTCATCCCATATTGTCACCAGGCTCCTGCTCATTTGCTCGCTGCTCACACTAATCGAGAAGACGATCAAAGAGAAAGGTCTACTGATTCACCCCTGCCTGGCCCAGCATAGGGATTGGTCAAGCGTGTGCATTAAATATTACCAGATTCTCATCTATTCTTCTTCTCCCCCCAGCTTGCTAGTTCACTTGCTCTCTCTCACTCGAGGGCGCGCTTCTTCTCTCTCATTTCTTTTTTTTTTTTTTTTTTTTTTCAAAAAAATAAATAAATGAGTTCTGGGTTGGCTGAAGATTTCGGCAATGTGACTGCTGTGCAGATGGATCCTGCTGAAGCTGGGGCTGGCTCTCTAGGGAGTAGCATGAAATGCTGGTTTTCTAAACCTGAGCAGCGTGTAAATGGCAGCTAAAAAGAAAATGCAGATTGGTGCTGAGTGTTAATTGTCTCTTCCTCTCTTCTTCACACACTTCAGAGCCCCGTGTGGTGGCAGAAAAGCAGGCCTGCCCCTCGTGGGATAGGCTCTTTTTTTTTTTTTTTCTTTCAAGCTGGACTGAGAGAATAACACCTAGAGCCCAAGTCAAAACATGGATTTTTTTTTCTTTTTTTCTATTTTTTTTTTCAAGTTCTCATCTGATGAAAGTCAGGGGAGGTGGCACCGAGCTTGTAATGAAAGTAAGAGTCTGCTGAGAATGAAGTCGAAAGAAAGGGGAAGCAGGATGTCTTTGTTTTGAAATGACAGGCGATAAGCTATGGGGTGCCTGGTGAGATTTTAGCCCATAACTAGGTAGCAACCTGTCAAATACAAGCCCCTTAAATGCATCACAAGAATTCTCACTTGAGATTATTTCAATTCTAGCTCTGTGTGTGTGTGTGTGCGCACACACACACACGCATGCTCGCACGCGCACACACATACACAGCAAAATATAATCGCATGCCAAAAGGCACTGTCATGTCCTGTTAAGGGTACAATTGCAATCACACAGGTAGGAGAAGCTTAAACCCTCCCACCGCCTTTGATGCCTCACCGGTGCCAAGGTCAGGCTTGGAAGCACAGCCCAGTCTCAGAGCTATTTATTTGCATCCCTGAAGACTCTTATTCTTGCTCCCAAGATGTTAATCAAGCAGAATCTTGATTGACTGTCATTTTTCTTTATGCTTTTTTTTTTTTTTTTTTTTTTTTGTCTAGATGAAATAGGGTGATTTGAATTTGTACGGTTTCTGGGTTTCTCATAAGACAGGGCAAAAGAGAAGCAACTGGGAAAACTGACTATACCTTGGCAAAGAAAATCAGACTTTGGAATCTTTTTTTTTTTTTTTTTTGATCGTCAATTCCCTGTGTCCCACCTGAGCTGTCACTCCCTGTTCCCACCGATGCCTTCTCTTTTTCTACACACATTTATGAGAAGACCATGGCCTCTGCTGTTGTCACTGGCATGCCAGCTCCATTCTGCCTTACCAGTTGGAGACCAAAAAAAAAAAAAAAAAAAAAAAAGTGATTGCAAATGAAAACAAGCAATTGCCTGCATCCGTGATTTCCTTTGTGATGGGAAGGTGAGCTGGACTCCATTCCCTTGCTTCACTGGTTTGGCCAGGAAGAATGGGATGGAAATTCCCCCCAAGAACTGACTTCCTGCTGCTGCTGTCCCCACTATAGCACTTCAGTGCCTCTCGGCACCTTTTTCTTTCTGAGACAGGGAGTGCTATATAATGGGAAATGGTTGACCCTGGCAGAGCAATGACAACAAAAGGGACTCGTGGGGACAGTGCGTGAAAAGTAGAAGTGTCTTGAGGAACTGTCCAGAATCACAGCTGGGGAAGAGGGCCGGTGAGGTAGATCACCTCAGCTGGCCCCACCTCTGACATGGGGATCAGATGAGGGACAGAAGAATTGCCTATTGACTCTGAGCCCGATCATGCAGACATCCACAGGCTAATAGTTCCATTCTAAATCCATCTCTTCCTTCCGGCAGGAGGCCCACATGCAAGTCATCCTGGCAGAATCACCGTAGAGTAAGTGACTAATAAACGAGAGGAGTGGGGGGAGCTGCTAAAGGGGACGCTGATGTTGAGTAATGGATTTCAGGGCACGACTGACTCCCCTGTCTGTGTGCAGGGGATAACTTGGGCCTGCTCTCCACAGAGCTAGAACAGGATGAAGCTGCTGTCTTCCTGTGTGTCAACCTTAGCTTGGTTCCAGTGTGGCTGTGCACAAGCCTCAGGCAAGGTCTGCTTCAATGTCCCTAGCCAGCCTGACAGTAGAAGGGAGCTGTTGTCACAGGGACGCTTTCTCCATTCGGTGACATCAGCTGGCAGACCCATCCACAAGCCTCGTATTTAGACTGGTTCAGGCTGATAACAACTGTTAGTTGGATTTCAAAATGTTCCTCCTCGTGTGCTGAAGGCTTTGTCCCGGTCCGTGATGCTATCGAGAGGTGGCTGGAGGAAATGGGTCATGGGAATCATGACATTGGAAGGAATAAGGAGACCCTGGTCCTTTGTTCTCTCTCATTCTCTGAGAGTGGAGTAGCTTTACTCTCCCAGGCCCTCTCTGCCCTGATATTCTACCTCACCTCAGAACTAGGGACCATGGAGCCATGGAGCCAGGCAGGCACAGACCGGAATCTCTAAAACCATGAACCCAAATAAATCTCCCTCCTTAAAGTGTTTTCCTTGGGTGTCTTCACCCAGTGACACAATTTTTACTGGCATAGCAAATTTATGGGTGTGGAGAATGAGAGCTGGAGAGATTGCTCAATGGTTGAGAGTACTTGCTGCTCTTCCACAGGACTCAAGTTCAGTTTCTAGTACCCACTGGCTGGACCCTTGTAACTCTAGCTCTAGAAGAATCCAGTGCCCTCTTATATCCTCTGAGGGTACCTGTAGGTATGTGGATTACGCACATTGACACATATGCATACACACACACATACATATATACAAAAAATAATTTTTAAAAAAGATACAGTAACTGCTGCCAATCTAACTTCATCCACAGGCAACCTGGACAGAACCATGGGAAACTAGCTCTACATAATGATAAGGCTTGAAGTCAGAGCAAAAGACACCTGGTAGAACAGGGGATGAGCAGAAACTAACTGAAGTGGGACACAAAATGATAGAAATATTTCTAGAGTGATAGAAATGATCTCAATCAAATGTGGGTTGCAGAAGTGTCTGCCTTTTGTCAAAACTAATCAAGTTATACATGTACTGTCTATACACGTCACTGTATGTAAATTATGCTTTCATTCTTTGATAGGATGTTATTTCTTAGGTAGGAGGTCTTGAGAGGGCAATTCTAGCAGTGCTCTCTACCAGCCAGCCTTTCTCTTCCTAGGTGAAAAAGAACGGTCCCCAAGTTCCATGCCAGGTGCCCAATAGCCCCGCTGTGTGAAGAAGCAGCTCCCACCAAAAGCTGCACCTGAAACTCTACCCAACCCTTACCCAGCCCTTCAGAAAAGCTCTACCTCTCTAGGAGGCTGTTTCATCATCCATGAAGTAGAGGCTAATGACGCCCGTCTACCCTAAAAGTTCACTGCAGGAAACAAACCAGAAAATGTTTTTGTTTTTGTTTTTAAATTGGGAAGAGCCACAGGAATACAGCTTGTACACTATCTCAAAGTGAATATAACTGTTTAGACACATGCCTGAAAGGGATGAGCTCCTTGGTGTGGTGTTAAAGCTCTAATTGGAAAATCTGCTATGAGAACATCCATAAACAAGTTATTACTAAATAACTGTAAGCAATAAGGGTATGAATTTTACTCTATGGTATACAGGTATGAAATAATACTGCATTTCTTTAATTATGTAATCTATTCTAAGCCTCCCCTGGCCTGAAAGGCTGGGCTCTCAGATCAATTTGGGTTTATACTGACCAACTCTTAAGTGTAGCATTTACCATCTCATAATGTCAGATTTATCATTGGTTAATCATGTTCCACGCAAAAACAAAATACACATTCCCTATTCTCCCTCCTATTGTTCCCATGACATGGAAAGATGATGGAAACAAAGGTGTATGAGTGTGCGCGCGCGTGTGTGTCACAGTCATTGCTGCCGTATATATTCATTCATACACAAATAATTTTATACAACACATCTGTATACTTATTATATTAGACATTCCGTGGCTATGAAAACCGTAAGGACAGAGAGATTAATTTTCTTATGGTTTCAGGGTGTTCAGTCGTGATGGGGAGGATATGGTGGAAAGAGACCCCTCATGGCAGCCAGGAAGAAAGAGCTAGAATGCATGGGCTAGGAGACTCTCCTCTTCCTGCTCTGATTCTCTCCTAGGCCCCCACACGCATACTGATTCACTCACACTAAGAGCCGGTCTTTTCCTTTTAGATAATCCTCCCTGGAAAGGCCTTCACAAACACAGAGGAATACTTTATTAATTTTCTGGCCATTAGTAAATAAATGGATTTTAAAATCAAAATTAATCAAAACTGACATATGACTAATATGCATATTTGTGTACTGAACACAGTGCCTAAACATCCCAGTAATGTCTCCAGCCCCTAAAATTTCTCACTCATGAACTGTAGTTCAACCAAGTGAAGAGAGAAGACTTAATGGACGCAACTTATTTCAAAGGCCTTCTGTGATAATGAGAAAAACATCCTCTTTCATTGTGGACAAATACGCTTGGGTTAAGGGAGATGAGCAGCCTCAAAAATATGACCTGAACCATTCTTAAAGTGACTTGAATTGAGAACCACCTTCAGTGTTGAAACAGCTGTTCATGTGGAGGAAGAAGTAGAGCAACCCACTGTTCCAAGGAGCAAACCAAGATCAATAGCTAGTCAGAGAAAATAAAATTACAGACAGTATTTCCAAAGTGAAGAAAGAAGACATCGCCAACCTGATTGCCCCACAGAGGAATGGGTTCTTCCTAAGGACGGCAGGAATTCTTCTGTACCTGAGAGACTGCCTGTGACAAGATAGTGTAAATATTGGACTAGGAGTCTTCTACATTCAGTGCTAATTGCTCATCATCCTGACATCAAAGAATTTATTAATTTTCCAGACTCTTTTCCTGGTATTATCAGGTATAAATAAAAGTAAATTATCCTGAGCCAGAGGAGCCTCATCATGCGCCTGCAGAGCTAGATTCTGGTGACTGGACAAGTGCTCCATCCTCAGCATATAACCTTGAGAGGCTGTAGCTTCCTTGGGCCCGAGGTGACCTACTGTCTGTATCCAAAGGGTCCAACCTGGTGATCTGAAGAGCAGCGATAGGGGACTGTAGGTGCCAGAAAATTTCCATTCCTGATCTGAGCTTCAAAACTGGTTATAATCAAGAAGAGGAAGGCCAATGTGAAGCCCAATCAGTGGTTTGCAAACTGTTTTAGGTCCCTTTGAGAATCATCATTTTATGTAGGAAAATGCACATGTACAGAAACATAGAATACCATGCTTCTACTTGTAAGGGCTTCTTTTGAACCCCCATAATTTACTCAAGAGCTATGTGTTGAGAGATGCTTCAGTAAAAAAATTGCAACCATCGAGGCACTGATTATTTTTCCCATAACATAGCTCTCTCTTTAGGCTGGTCCATGTCTTCTGCTCTCAAACAGGTCCAGAGAAAGTGTTTGTTCCACAATTGTTTCTTTAAATGTCTTTGTCTTGCATCCAACTAATTTAATGTTATTATCAAAGGAGCAGTAAAGATGGACTACTAGTTACCTACATTTGCATATCAAATTTCCCCAGAACTTTGGCGTTTAAGTCAACAAGTACTTATCACCTCCGTTTTTCTGTGCAGCAATGATTTTGTGAACTGACTTTGCTCTCGGATAGTCTCTCACAAAGCATTACCAAGGTGCTGGCCAAGGCTGTGAAGCTCCACATCTAAGCTCTTCATAGGGTTGTTGGCATCATCCTGTTGGCCACAGCCTTCTGGACTGAAAAAGCCCTACTTTCTGACTGTTAGCCGTGGCCTCCTTCAGTCTCTTGCCACATGGCTCCTTCTATCACAGAGCTCCCAGCATGGAATCCAGCTTCCGTGAGAGCAAAAAGGCAAGAGTGTGAAAGACAGCGAATACGAGAGAAGTCACAGCTTTCACGGCTAATCTCAAGAGCAGTGCATCTTCCTTGCAGTAGCCTCTGTCTTAACGACTCTCCCACCTCAGCTTACACTTAGAGGGAGAGGTTGACACAAGGCTTTGAATAGCAGGAGGAAGCACAATGGTTATCCACTCTATAAATTTGCCTCCCAGACATTTCTCTTTTTAGTATGTATCCAAAATAACTAAAACAGGGAGTCAAAAAGATACTTATAAGTCAATGTTTATAGTTGCATTATCTGCAGTCGCCAATGGCAATAACATTGCCATCAACAGACAAATGGATGAGTAAATTTGTATACACATACATACATACATGAATAGTACTCAACAGTAGAGAGGAATGCACTTGTGATATATGCGATAGCATGAATAAACCTTCAGACACACTAAACATAGCAACACACACACGAGAACAAATATTGTATTCCTCTGCTCATGTGAAATGTCTAGAATAGGTAAATTTAGAGGTAGTACATTAATGGCTATTGAGTTTGAATAGGAAAATGGAGGATTGTTGCTGAGGGTGGGAGGCTGGCATGAAGGCCTTCTTTTGGATGGCCCAGTACCCACGCTGAAGAGGCCAGGTGTGTTCATGCACATTTGTGTTTCTACTGCAAGGGACAGAGCAGGTGAGCAGAGATAGGCAGATCCCTAAAGATGGCTGAGCAGCCAATCCCATCAGTGAGTGTCAAGGTCAGAGAGAGACCCTGACTTGGAAGGTAATGCAGAAAGCCATCAAGAAAGATATTTGACACTGGACTTCTGGCTTCCATGTGCAAGCACGTACCACATACTTGCACTCACTTAGGCACATGTGTTGCCATGCACATATAACACAAACTTTTGTAAAAAATAAAAAGTATCACTGTTTAACAGATACAGAAGTTCCTCATGAGATGATGAAAATGTTTTGAAAATAGTCATAGCCATCCAATCTAGTGAGTGTAATCAGTGCCACCGAATTATATGCTTAAGATGATTTATACGGCAAATTATATGTTTCACCACGATTTTCTAAAATATAATGAATATAGTAGGTGCTTGACAATTAGCAGAAATAAGTACTTGACCATCAGCGGAGACTTGCACAGGTGACAGTTTGTTTGCCTTGAACTATGGCTTTTCCATCTGGGATGCTAACGAAAGTGTGGCTGGGAGGAGGAAGGAGGTCAAGTTTGCCTCACTAGCAGCTCCTTTCTTGGTTGCTATTTTGAGGCACCACATTTTCCACAAATTCTTGATGTTAATAGTCTGCTGAGATTGGGCACATTCAGGAGTATATGGTCATGGGCTTAGTGCCAATAGTCTGAGAAAGTGCTAGGGAAAAGACTACTACACTCCCTGAGACAGTTTGGGACCACAAACACAGCATACAAAAGCAGAATCTGCCTGGCTAGATAGCCCTCTTTCCATCTTAGGTCCCTCCAAGACTCAAAGCAATCTTACAAAATATTCTGAAATCATGCAACTTTCCATCCATCACGGTTAATTTCCTGGGGTAGTCTAGGCCACAGTCAAAGCCTCAGATCTTGAAGCCAAGAATGCTGGAGGTCGAACCCTGCTCTGCAAGTTCTTGAAAGAGTGATCCTGAGACCTTATCCAACCTCCCAATGCCTCAGTTCCTTCTTGGTAAAATGAGGAAAATAGTGCATGCTTGCAGGACCCTTTAAATGATAACAAAATGATACGTATAAAGGATTTCAAAAGTAGCCTGGAACATACAAAGGTATTCAGTAAGTGGCAGCTAATATTATTTTAAAGCATTGTCACTTTTCTGTCAATATTTATGAAGAGAGTAGGATTGTGTCTAGACCTTTACCTGAGGGAAGAATTGTTGCCTGATAACTGATGAGGAAAATAGATAATCCATTTTCCTATTCTCTAGGCACACTCCCTAGGAGAATGCCACTGTACCATGATAAACTTTTCGCCCACTCAGCTGACGAAGTGAGGGAGCATTAGGAATATGTGACCTGGACAGTAGGCATAGTTGGAGCCACTGTCAGAGATAAATATCTCTAACGCAATCATAGTCTTCCACGTGGCTTCTAACATGCCATTCACTTTGTATTATGAGTACTTTAGAAAGCTAATGCAACGGTGTTAGCCTCTTTAAATATAGCTTACTGTACCCTGAGTATGAGTAATTATGAAGATCAAGACTATTCGAAACCTCCCTGGTAGGAAAAAGACTCATTTTCATACTGCTAATGACTATTTGGTACTGAGGTAAGAAAGCAAAAGAACACCTGTTTGAATGTTCCTACTACTGTGTGACACTCAGGCAAATGTTGTGGGAGTTAACAACCACTTTCTGCTTGAATTTGAAGCCCTCTGACAAGACAGAACTCATGCCTAGCATACAGACTGAAAAGGAAATTTCTAGTATGTAGGCATGAGTTTTGTTTTTTTTTTCACCAAATCTACTCTATCTAGGGTTCTTAGGCACCTTTACCTCCCTTTCAACCCCTCTATCAACCTTAGGTAGGAGATTAATAGGGAAAAGGACTGTAGTTTTCTTTTACCTACTTCCTGCTGATCAGGTTCTTAGGGGATTACCAGACTCAGTCATCAGGATACCAGCAGTCTAGTCCAAAGGCCAACACGAAGCAGTGAAAGCTGAAAGACTCAGTTGGATTGCTCTAAGAAGCTCTCTGGAAAGTTTCTCTCTGCAAAGCCAAGTGTCAAAATATGAAGATCAGTGTAGCAATGTCAATCCAAAAAGCAATGTCTCACTCGCCTGGGCCTCTATATATGTTCTCTCCTCAAAGTCCACCCATGCATGTGCTCAGCTGGACAAAATCATACCCTTGCACAAAAGAGCAAAAACATCATGTGCCCTCTCACAAGCCAACTTGGGCAAAACATCACATGCTCAGCTTGCAGCAAAATAGCACATGACCAAACTGAGTCCAGAAACTCCCACTTCACTGGTACCATTGAGCCTAAAACCAAGGGCCATCCTAGGAAACAAGCTAATACTATTATTCTGCTAAATGAATACAGTCATAAAGTGGCCCTAAGGTTCTCTCCATAGCCATAAGTTAGTACCTCGCTCAGCTTTCATCAGAGATGCTTTTGCTTGCAGAAGACGCTGATGAATACAGAGACTCACACCTGGTCAATGTGTGAAGAATGAGACTGTAGAGTACTCAGCTCTAAATGGGACGTCTCTATCACATATCCCACCCCCCATGCTTGGGGACCACTGTGGAAGAAGGGGAAGAAAGATTCTAAGAGCCAGAGGTGGTGTACAACTGCAGTGAGACAGCGCTTGCCAGACATAACACAACTGTGGCTTCATGCAGAAGATCAAGTCAGCTTAAATCCCAGCGAGGGCGGGTGGGAGCTCATGAAGTCAAGCCCCTGGCTGAAGAGCTGATGGCACCTGATGGCTGTTGGAGGAAGGAGAGTCAGACTTACTCAAGGATGTGACACTGAGAGGATAGCCATGCTCCAGGAGACGGCCCCTACCCATATGCCTATAGCCAACATCAAGTAGACTCAGTGAATCTGGAAAAAAACAAAACAACACATGGAGTTGAAAGGGAAAAGTGTATATGGGGTGGGGAGAATAAGGGGAAGAAGTTGAAGGGAAGAGATGACCAAAACATGTTCTATGTATGCATGTCAACTAATAAAAAAAAACTTTAAAATATTCTAATAAGTTATTCGTACCTACTCTCAATAAAGTCTTCTGAATTAAAGATATTTGAAAATACTTACTGTAACTCTTTGACTCTTATTCTTTAGAATGCTAAACATACCTTTACATACTACAGAGAAAACTCTCTTCTGGTTCATTTACACAGTGATTCAAAAAAATATTTGTTTATGCAACCTATGGTTACTGAGTATCTACCACATGGCAAGAAGATTATCAGTACTGTTTTCTCCCACTAGTCCTCATAGGAAGAGGGGAAATTCTACTGAAAACATGGATGGCCACCAGGCTTCCACATGAACAATCCGGTGACAAGCAACTATGAGGGGCTGAGCTCAGTATTAGTAAACTTTAATTGTTAGAAATTTATTTCGTAGACTGAGCTAGCTACAGGCAAGGCTTAGTTCCAATAGAACATCTGGCATAGGCTGCCCTGCCAGGCAAAAATCAGGGACACTGCCAAGGTAACCCCATTTCAAAATCAGAAGAGAAACTCTTTGGCACAGATGAAATTCCCTATGGATCTCACTCCTGTCTTCAGTGGCCTTTCCATTCCCTTGAGACCACAATATAAATAAAAATTTCAACTCACACTGCTCGTTTTTTTACTGAAGTATATGGAAGTGGGGCGTCTCAGCCTCGTAAGGAACCCAGTCCTCTTGGTTTACACCAAGCAAATGATTGCTGAGTGTGAGGATGAATACCCTGAAGAAAACCTCCAGAACCTTACATTTCTAAAGGTCAAAATTTAATGTCACTATATCTGGTGACACATACATTCAGGATTCTGAGGCAGGAAGATCAGGAGTTCAAGGCAAGCCTTGGCTACATAGAAAGATCCAGGCCAGCCTGGGTTACAATAACAACAACAATCAAAATTAATGGAAAGTAGTATCTAACCAGACTGACTTACCAACAGATGACAGCGATGAGTTTTGCATAAAGTGTGAACAATAAACTTATGAAGATTCTGGAAAATAAACCAAATCAGGTAGATTCCAGAGCAGTGTTAAAACATGCAGAAAAGAATAAGCTTCTATTGGGGAATCTCTTCTATTGTTACATTATTTAGCTTGAAGGGGTGCTGCAGTTTACAACAGCTAAACCTCATTAGAAAACTATGGTCTGTTTGGTCTGAAGAATTGAGGACAGTGTTTGGAAAACAGCAGCTACTGGGAAATTGAGACACGAATCCAAAAGAAGAGCCATAGTCAAGGCCTGAGCGCCTCAAGTTCTCTATTTAAATATTGTCCAAATATCTGGTTGACTCCTAAATCACAGACTATGGAGTGATCTCCAATCAAAGTCAAAATCTGTGGGCTTGATTTTAAGTTGCCACCTAAAAGATAAAATTGGTATTTTGATTGGGCCAGGCATTAGTTGGGCATTCCCTCAATCTCTGCTCTGGTGGCATGTTTTGTTTTGTTTTGTTTTTGTTTTTTTTTTTTTTAAAAAAAACTCTTCTATTTACATTTTTTATATCTCTTTCTCCCTACTCCATTCCAATCCCTTCCAACACCCCAACACCAGGTAGGAGAGAGAAAGGGTTAGTGGGAGAGGGGGCACAGTTTTTTCTTAGCTGCTTCCTGCTGATCAGGGTTGTCAGGTTCCTTTGAGCCAGTACAATCTCCTACTTTTGCCTTGCTCCATCAACAGCAACTAGGAGCCTCAGGAAAGGAGGGGCAGCAGCAGCCTTGTTCTTTCTCAGAGTTCCCCAACAGTCTCTGGACTCTGGCATTTATTCTCTCTCCAGAATCCTCAGGTTTAAACTATCTGCAGCTGGCAAAGAGCTCCTCTCAGAGCCCTCATGAGGCAAATAGTTTGCTGCTGTGGACCATCTGAATCAGTCCCACATCCTGTACCTGGGATTAAAACAAACAAACAAACAAACAAACAAACAAACAAACACATGTTTCTATCCACAGCACTGCTCTATCTGCTCTATCTTTATCCCTGCACATCTTGTAGGCAGGGTAAACATCAGGTCGAAGTTTTTGTGGGTGGGTTGGTGCTCCCCTCCCTCTGCTAGGAGACTAGTCTAGTTAGAGGCTGTCCTCTTGAGTCTCTGTGGCCTCTGCTACTTGGAGTCTCTGTTTGAGTACCCCTCATCTCCTCCCAGGAGTCTCCCTTGATTTAGGTCTCCAGCTTGTCACAGAGATACCCCACCTTCAGTTTCTCTTTTCTCTACAGACCTTCTGTCATCTCTCCCTTGCTCCCCCCAGGTCTGATCTCCACCCTCTTAACTCTCTGTGCCCCCTCTCCTACTTTGTTCCGTCTCTTCAGCCACTTCCTCTGTCTATTCTATCTCCCCTTCCTGGTAAAAATTTATGCATCCTTATTTAGATCCTCTATGTTATTTATCTTATTTGGGTCTGTGTCCAGTAGTATATATATCCTATATTATATGGCTAAAATCTATATCCTATATTATATGGCTAAAATCTACTTTTAAGTGAATACATACCATGTGCACCTTTCTGGATCTGGGTTACCTCACTCAGGATGATCTTTTCTAGTTCCATCCATTTGCCTGCAAATTTCATGGTTTCTTTGTTTTTAATAGCTGAGTAGTATTCTATTGTGTAAATGTGCCACAGTTTCTTTATCCATTCTTCAGTTGAGAGACATCTGGGTTGTTTCCCAGACACTATGAATGATACCCTGCTACACTTGCAGACAGGAGCCTGTCAGAGTTGTCTTCTGAGAAGCGCTACCCAGCAGTGCCTCCAAATGAATGCTTCAGACTCGTGGCCAAACATTGGGAAATTCGTAGGGAGTCTGGTGGGAAAGTGAGAGGAAAGAGACAAGGACCTGGAAGTGACAGGAGCTCCACAAGGAGACCAACAGAGCCAATTAACCGGGGTCCAGAGGGGCTTGCTGAGACTGAAGCATCAACCAAGGACCATGTAGGAACTGGACCTAGGCCCCCTACAAAGACATGGCAGATGGTCAGCTTAGGTCTCAGGTGGGCCCTCTAGTAAGGAAAGTGGGAATTCATTGGACATATACTCACTTGCCAGCTTTTTTAATCACTTCCCCCTGGCTGGACTATCTTGCCAGACCACAGCAGAAGAGGACATGCTCAGTCCTGATGAAACTTGATGAGCTGAGGTGAGTGGGAAAGGGACCTCCTCTTTTTTAAGGAAAAGAGGAGGGGAAGGAAGAGGGTATGACTGGGAGGGAAGGAGGGAAAGGGCTCCAACAAGGATATAAAGTGAACTAAAAATGTTTCATTGGTATTTTGAACACACTCAGGTCAGCTGTCTAAAAAACAGTTTTAATAAAATTAATCTTTGAAAAAAATTACAAAATTTGCATCTACCATTCGTAACGTCCAGGGTAAAATGATAAATTACTTATTGGAGCACTAAGAAACAGTGACTCATTCTCAACACGTAAATGAATTAATGGAGACTCTAAATGACGGACTAACAGCCATGTAACTATGCTTGGTATGCCAAAGAAAGATATTCTTGCAATGAATAAAACAGTAGGAAAACATTAGAAAACTAAAAGCTATGTTTTAAAAACTGAGTACAAATTTGATGACTAAAAATAGTAAGATCTAAAAAATCCACTGCATGGGATTAGTGAAAGTGAGATGAGAAATGAAAAAAAAAAAAAAACTGTATCAATTTTAAGAAAGGCTAAAAGAAATGATCCAAGCTGAAGAAGAAAGAGAAAAAAAAAGGAATAAAATAAGTAAAAATCATGAGACACATGAGACAAAAAAGAAAATATGATCTAACATGCCTATAATTGGAGCTCTTAAAGAAACAGTAGAAAAATGAGAGCATATAAATGTATCTTTGAGGTAATGGCCAAAACATTCCCAGTTTTTTGGTAAAATATATATATTAAAAGAGAAATGCCATGCCTAGTAGTATCATTGCCAAACTCTTAAATACCAGACACTGTGTGTGTGTGTGTGTGTGTGTGTGTGTGTGTGTATGTTGAGGGAGGAAAGGTGCTTGAAAATCCTGAAATAACAAACAAAACAAAAAACAGTAAAAAAAAAAAAAAAAAAAAAAGAGCAGGTGCCTGCAGGGTGGCAGTGTGGGTAAACCTGCTTGCTACACAGTCCTGATGTCCCGCATTCCATTCCCAGAGCTTAAATAAAGATGGAAGGAGAGCTGACTCTGCAACGTTGTCCTTGACCTCCACCCATGCACTGTGGCACACACACACCTCCATCCCTTCCTTGCATCCTACACTCATACACAAAATGGTAATAAATAGAATAAATTAAAAAAAAAAAAAAAAAGGCAGGGCGTAGGGATGTAGGGCCAGGGGAGAGCACTTGCCTAGCTTGAGTTTACAGAAAACAAACCAAAACATTACTGAAGAATGGTACGGTGGCATGTGCCTGTCATCACAATACTTCTAGGGCTAAGGTGGGAGAATCCCTTGAGCCCAAGAGTTTGAAACCATCCTGGGAACCATAAAGTGATCTATTTCATTAAAGGAGGAGGGCTGGCGAGATAGCTCAGCAGGTACAAGCCCCTGTGCCGGAAACCTGACAGCCTGAGAGCCGTGCGCCGTCCCTGGAGGCAGAGAGAGAGAGAGAACCAACCAGCTCCTAAAAGTTGTCCCTGCTCCCTGTGTGCACAGCCCAGTGCAAGCATGCCTGCACTTACAAACACGTAATAATAAGAACTAAAATTCAATTTGAAAAGAAAAATGAAGAAAAGGAAGGACAACAGTAGGAGGGGAGTCAAAATTTTTAAATTATTCAGTGAATTTATTGCCAGCAGATAAAAAAAAAAAAAAAAAACATGAAAATTATGTACACAAATTTTCTGGCCAAAGGAAAAATTAAAAAAAAAAAACAAACAAACAGAAAACAGTTTTCCAGGAAGGAATGAAAAGCATGGGGGTGGTAAATATAGCGGACCATTTGTCTTTGCTTCTTCTGGACACACAAAACAGCTTAAAGCAAAGACAGTGACATGGCCTCTTTGGAGCCTTAAGAGAGTAAGTGCATCTGCCAACTCCACCATGCAGAAGAGGGGTAAAGAGAAATGCACCCAGTTCAAAGTTTTCCACATTTCAGCCGGGTGCGGTGGCATGCCCTGGAATCCAGCATGCTGGGAGGCAGAGGCAAGTGGAACTCTGTGAATTTGAGCCCAGCCTGGTCTACAAAGTCCAGGACAAGTCAAGGCTACACAGAAAAACCCTGTTTCAAAAACAAACAAAAAACAAAAACAAAATTGCACATTTCATGTGAAGTGGGACAAGATTCTAAGTAAATAAAAAGTTACACCTGGGTACTGTAAACACTATGTAAATTACTAAAAAAAAATTTTAAAACAAAGCCAGTTAATGAATTTAAATGGATTTTTAAAAATATAAATAACCCTAAAGAAAGATATCAAGATAAGGAAAAAAAATCTTCCTTGAAGGAGAAGCACCACTACCTCACCCCCCAAAATTCTTATTTCTTGCATAATTGTCAAGAAAGAGCATTGAATCTGTGGAAGTAAAAATAGTTTTTAAAAAGCTATATAAAACGGAGGAAAGATTTGACAGCGAATTAAAATAAGCAAATCATTGTGGTGAAATTTAAAAACATTCACAAAAGGAATGAGTTACAGAGTGCATACTGCAAGAAACTGGAGGACAAGGGAGAAAACACCGTAGCAGAAGAAAGGAAAAATTACAGGAAGTGGACAGCATGTGCCTTAGAGGGGAAATGTCTTCTGGGGATGACAAGGGGCTGAGAACGGGAAGTCCGGGGCGAGAGGAGCTGAGTTGGTCTCTCAGGCCCCTTCACATGAAGGCACTTAAGGAAAGAACAGGACAAAGCCTGTCGCTCGGCTAGAGAGATAGCTCGCCAGAGCTCCTTGGTTCAATTCCCAGCTCCCACAAGGCGGCTCACAACCCCCTGTAACTCCAGTCCCAGGAAACCCAGCTCCCTCTTCTGGCCTCTACGGACACTGCACACACCAGGCGCACAGGTTTAGATACAGGTAAAACACACACACACACACACACACACACACACACACACACACACACTGAAAACTTAAAAGAAAAGGCAAAATAACTGTGTCTGCTCTTTAAAATGTGTGATTTTAGCCCAAAAGATGCTAAATAATTTTTTAAATGTATATAAAATCTGGTTTTCTTTATTAAATTTTGGTCTTGGAAAGGAGACAGGAAAGAAATGATCATTTTTTTCAAGGCAGCACAAAGACGGTCAGTATCTCTTCTCCTTTAAATGAAGGTATGAGGCAGGTATTTGAATCTGCTGAGAAAAACGAAAAGGAAGCAAAAGTCGAGCCACAGAAAGTTATGTTTTAGAAATAAAACCTGTTCTACTCCATTTTTATCCTTGAAGCTAGAAAGACAGTTCTAGAAAATGTTAAGAGGTTTAAGCGATTATGTGAGAGTTTTTCAATGTATGCTGCCTAAAGAGCAAAAGTTTACATTTGCAAGAAGACGTCATCAACTCCCTGTGACAGCCAAAAATCAACACCTCGAGTTCTTCTTAATTTATTAAAACAAAACAAACAAACAGAAAAGAATGCAAAGTTTGAAAACTCCGGAGAAAATAAATAAGAAGCATCTCAGGGAGGAGATACCTAATATTTTTTGAAATGAACTAATAATTTCTAAGGAGGACACACACGTGTGTTTAAGTCTGGCGGCTGTGACAAGCTTAAGGGAAGAACATGAGAACCCACAGTGTTGGTTACTCCTCTTCACTTCCCGAGACACCTGAAGTCCTTGGTTCATTATTTCAGAAATGACTGCTCTTCCATCTCACCAGCTGCTCAGCTCCTACGGTGTCGTCCTCTTCATTTGTGGAACACAGCTTTCTCTGTCCACTTTTCGTTTTCTCTCTGAGGTTCTAGTTGTGTCTCTTTGTTTACTGCTATTCTTTTTCATTCGTCGATTATTTTTTTTAACCATCCTCTCATCAGCTGTACACTGTGTTTGCAGGTATAACAGTCAGCTCAAAACATGTAGATGGAAAGTAAGCTCATGGAAAGACATTCGACTATTTTTATTATTCTTATTCATTTGAGAAAGACAAGTGAAAACCACAAGATAGCACTTTCAGCCATTAGCAGGACTGAAATAAAAAGTACTGGCTGCACAGGCGACAGCCATGTGACAATGTGACAAGCCACAGAAGAGATGGGAGGACCCGGGTGCTTCATGTACCGTGAGCATGACAGCCAGCAGAGATACGGGATGCTGCTTCCGCCTGTAACATGGCCCAGCCCTTTCTTGGCTACATCTCTACCCACAGTGAAGGGCATGGCTACCCAAGTGAAGACTAGTGTGGCTGTGTTCCTAACTGCTTTGCTTATGAGCACCGAACGCTAGAAATGACCAGCGGGATCTTACCCAGTGTTCGAACAGAAACGAACTCTGAGTAAAGTAGATTGCACACATGTATGAAAATATCAGAACAAAGCCCACTTACTTTATACAATTAATATATGTTAATAAAAATTACTAGACAAGAAGGAACTGCTCATGTGAGCAACCAATCAGTGTATAAGTACACACACACACACACACACACACACACACAGAGCGACTGAGTTGGTGTGGTGGCATTGCAGGTAGGGACAAGAGGATAGAAGTTCAAGGTCAGCTCCAGCTGTCTTCCACAGAGTGAGTTTGAACGCAGTTCAGACAACATGAGACTGTCAAACAAAAAGAAAAAAAAACCCAACAAATGAAAAAATAATAATAATAACTAAGCTGAGTAAAAGCCAAAATATAGTGTTTCGTTTCAATAAAATTCTTAACAGTGCAAGCTAATCTGTAGCAGCAAAAAACAGATTAGCGGTTGCCTGGATACTAAAGAGGGTTGTTAGGAGGGATCTCGGTAGAAGGGCGCTTCACGGGATGACGCCATCTTGACTGCAGTGATGTTTTTAACTGTGTTAAACTTACATCAAAAGGTATCGCGTTGCATACTTTAACCTTGCGCAGCTCGTTGCGCAATCTCCGCCTTTCAAAATAATCTGGGAGGCAGGTGGCCGAGTGGTCACGGACTGCTAAAATGATCTAGGATTATAGCATGACGTCTGGTTTGCATGCGAGCCACTGACTCAGTCCTCCCTATGGCTACAATCCCCTCCGATGCAACTTTTCTGCTCAAAATAGGCTCCGGAGCAACACCCCGAAGTTCAAGGGGAAGGTCCCTTCCTCTGCATACTTCTGCTTAGGGCTTTGAAGCTGTGTGGATGTTTCCTTCATTTTAATCAGGCTGCTAAATCTTTAAGCTTAGATTTAATCGCCCATTCCCTCCAAAGTCTTACTCCCATAAGTATTCTTAAGCAAAAACCTCCCCAGTTTCTACTTACATGAATTGGTGCTTTATCCAGGAATAAGATATTTTATAATTTTCACTCTTTTGTGGTACTATAAATATAAATGCTTTCATCTTAACCTTTTCTATTCTAATCACACTATCCAATATTTTGGGATATTAGCTCTCCCTCCCCACTTTGCATTAGCTTAAAACTCAAAAATAAAACTACCTGTATTTTCAACCATAACACTAATGTTTTCAAAACTTGGTATCTTATTGTCTCTCTTATTGCATGAATAATCAAGGCTGCTGTGGAATTTAGTCTCTTTACTTGACTCATTCGGGAATAATTGGAGTGTTGACAAAATCGTATACATTTTATTGACTGTGTGATTACAAACATTTACCATTTTCTCATTTTGACATTCACGCTTTTGCTAGGGCATGTCAGCATCCTTGGATGTGGTGGTCCATCAGCACAACACCCGCTCAGCATCCCTTAATTAGACCAGAGATGAGCATGCGTAGCTTTCATGTTATGGAGATTTCTGAATGTATCTCCCAATTACTGCAAATAAGACAAAAATAAATCAGAAATAACACATGGAAAAAAACATCCTCTCCCTTGAAATTTGGGCATTTAATCTGCAGAAGAGACTGTATTGGGGTTTAATAGCAACTTTATAAGCTTGTCCGCAGAAAGACAACCCCCTTCCCCACCTCACCCCCCTCTCTTCCATGTCTCTCTGTTTCCCTCACAAGGCCTCAAGCTCTTGACACTCCTCTGGTTCAGCCTCGAGTGGTTCCTTTTGAAAGGAAACCACCCGAGGAGTAGATTAGAGTTGGCCGGAGATACCTGCCTGCGGGAATTTCCTAAGCACTGAGCAGACAAGCTTCCCCAGTCTGGAGAAAGTTGCTGTGCTTTCAGCACGCTTGGTAAAGGGAAGCAGAACTGGGAATGTGGGTGATGAATGACAAACTTAAAAGAAGATTTTGTTTTACTTAAGGAATTTAAAAAAAAAAAAAAAAAAGCTCTTAGCTTCATGACAAGGCCTGTCAATCTTGTGACAGGAGACAATGGTGGGAAATGATTCTGGTGAGATCAGACAAGTACCAGAAGCCCAAGGTCATCACGTAGAAAACTGATGAGAGAACGTAGCGTGGTTTTGTGAGAGCACTCGTCTATAGAGATAAGGAGAAAAGAAAGGGGAATGAAATCGGATCCAGAGGTGCAGTGTAGACATATGCCTCCTGAAGCCATGCCTCCTGAAGCCATGCCTCTTGAAGCGGTTGGACTAAGAAAAGTGCCAGTCGATGGAAACAGGAGGAGGATGCTGACTCTGGAACCCTGCCTTTGGACAACTGTGAAGACCCTGTTGTGTGCTCTTAGCTAACCTCAGCTCTTGAGGTGAGTAGAGATTAAAGAGACTGACACTTTGACCATTGCTTCTCAATTTATTGTTTAGATGTGTGCGTGTGTGTGTGTGTGTGTGTGTGTGTGTGTGTGTGTTTGTCTGTGTTTGTAGATCAGAAGACAACTGGCAGAAGTTGGTTCTCCCCCTCTGCCATGTGGGTCTTGAGAAGCAAACTCAGGTTGTCAGGCCTGGCAGAGAGCAGCAGCGGGTACAGAGCACCCAACTTGTCCTGTCCAGGAAAGTCTCTCAAGCTGTGGGTTGGGGGTAGTGCACATGGCAAGACTCTTTTCTTCCAAACTGACTTCCCCTGCTTGAATTCACGAGTATCTGATAAGGGGACTCAGGTTCTTTCACACATCAAAATCATAGAACATTGATAGAGTCTAGAAGAAACGTTAAACTACATTCATTCCATTTATTGAAGTTTTAGAATAAAACTTCACATAGCTTGAGCTCTAGTAACATTTTTGTATAGGTCACTGAAGCTTCCTATGTTTTTGCTGTTATGTGTTTTGGCCAGAGGTAATCTCAAAAATCCCATTCTACTAGTAAAATCACATAGGCTGGGTAAGATGTTCTAATTTTCGGTTTATAAAGTATAATTAAAGTAGACCAATGAGTCCAGTGAGCACTTCCTTGTGCCTGTGTATACACAGCAGTGTTCACTCACCTCCTCGCCCCCTTCTTACTCCGGAAGGCCCATCACTGGTCACTGTTGGAAGGCTAGCATGGCACTTCCCAGACGGTGTGTTCTGGTTGTTTAGTTATTGTGTTAAAAAAAAAAAAAACATGGAGAGGAAGAAGACATGTGACTCTGAAATTTAAATATTAACTTCGGCAGACAAAAAATTAGTTTGTCAAAGTGCTCAAAATCATCATGAATGCTTTCCTTTCATTTTCTGTATTTATATTGTTTTGGACAAGTTTAGTTACAAAGTTTGCTCATCAGCACCTACTGGTAAACCACACCTTGAGCCCTGTTGAGTAGAATCAGGTGGGGAGAGACATCACTAAGGACAGAGGAAAAGACTAGAAACCCATCCTCCCAGCCAAGGCTACCTGGAAGAGACAGAAAAAGCAAGCAGGAGAAAGCTGTGAATTCCAAATGAAGGAGAAAGCGGATGCGGCAAAACCTACCTATTAAAGGTCTTGACTCTCATGGCCCAGAGCCATTTGAGCCGCAGTATTTCCTCAGCAACCATTCCACTTTCATTCTCTAGACTGTCTTCCTCTCAACACTGCCTTATGGAATCCAGCCTTGAATTCTCTGGGCAGTGGAGGATGACCTTGAATTCGTAATTCTCCTGTCAACACCGCCCCAGTGCCGCACTTACAGCCATGTACCACCATGTTCAAGTTATGCGGTGCTGGAGACCAGACTGGGGGCCTTGTATGCTAACTAGGCAAGCTCTCTGACAGCTGACCAACATGCCCAGCCTGCCTTCTCTTTCTTAACAAACTGTCTCTAGTTCTGTCATTGCCTAACGTCCCCGTCCAGTTGTTTATGCTGGTATGCAAGAGTCTGGAAATTCCAACAGATGCCCTCTGAATGCCATTCCAGAGGGATAACACTGGAAAACGTGTTGACAAGTGGACTAAGTGGGCATAAATGTCATTAGCGAGTCCCAATCCTATGATTAAAAGCTCAATTAATATCTATCATAAAAACAAATCAAAACAAACACAAAAAGTCATTTGGGTGAGGTAAGGGCTAATGAGCCATTGAAGGAAAGCCTAATGGCCAGAGAAAACGAGGTTGGCACTGAAATAAAGATGAAAAGAATAAATGATTGGGGGGAAAAGTGATTTGCAGGAGCTTAGAGACAGAAATATACAGAAACAAATGCCTAGAATAAAATTTTAAAAAGACAATTGGGACATTATATTCATAAAAGGGTAATGTATAAGAACAGAACTTTGACTCACAATCTGTAGCAACATGCTTAGAATATTACTCAGTCCAGGCCACCAACTCCTTGTCTATAATAAGGAATCCAAGAACCCAACCCATTACAGCTCAGGTTTGCAGGGATGTGTGTTACTATCTCTACGGCAACCCCGGGGGCTAAACAATAATTTATATAACATCAGCCTCAAATGGACAAGATGTTAATAATGGCAGCCTCCCTAAACGTTGTCCAGGGCTACTTAAATGTTGGCCAATATGTACCAGCTGGTACAAAACAAAGCTCTCCTCTCAGAGGGAATAAGACAAGTTTATTCTTAAGCCCCATGAGCAACCATGGCCTGGAAACACACATTCACATTGCTCCCCAAAGCATGTGACAAGCTGGAAATAACTTCATGAAGTTTTTGTAGTACATAACAAAAGAAAGTAATGAATTTCTAAAATATGTTGGTGGGAACATCAGGTGGGTGGTTTACAGCAGGTGAGTCTCCACAATAGGTCTCAGAGGTTATCTGACAATAGTCTGAGCATTTGGATATTGGAAGTTAGTGGTCTGTTAAGAGATCCCAGAGGTTTTATTATTAAGTCACAAGGATGTTAAGTCGGACAGAGAAGTGGGTAATAGATGACTATTATGGGAATTGAAAAATAGCTCAATATAATTCGGCTCTGGAGCTGTAATGTTGCAATCCTCCCTTAGTCTTATAGGATCTTTAACATAGGTGTGGCCCTTTTTGCTGGAAATGTCAATCCACACACCCTTATTCAAACGCTTAAGAAAATATTCTGCTTGTAGTTAGTGACCCGATAGCTTCCCCAGCCACCAGTCTCCAGCCAGGGTGCCCTACAACACTTTCCCTGCTGCACCATAGAGGTGATCTCTCTTCTTTGAATCTCTGAAAAATCATAGGAATGGTGGCTGGCTCCCTGCCCCCCCTCAAGCTTAGAAGAAAGAGCCTTGCTTTTCATGCTTGCGTGCCCTCTGTTTATTTCCACAGAATGCTTACTTTTATTTGCAAACTCAATGCTCTTCTAAAGCTTGCTCAGGCATTTCAGAGAAGCCAGCACACACTTGATAACTGAGTCCAATTCTGGCACTATTTTGACAAGTCGCCTTCCCTCCTGCCCACAGCCAATCCATCAGCGAAGCCTGTCAAGTCTGTATCCAACTCTTATCTCAAATATATGTTCTCTCCATCTCCAGCAACACCACTGGATGCCAGGCAGGCCCCTTCCTTCTCCATCACTGTCTCAGCTTCCTCCCCATGCTCTAGCCAGAAGCCATTCTGGGACAGCAGAGGGATCAGCATACATCATCTCTTCAAAGGGTTGAATCTCCCTCAGAATAAAAATGCAAATTCCTGTGTCATCTGTCACCAGCCCCTCCCACCTCGCTTGTCCCACTCTCTGGTTACCCATCTGTACCGAACAACACTGACCTTCTCAAATATGCTGCGCCCCACCTCAGGGCCTCTGCTACAGCTGTTCCCTCCCCTGCGAATGCCCTGACCCCTGGCTCCTATAAGCCTGGCTGCTTCTTAATTTGGCAGTATGAGACTATCACCTCTCCCTAGAATGGAGGAAAGCACCCAGTCTGCCATAGTCACTCGTTTACCGTACCCACCACCCAGTCCCAGCTCTCTGAAGAATGCTCACCACTATACAAGACTTCCTTGTCAGCTGCTTATATTCATCTCCCTATACCAGAGCAAGGACCTCTGTGCTCCTTATGCTTAAGAATCATAGCATTGAACCAATCCTCGGGAAGCATTTGCTGAACGAAAAAATAATAATAATAAGTGGAACCCTTCTCTCTCTCTCTATTTTTGTTTTGTTTTGCTTTTTTTTTTGAGACAAGTTTTCTCTGTGCAGTCTTGGCTGTCCTGAACTCACTTTGTAGACCAGACTGGTCTCGAACTCACAGAGATCCACCTGCCTCTGCCTCCACAAGCGCTGGGATTGTGGGTGTTTACCACCGTGCCTAGTGGAACTGTTTTCTCTTAAGTATTCGACTTTAAACCTAATTCCCATGTACTGGAAGGCCCAAATCAATTCCTTGCCTTTCTACAAAGTCTTCCTTTCTCCCTTTGGTGGCTGGCCTTGCCCTTCCCTTCTTTAGTACACACAAATCTAGGCACGTGAGGGATCATTTGTAGTTGATAGTGTCTGCCCCTGGGACCTTCCTCACATTGGTTGCCTGGCTCCGTTACAGTCCCCTCTTAACGCGCATGAACGTGTTCCGTCCATCCGACGCTTCTTTGTGCCATCTGTAAAACAATGCGAAGTAGCGAGAACTCAATAACTAATTTTGGAATAAATTTTAAATGCATATCAGGGAAAATTAGGGTAGCATATTGCTAGGTTGAGCAGGACAGAGCTAACAATAATGCGAGCCTAACAAGCAGGGCTCAGAACACTTCGTCAGGGCCCACGTGACTCCCCTACTGGTGTCAGCGCCCCCTGCTCCTTTTTGCCCATGTACACAATCTACCCAGCCTCTTCTCCTCTCTAGGGGGCATCCTGTCCACTGAAGGCAATAACCGCCTGGTGTGGAGAGAATTGCTCTGGGTCGCTTAGATGCCCCGTGGGCAGCCAGCCAGCAGCTGCAGCTTGAATGGCATTTTTACACTTGGCAGAGAATGACTTGCTGTACCGCCCCAGCACTCAACCACCAGTTTGCCCAGTCGGTGAAGGCTTCTTGCCACTTTGTTGAAATTACATGGCTCGAAACTCATACAGTACTCGCTCCCCTAGTGTTTGGTTTGCGATAATGGCTATTTCTAAAGTCTGCAAAAAGAGCTAAAATTATGTTTTATGAGCGAATTTTCAGAAAGGATCAGCAACTCCACAGGTTACTACGGCTTTTTTCCCCCCATCTGCTGTGACAGCAGGTGTGATTTCACAAGCCCACTCCCATCAATCATTCTCTCCAACCTGTCTCTGGTGCCTGACAAGGTGTTTACGTGTGTTACATGGAAGCCATCACTAGATCTTGCGAACAAACAAGGCTGCCTTTCAACAACACGCTGAAGGAAGGATTCCATGGAAACCCAGGTGCCGGGCTCAGGTGGGTGAGTGCCTTACCCTCCCAGCCTCACCTTTCCCCAGGAAAAACGCAAACTCCACACTCCTCTGCAGGGCCATGTCAGGTGGGACCCAGCTGTGGAGACTCCGGGTAGCAAACAGCAAACAGTAGAGAGGTTTGGCTGCCGTGGCTAGAGCACACCCTAAAAACTATTCTGATTTGCTTTCGGTTAAAATGTGCTGTCTAAACACAGGTTTCCTACAGGCAAAATGTCGCCACCAGCTTCTAAATCAGTTTCTGAGGCCTAGGCCCAAGCAGTAATTCCTTCCAGAATATCTTAGAACTCATCGTTTTGGAAACAGTTGCAGCTAAAACTCATCATGGATTTTTATTGATTCTAACTTCGTCCTTTTCAAGCAAGGAAACCGAGGCCGGGAAGACTGGTTGAGACACTGCAGCTGTAAAGACAGAGCGCTGTTGTCACAGCCCAAGAAGGATGACTTTTCAGCTGCCTGCCACAGCGTCTCTTCATGAGATGGAAGCTCAGGCTATTGGTGTCGCTTTACACAGATGACCTCCATAAGGACTTATAATGGGGATGTTGATAACAGTAAGGTTTCAAACCACAGAAGCTAGATCAAACCGTTAGATCAAATTTAATGAGAGTTGAGTCATTAAAGACCCCTCGGTGATGTAAGAGGCATGGAAATCTGCTCACGATTCTTTTACCCCGTAAAGATTGACTGTGACCTTCATTAAGGTTTCGCCTACAGAAAAAAGGTATGCGTACAGACAAACACTGAGAAATAGCTGCAGGATAGCGCAGTGCTGGCGTGGTGGTTGGTAGCGTCCAGAACCATTTCTCTGTGACATGAGTGTTCTGAACGGTTTTAATAAGGTTAGTAGGGGCTTCTTTCGATCCCAAGGAAGCAATCTGTCAGTTCTTTCCTCTAGCAGGAAGAAAGAAAAAGGAAGAAAGAAAGAAAGAAAGAAAGAAAGAAAGAAAGAAAGAAAGAAAGAAAGACCTTTCATTCTGTTCCAGCATGTACTCTTTTCCTATGTAAAATCAATGTGTTGGCCCATCGATCTCAGTGTTCTGATTCCCTTTGCTGGGGATCGGGTCAAGGGTGTACACATAATATAAACCTGGCGTATGAGATACAAAAGGAATCTGCTGAGGGGAGGGCCTCCTCAATTTAAAAGCAGATCTCTTTTTCTACCTCTGATGTTGCTGTGACATTATGAAAAGCTAGAGCTGCTGCCACCATTTGTGACCACGGGGCAAGTCAGGCTGAAGTCATATGCTGAGGTTCGAAGAGCAGGAAAAAAAAAAAAGTTCCCAAACAAATCAGAGGGCAGCCATCTCCTTAGGGACCTCTCGGGTGAGATAACCTGAATCATCAATTTAGTTAAGAGGGCGGGGCTTTTACAATCAGGATATCTACACCACCCATCCTCTTCCCGAGGCTCACAGATCATCGAGGAGAAGGCAGAAATATTGTAGCAGTCAGAGGTGGTACATGACTACTTTGAGGTAGTGATTTCTAGACACAGCAAGGCAGCTGCACGTGTGAACTCACAGGGATTGTGAAGTTCAACACGAACAAGACCTACAAAGCGGAAGCCAGACAATGCCCAGCATGGGGCAAAGTGTTGGGTTTGAAATCTCACCCCTAGCTGAGGACCTGTTGGCAATTGCTACCTACTGGAGAAGGGAAGAGTCGGTTCTTTTAAAGATATGGCCCCTGGTAGTTGTCAACCACTCCAGTGGATGGCCCCATACACAGGAGCACAAGGGCAGCACAAATGGGACTCTACGTGTTATTTTAAAAATGGCCAGGACATGAAGTTGAAGGGCATGAGAGGTGGGGGTAGATCTCAGAGAAGTTAAGAAAGGAGAAAGGATAAGTATGATCAAAGATACATTGTATGAAATTCTCAAAGAATTATTTTAATTTTTTTTTCAAAATAGAGGGTTTTCTTCTATTGGCCAAAGCCCCAGACAAAATCATAACTTGCATTTTGGAAGGCACTACCGGATTCCTTTATGGGGAGGGAAGCTGAGGATGCGCTCGGATGTGCTGCTCCTGTCTTCTCTTTAAGGCCCAGGCAGCAAAACTACGTGGAGTCCTGTGGTAGCTCATCTCATCTGTGTGTGAGCTCAAGTCCCCAGGAAGACGGCCCATCTGTGCTGACCATGCTATACAGGCAGACTAGAACGGCAACAATTGGGACTGGTGAGATGGATTAGTGCGCAAAGGCATGTTTCATCAGGTCTGGTGGTCTGAGTAAGACCTCACTGGGTAGAAAGAGAAACATCTCCCACAGGTTTTGCTCTGACCTCCACAGGTACGTGCACACATACTGGATAACTAAATGTTAGAAAATGAAAAATAAGGCCTTGCAGATGTCACCATCCCCTGTCACCACTTGCTGAAGCCATGGTCAACCCCATATGTACTTCGACATCTTGGCCAATGGTGAGCCCTTGGACCCCTCATCCTTCAAGCTTTTTTTGCACACAAAGTTTCAAAGAGAGCAGAAAACTGGTGCTCTGAGCATTGGAGAGAAAGGATTTGGATATAAGTGTACTTCCTTTCACAGGATTATTCTGGGATCAAGTGCCAGGGTGGTGACGTCACACACCTTAACGGCACTGGTAGCAGGTCCAGGTATGGGGAGAAATTTGAGGATAAGTACTTCATCCTGAAGCGCACAGGTGCTGGCATCTTGTCCATACCAAATGCTGGACCAAACACAAGTGATTTTTTTTTTTTTTTTTTTTTTATCTACACTGCCAAGACTGAGCGGCTGGATGGCAAGCATGTGGTCTTGGGGAAGGTAAAAGAAGGCACGAGCATCATGGAAGCCGTGGAGTATTTTTGGGTCCAGGCATGGCAAGATCAGCAAGAAGATCACCATTTCTGACTGTAGACAACTCTAATTCTTTGGCCTTCCTGGTGTCTTACCCACCAAACTGTTCTGTCTTAGCTCAGGAGAGCACCTCCACCCCAACTGCTCAAAGTACCCCATAATCTCCACTCTCAAAGAATTCTTTGGGTTCCATATTTTTCTCATTCCCCTCCAAGTCTGGATTGCAGTTAAGTTTATGAATAAAAACTAAATGAGAAAAAAAAAATTAAAAGAACTTCAATGAGTTCAGAGAGATTAGACTGTTGAAAGTCCAGCAGCTAATTACAAGTTACTTTGGGTTTTTTTCAACTATTTGACTAGCTGTTGTCCTGTGAGTTTCAGCCATGACTATTAAGTAAAACCTTTGGAATGAAGATCCTTTCCCAGTCTGTAGGCTGTCGTTTTGTTCTGACAACAGTGTCCTTTGCTTTACAGAAGCTTTTCAGTTTCATGAGGTCCCATTTATTGTTGATCTTAGAGCCTGTGCTGTTGGTGTTCTGCTCAGGAAGTTGTCTCCTGTGCCAATGAGTTCAAGACTCTTCCCCAGTTTTTCTTCTAACAGAGTTAGTGTGTCTGGTTTTATGTTGAGGTCTTGATCTACTTGGACTTTAGTTTTGTGCAGGGTGATGAACATGGATCTATCTGCATTTTTCTACATGTAGACATCCAGTTAGACCAGCACCATTTGTTGAATATGCTGACAGAGGACTAATATCCAGACTATATAAAGAACTCAAGAAGTTAAAAAGCAACAAATCAAGTATTCCAATTTAAAAATGGGGTACAGAGATCAACAGAGAATTCTTAATAGAAGAATATCGAATGGCAAAGAAACAGCTAAAGAAATGCTCAACATCCTTAGTCATCAGGGAAATGAAAATTAAAACAACTCTGAGATTTCACTTTCATTAAAATGTCTAAGATCAAAAACTCAAATGACCATACATGCTGGAGAAGATGTGGAGAAAGGGGAACCCTCCTCCATTGCTGGTGGGAATGTAAACTTGTACAACCACTTTGGAAATCAATCTGGTGCTTTCTTAAACAATTAGGAATAGTGTTTCCTCAAGATCCAGCTATACCACCCATAGGCATATATCCAAAATACTCTCAAGTACACAATAAGGACATTTGCTCAGCCATGTTTGTAGCAGCTTTATTCCCAATAGCCAGAATATGAAAACAACCCATATGTCCCTCAACAGAGGAATGGACACAGAAATTGTGGTACATCTACACAATGGAATATTACTCAGCAATTAAAAAACAAAGAAATCATGAGGTTTGCAGGCAAATGGCAGGATCTTAAAAAGATCATCCTGAGTAAGGTATCCCAAAAGCAGAAAGACACACATGGTGTATACTCACTTATAAGTGGATATTAGACACATAATATAAAATAAACATACTATAATCTGTATACTTAAAGAAGCCAAGCAAGAAGGAGGACCCTGGTTAAGATGATCAATCCTCATTCAGAAAGGCAAACAGGATAGACATCGGAAGAGGGAGAAAACAGGGAACAGGACAGGAGCCTACCACAGAGGGCCTCTGAAACACTCTACCCAGCAGGGTATCAAAGCAGATGCTGTGACTCATAGCCAAACTTTGGGTAGAGTGCAGAGAATCATATGAAAGAAGGGGAAGATAGAAAGACCTGGAGGGGACAGGAACTCCACAAGGAGAGCAACAGAATCAAAATATCTGGACACAGGGGTCTTTTCTGAGACTGATACTGCAACCAAGCACCATACATGAAAATAACCTAGAACCCCTGCACATATGTAGCCCATGGCAGCTGAGTCTCCAAGTAGGTACCCTAGTAAGGGGAACAGGGACTGTCTCTTACATGAACTCAGTGGCTGGCTCTTTGATCACCTCCCTCTGAGGGGAGAACAGCCTTACCAGGCCACAGCAGAGGACAATACAGCCAGTCTTATGAGACCTGATAGCCTAGGGTCAGATGGAAGGGGAAGAGGATCTCCCCTATCAGTTGACTGGGGGTGGGGCAAGGGAGGAAGGAGATAAGGGAGGGAAGGTGGGATTGGAAGGGGACAAGAGAGGGGTCTACCACTGGGATACAAAGTGAGTAAACTGTAATTTTAAAAAATTAATTTTAAAAATAATTAAAAAACCAAAAACCTTTGGAATGAAAGAACAAATCACCTAGCTTCTCCCAACCTGGAAACCAGTGACATCTGAGGCCTATAACAGAGTTTTCCCCCACTTTCTGTAACTTGCCTACCTAAGGTACCCACCAATGGACTTGAAAATTGTGTTTTTATTTTTCTTTGTTTCAAAAACAAAACAGAACAAACAACAACAACAACCAAAAAAAAAAAAAAAAAAAAAAACCCATCCTTTTCTATCTTTGAGGGAAGAACTGTTTTGGCATGATTGAGGGATATGACAAAGATGCATATGAGGCATGGGTCCTTTTGCCTGAGTAGCTAATATGGGCCAAGTAAGAGCTCTAACATGTCAGACCTTGATCAATATCAGCATCTCATATAGCATCTTTAAAACAGAAGTAGGCCAGGAGTGATGGCACACACCTTTAGTCCTAGCTCTTGGGAGGCAGAGGAAGGAGAAACTCTGTGACTTCCAGGAAAGCCAGACTAATTAGAAAGACACAATCTCAAACAAACAAAAAATAGAAATAGGAGTTGAAACCATCCTGAGAACAGAAAAATATCTTTTCTGAACATGGTACACACTTTTAATTATAGCACCCAGGAAACAGAGACAGGTAGATCTCTATGAGTTCAAGGGCTAGCCAAGGCTACATAGTAGAAATAAAGAAAACAGACAGGAAGGTGAAGAAGTGAGGATTTCCAAAAAGAGTGATACCGTTCAAATACATCTCAGTGTTCTAGGGTCTCCCAAAATTTTAGTGACAATACATTCCCTTATTAGTGTAGCCCTTTTTGTCCTTTTTCAAACCAACTGCTTTGTATCCGTCCACCGTTTTGCTTTAGATGTAGCCATATTTTTGTCTTGGTTGGGCAATGGGATATAAGTGACAACATTTCGGGAGGGCTGCAGACTGGCCAAAGCCTGCGTTGAGTTCAACATTACTGTCATTAACATGCAAAGTTCCCTAAATCCTGTCTGCTGGGGAAAATGGAACTTTTGAGGATCAGAAAATGTAACCCCTGGAGAACGGGTTGCAGATATACTTTACACATGCTGAGAATCTTGAGAAACCAAATAGGAAGATAAAGCAACTCCTTTGTGCTCTAGGGCAGGAATCAAACCATTATGACTGTACTTACCCAAGAGAGGCCCGGTGTGTGAACACGAAAATCCTAACTATAGCAAAAGTAATAATAGCCAATTTCCAATCTTAAGAGAACATTTCCTCCCAGGAAAGCCTAAAGTGCTCTAAATCTGTTTACTTGCAAACTAAACATATATTATCATATATATTTAGCCATTTGAGGAAAGAGAACAAACCCACACACACATAATGCCACCTATTTGA